>NW_022196893.1:28911695-28919558 GCF_008632895.1 Mastomys coucha
GAGAGAGAGAGAGAACAAGGGGGAGTGAGGATGGAGAGAGGAAGGGGGAAAGAAACTTGCCTGACCTTCCAGAGCCTAAGCTTATGATCAGTACACTTCCTAACAGGTGGCGAGGCCACCAAGCGACACACAGAAAGACACACAGAACGGTAGAGTAACCCCAAGCATTGGCATGCTTCCACAAAGCATGAGATAGTCCACCCAAACCATACCAAATAACAAAAACACCATCTCCGCCTGAGCCCCTCACGGCTTTGTCTCCAGGGGGCTCGTCTCTACTTCCTTATTCCTCTTACGTCCCCCTCCCCAGTTTCTTCAATGTGCATCTTACCATTTTATTGGCTTTATTGCTGTAAGCTCCCTCCAGCAGGGTATAACTAAATAAGCAGACCTCCCAGGGCTGCCCTGAAGGATCACATGCTGTGTGTGAGAGCACTCTGGAAATTGTCAAGTCCTGTAGAGAGTGCCAGTTGCATAACCAGAGTAAGTCACCCTAAGAATGGTACTCAGGACACATTCCCTTGGAAGGACACGGCCTCACCCCGGCAGACCTGGGGCAGGTGGAAGGGTGGAGGCACCCGAGAGTACAGAGAGAGAGGAGCACCCTCATTCCGGACAGCCAAAGCAACCCTAGGTTTGGGGAAAGAGGAGGGCACTGGCCACAGATCCTGTCCGCCCTCTGTCCAGGGTAGGCATTTTGTACAGACCAAGCAAATAGGAGGCTTCTAGAGTCTGCATAGCAGCAGCAAGCTATGAATGCTGGCACTCAGAGATGTCACATTAATATTAATGACCGCAAATACCCCAGACATCCCCAAATCCAGTCATGCCATAGTACCCTCCCCCTTTGCCCGTTATTTTTGGAAAATGGCAGAAGTCTATCAGGCAGATTTTCTGGGTGGGGCTGCCCTTGACACTTACCAAAGATCTTTCTAGATCACAACTCCAGCTAGAGTGCTCACAGAGCATTCAGAGAATTCAACAGCCAGGTGGAGGGTCCTGAGCTGCTGGTTTGAACAAGCAACACTAAGAACAAATGGGGATTGGGTGAGACCATGACACTGCCCAGGAAGGTAGAGGTCGCTGACCCAGAAAACAGCATGCACGGTGCAATCTCATTTTAGCAGAAAAGACAGTCCTTTAAAGGGGTACAGAGAAAGCAGGAAGGCATGTGCTGAGGGCCCAGGGTCCCTCACATCCAGTAGGCACACTACTTTCTGTTAACGCTTCTGCCCTGTACTATCGCTTTCTACAGAAAGACCTTGGCAGTAACAGTTCATTGCACACATAGCATGCATGTACACACCCTGGGAGCAGAGTCAACACATGACCAAGGGTCTCATGAGAACCAGGCTACAGGGCTTTCAAGGACTCCACGTATTCTCGGACCCCACACCCTCAGGGAATCCATGTTATCTACATGCTAGGGCTTCTGCCTCTTGTGAATCATGATGAGGGCCTAGCCCAGGCTAGGCAACGTCAGGCCTTACTTAATGAATGCCTGTCAGCTGAATAATGAAATTTCCTGAAAGCAATGCCTCACATCTCTTCCAGGGCCAGCACACTGGGAATACAACTGTTGTCACTGACCTGCCACCCCTCCTCTGCTTCACCCTCCTATTAAGGGCTGCCAGGGAGGAGCTAAAAGAAAGGTCACCGACAGCAGATGTTGGCAAGGTACTCCACGTAGGAAGCCATCAGGGGCTGTCTGCCCAGGATGGCATGGCAGTCCCTTTGACAAGCCAGCTGGCTATGAAGCTTAGGGTCCGCCCCTCACCCTGCTTCTCTGAGAAGGGAGTGAAGGAGAAGCAGGGGTCCACCCTATGACTGCTGGCTATACACTCCTGCTGTTCCAGGCCCACAAGGGTGGAGGAATCTAGAGCAGGGAATTTGGCCTGGTTTTTCCTGTGAACTGGGGCTGGGCCTTGTTTTGTCATGGTTCCAACATTCTCTATTCCTGACCTTCAAAAATATGAACAATAACATCAATAATAAGGATGAGTATTCAGTGTGCACTGGGGTCCTCCCAGACGTGGCATAAGTCACTCACACCATCCCCTTTCATCTCCATAGCAACCCTGAGAGAGTGAAAACATTATTATTTTCACATTAGTGATAAAGAAACGGAGTCACTGAGAAGGTGCCCAAGCTTAGCTTGTGGCTAGAGAAAGAGAGATTCTGCCGGAGGACAGCCGTTCTTCCCTCTTGTCCCTTCTGGAAGTGCCTCTTGCTGGGTTTGCCACTGGCACAGGGCGATCAGAGCTAAGGTCTGCGGGGGCACTTTAGACTCCACGGAGAGTTTACACTCCCAGACGCCTGCAGACAAGTCTGGAAAAGCCAGGAGGAAATAAACTTCGAGCTCTCAGCATCCTCACAGAAGTCCCACAGCTACGACACTTGCATTCGAACCCAGGTCCTGGGCTTCAGTCTTCCCCATTTTACACAACCCTTCTGGTCTGGAACCAGATCTTTTTGAGCCCTGGGCTCCCTGCGTGCAGCCCTGCAGAGGGTGCTACCTCACCAACTCTCCACCGGTGACTCACTCCGGGGCCCAGGGGAAGCACAACCCCGTTTGCCGCGCCTCCAGCTCCCCGCCTCCACATTTGCTAACCGAAACCCGACTGCTGCTATTTTTAACCCTCCAGCTCCCCCTTGCTTGGGGCTCCCCCCTTTACCCCCACCCTCTTGCCCCAACCCGGTGGCACCACTCTGTCATTCTGAGAGCACTTCTACCACCTGAAGGCCCCGGAGGGCGCAGCGGATACCCCGGACGTGCAGGTTTGTGGGGCAAGCAAAACAAGTCGGTTACAGCCCAAGTCTCCGAATTCCCCCACCCCGACTCTTTCCGAACCTGTACCTCCCAGCCTGCCCCGCTCCTCCCCGCCATCCCAAAGGCTGCAGAAGGGGAACCGAACCTCTGGGCCGAGGGCCACCGTAGGAAAGAGGAGTGGGCTCCTCAGATCCAGCTCCGCAGGGAGCTAAGCGGAATGCTAGAGGGAATAGAGTTCCCTGGTTATTTCCCACTTCACGAAGCCGAGGATTTCGGACCGCCAGGGTTTCCCATCCCAGCATGGCAACACGAGAAGGGAGGTGGCCTGGAGACAGGGTGGGGACACTGAGTCCGATCTGCCAGCTCCTCTTCCAGACCCCCAGTAGGAGCCTGCGGCGGGGTCTGAGAAGGCTGGGAGGCAGGGGCCAAGGAAGGAATAAAGACTCTTGGAGGGCCAGAAGAGAGGGCGGAGGGGAGGGAAGCAGCTCTTGCAGACCTCTTTGCCTTCAAGGCTCCTCCAGTCCCCCGGGGCTGCACTGACTAGTACTAGCTGCCAGTGGGAAGCTCTGGGTCTCCCAGGGAAAACCCTCGACTGAGGGGAGGGAGCAGAAGGGGTCTGAGGGCCGCAGGCCCAGAGTAGAAAGGTTAGGCCCGAATTGCTGATGTGAAAGTTAACCTCCAGAGTGGTGTAGGGGCAGGCCTGCAGGTGGACCCAAGGAGGCACTTCCTTCTGGCGGAAGTGGAGCAGGTGGCTTGAACCAGACCCCTCTGCCCCTCTCGTCTGAGAGTCGCCTAGCGTAGGAAGCAGATGGAAGGGCACAGAAAGAGAGCCCTCTAAGCTCAGGTCTTCTCTACACCCTCTTCTGAACCGGGCCCTGCTAGGCAGCTTCTCATGAGACCGCCTGAGCCCCTGTCCTTATTTCTGGTTCTGTTATCTTCCAAGACACACGTCTTCAGCCTTGACCCACGCCCTCTCTTTGGTATCCCTGAGCTAGATAAATAAATCCTAGTGGCCACAGAGGCAGCCAGCTACACCCAGAGGGGCGGGGGCCGGACGGTGGTCCCCCAAGTTGGGAAGGTAGGAAAGTGGAGCACGGGGGTCAGGACTGGGTGGTGCTTGGGAGCCCCTGACAGGGTCCACCATGTTCTTAACCTTAGTCTGAGCCCTATCTGGCTGCTCCTGCTGTTCTGTCCCCCTGACAACCTGGGGGTGGGGGGACTGCCTGAGGAAGGAAGGTCCACCAGGCTGGCAGGCCAGCTCCAACCCTCAGCTAGACCTCAGTCCAGATCCCTCACTTGGGTCCAGCGAGCTTCCAAGAATGAAAAGGTGTCAATGTCACCGAGCGCTCCCATGGCCACCCTGTCCAAGGAAGTCCCATCTGGTTGTTTATTGCTGGATCCAGTTTTCTCCGTAGAGCTAAGCACCACCTATTCATGTCATCTTTCCACCCATGCTTTCTTGTTCCCCAGCAGAGCTGTAGCACCCTGAGGTCAGCCGGCTACCTCTGTGCTCACCACAGTGAGCACAGTGTATAGCACAGAGCTCTGCAAGCCTATAACACATGGATGAACTGCTGAGTGGCCAGCTTGGCAAATGGCCTTCCCTGGCTTCCCGCGTGGTTTTTGAGGATTCCAAGGTTTTCCCACACAGGAAGAAGGAAGGTAACAAGAATAAGGCCAGAAAGGCTGGAACCCCAAAGGAAAAGTTAACGCCACTCAGAGGTCGGGCATCTACACCAGCCAACCTTGCCTAGTCCCCTTCACCATGCCTGGCATGAATATACACAGATATATCCTATATATATATATATATATATATATACACACACACATATATATATGTATATGTATATACATATGTATATATGTATATAGAGAGATATACATAGATAGATATATATACAGATATATATCTCTATCTATCTATCTACACACACACACACACACACACTCACACATACCCATACTGATTCCTGGACCAGTCTTAGGAAGCTCACACTGTGTCTTGAGTTCTTTCTCTAAGTAGCCCCGGGACCCCAGACACACCACACACCTTTCTGCAGGTCTATCCACAGAAATAAACAGAAAGGTCGACCCAGGCTTCTGCCCTCAAGCACAGCTCAGCACCACAATCGCCCACCATGCAAGCGAGAATGGAGGTGCCTCCTCCGACTCCAACAAACCCCCAAAGATGGTGGGGAAGGGGCCTGAGGATGTTTTTAAACACATTCTTCACAGGATCCTGAAGCAACTGGTCTAGTAACTGGCATTAAAGACTATGGACGGATGCTAGACATGGTGCTGCACGCCTTTCATCCCCGCCCTTGGGAGGCAGAGGCAGGTGGATTTCTGAGTTTGAGGCCAGCCTGGTCTACAGAGTGAGTTCCAGGACAGCCAGGGCTACACAGAGAAACCCTGTCTCGATAAACAAACAAATAAATGAAGAAAGAAAGAACAAGAACCATGGGCAGTGTTTTTACAGGTCAAGATCTGGACACGTGTGAAAAAGCCAACTACTTACATAGGTACACATCTCCTAAAACCTGTCCATAGGCTCTCTATACCCCACACAGAGCCATAACTTACAAAGGTGGACACGGCACAGAAGACACACATCTGTGCCACATGTGTGCATACTCCCAAACACCCAACAGAGCCAGCACATGGATCCCAGATTGCCACAGAACCACCACATGGACACACACACAGCCCTGGGCAAACACAGACACCCACCACACATCCAGTGCATACACACATATCACACGGAGGCTCACACTAAGCAGATGCTAGCCTGAATTTATTTTGCCTCTGGGAACAGGTCCAGAACTAAAAGAGCCATGCTCTGCTGATGAAAACATCCCTCCTGCCTCTGCCACCCCCACCCCTTGCCCCAAGCAGTGCTCGGTCCACCGCCCCTTGGAAGGAAAGAGGGGATAAGGCGAGGCAGAAGCTGAGGGTGGTGTTCTAATCTGCTTGGAGACATTCCCACATCCAGCCCAGTTCTCTTCCCTGGCCCACCAGGAGACACCATGGGGCCCCATGGCAGTGCTTGGGAGGGCCAGTTGACTGGATTCTCAGGCTCTGGTCCTACAGAGCGAAAAGGCGTAGGGAATAGCTAGATGTGGGGGCTCCCAGTACGTGGGCCACTAAGGAAAGGGCTGTCTGGAGCACCTTCCTGCAGCCCTAAGGCCTGAGGCCCCCATGGAATGTTACCACAGAAACAGGGAAAATATTATAAGGAACACAATACCCGGCAGAGTCACCTGCTCACCAGGCTTCCTGCTCTGTTACCCACCCCCCAGCTCATGGCACTTAGAGCCTTCCCTGGCCTCAACCTGGGCCTCCCAGCCAGAGATCTCCTTCCTGTCTCCCCTGGATTAAGGGAAGCTGCTTCAAGCGAAAGCTCTGCCCCTCTGTGGTTCCAAACAACATCAGGGATGGTCCAGTGGGTCCCTCACTCCTAGCCCCTACCCACCCCCCAACACAGGAAATCAAGGCTTCCTGCCCCAGAGGAAGTGCCCCATCTAGTGAACAAATCCAACATATACAAATTCAAAGTCCTGGAGCTGGTGCCTCCAAGGGGACCTGCCTTCAAGCCCCGCAATACCCAACACTCCCCTGCAGCCTCCAGACCGCATCTGACTGAGGAAGAGCTGGGGCAAGAATAGGTGCTGGCAGAGGCCAGTCTGGTTGGTGCCATTCCCTGGCTGGGTGACTCTGGCCTTGCGTTATTAGCTCATCTTTCTCTGGGGCTTCTGTCAACTTTAAAAGAACCAGTTCTTAAAGAAAGGCAAAGGGCAAAAAAAAAAAAAAAGGTTTCAAAGGTTTCCATATTCTCACTCCTGGGAAGTGTGCCTACACCTATAAAAACGTCCTCATTTCCCATGCCATCACAACTGAGCCACCAGGGACTATAGGTGAGATCCATTATCCCTGAGAGAAGGACACAGGATGCTCTGCCTCGTCCCTTACTCCCTGCCGCACACCACGCCTGGTTATTTGTGGTTGGTCCCTCCAGTTCTGAGCTCTGGAAAGTGAACTGAGAATCCCCCATCCCGCCCCCCCCACACACCTTGTCATGTTAATTTTGAGAAAAGTCTGCTTAAGTGAGGTGACCTGCTTAGCAGAGAAACCTTCTCTGCCTCAAAGATCAGCGTATGACCCTGATCCGCAGAGAAGTGCCCCAGCCAAGGGGCCAAACTGAGCAGCAGTGGGGGCTCAGATGCACCCTGTACCCAGATTTTCCAATGCACAGTTCTGAGCATCTAGTTTGGAAGAGACATCAGAGAACTGAAAAAAACAGAGCCCCAACCCCAGCAGGTTCAGGACCTGGTCCATCTCAATTATCTGGGTACCACACAGTGGAACTGCTCTGTGCCTCAGTTTCCCCCAGGAATCACTGTAAATGAGAAAAGTGCGTAGTTACTGAGGGGAGATGTCAGGCAGCAGAGAGCTTTCTGCACCCAGGAGATAAGAGTGAAGGCTGATTTGCAGCGGCTGGAGAAGATGCTCGGAAGGTGAGGGTGGGAGAGGGTTGGCACAGAGGGGTAGGCAGGCAGCCTCTGGGGGTCCTCCCGGGAAGAAATGGGTCACCCAAGTACAAGATAGAGGGTAGAAACCAACCCACGTCACAGTCTGTGATGACTGGGCCAGGAACTGGAGCGAAGTCTCACAAGTCTAGGTAAAAGTCTGGAGGCCTAGCTCCTGATTCCAGATGTTGAGCTCCCTCCAGGGCCACCGAGGGCCAATGTCCTATTATCACCCTGAAACTTTGGCAGGCAGAACTGGGCCTCAAGCAGATGCTGAGTTGGGATGTGGGAAGGGACAGTTAGCAGCAAGCCAACCCGCGCCAGATGATGCAGGATGCTTTGGGGAGTGCTGGACAGGCAGCAAGGACTGGAACCAATAGTCAGCTCCAAGTCGGGCCCCAAACCGGCAGCCGGTGAGAAGGAAGTGGGACTCATTAGGTGACCTGCAGGACCTAGGCTTTTCTTCCAGCTTAGTGGCCGAGGAATTGTAGTAGCGAAAAGACAGCTCTGCGGCCAGATTTGCCCGGGTTCTCATACTTCTCAGCACTATTAGATGTGGGGCGG
>NW_022196893.1:28919568-28938296 GCF_008632895.1 Mastomys coucha
TCCCCACCTCCCTACCTCTCAGTACTCAGTCTGCGGCCCCCACTTCCCCACACCTTTAAGGGCACTGCCCTCACAGCTCAGTTGGGCACGGTGTCTCTCTCTTCTCTGTGATGTGTGATCAAGGATAAGGGGTGATGCTCAGAGAACTCTCCCAGTCCAGTGCCCCTCCAGGGGACGTTCCCCCCACCACCCGCTACGGGATCTGAGTAGAGCCCTGCCCGGTTCTACGAGATGGGGGCGCTGATGTCCAGCCCCGCAAGTCCTGCGGCAGTTCAGTGGGTCCTAGCCTTTGCCCTCCCGCTTCCAAACCTTCCGCCCCGGAGCACCGCCCCCTCCCGGGCCTCGGCGGCCGGCCGTGCCTCCGGGATCCCGGGGAGGACGGTGACGGGACGCCCGGCCCATGCACAGGCGGCCCCGGGCCTCCCACTGCCTCCCCGGGGCCTGTCGCTGCCCGGGAGCGGGCGGATGTGGGCGCCCCGCAGGAGGCCGGAGCCCTTCGGCCCCGGAACCAGCCCCGGCCGCGATCCGGCCAGAGCCCGGGAGAGCGGGCGCGGTCCCGGGCGCGCGGAAGACCCGGCCAGTCGGACCGGCCGGAGCCCCAGCCGCAGCCGGAGCCGGAGCCGGGGCGGGCAGCGCAGGGTGCCGCGCGTAGGGTGGGGCGGACGGGGAGGGGGTGGCCGCCCGGTACTCACCCGCGCCGGGGCTGTGCATCCAGGGGCCGGGGCCCTCAGAGCCGGGGGCTCATGGCGGGCGGGGGGCCGGGGCGCCGGCCTCACATCCCCCCGGTCGCCGGAGGCTGCAGAGCGACTGTGAGCGGCGAGAGGAAGGGAGGGGGCCGGGAGGGGGAGGGCCCTGGCAGCCTGGCCGGCCGGGTAGGATGACAATGGAAGGAAATGCTTTATCTGAGTCTGAGAGCGGGCCAAGGGGGAGGGGAGGGAGGGGGCCGGCGCTGGCGGCCCTGGGACACAGCACCCGGGCTCCGCTCGGCGGCACACAGCCTGGCGGCGGACACGGATCGCGGCGGGGCGCGGCTCACCGCCCCGGAGGCAGCGCCGAACCCGGAACGCGGGACGCCGCGGCCGGACCTGCGCGCGGCCGCCGAAGCCCCAGCCGCCGCGCGGCGCTGCGCCCCGCGCACAATTCCCGGAAACCCAGATACCTGAGTGCACGCACCCGTGCATACGCGGCGTACACGGGCGTGCATCCATGTTTACACAAGCCAGGGTGGTTTGCGCTTCGGGGAAGGACTCCGATGCACACAGCCTCACGCTTAAGTCAACCAGGGCAGCGCTACCCAGGGAGAGCAGGGCACGCTTGGAGTCTCGAGCGAGGAATCCCACACGGACACCCCCGCCCCATCCTACCCCTCACACACACAAGCGGGACTCGCCTCGGGGACGCTTCAGGATAGGATTTGAACCACTGCCCAGTCCAACCCCGGTGGCACCCCCCACCCCCACTGTCTGCTGAGGGGAGCAGAAGGGTCCAGTCTGTCCCTATTAAAAGAAAAAAGGGGGTGGGGGCGATGCAGTTTTTGAAACTTTAAAAAAAGAATTTCTCAAGGGATTTCCTTCCATCGTCTCCTCTTCCTCTTCCATTCCTCTCCCTCCACAATGACCCTCCTTTGCCCCCCCACCCGGTCCCTATGAGTCAAACTTTAGCAATGCGCCCAGTGTCCCCCAGTGCATTACAGCGGATCACAGAAATGTTCCAGTCTGTGAGTCGGAATGCAGCCGCCTCCAGCCCTCCTTCAGCTAATAAACTCAGCTGAGGACTGGCTTTGCGATGCAACCCTCCCTGCCTCTCCCCCAGTCTCCTCTCAGATAGGAGGAGGTCAGATTCAAGGGTCAGGGGCTGAGGACCTTCCCACTGTGTTTCCTGGCTTGGCCTGTCAGCCCCGTTGCCTCCAGCAATTTGGCAGGTCAGAAAACTGGGAAGGGAGAGGGGTCATTCACCAGGAACACTATGCTCTCCTGCCCCTGAGGTGCCAGCCACCGAAAGGCAGCTTCCTTCTGGTCCCAGTCTACTGTCTGAGTCCTAGGAGCTCCAAGAACCTTTAGAAAGGGAAACAAAGGCAGACCTATGGATGTGTTATCTTGGAAGCCAGAGTCTTGAGTGGCCTAGAGGGACGTTGGCCATGTTGCTGGGTCACAGGTCTAGGCTCCTGCTCGGTTGTTCAGCTGCTAAGTCTAACTCCTCTGTGCCTGATAATGGGTACTACGAACTGTTCCCGGTCTCCACGGCCTCTTGCAATGTGGTCCACACACATCCCTGCCCAGTGTTTCCTGGTACTTTGCTCAGAGGTAGTTACTGTTAGCACAACTGCAGCCAGCCCTGTCAGCTAGCTGTTCCCACTTCCTTGCCTTGGCCTAAGATACTTCCTACAGAGTCGATGCCACTCTACCTTTCTCCCTTCTGTTGTTGAAATCCTTTCACCTCCTCTGAAATGTTTCAGGATTTCTGTAGCCAGAGCCCGAAGGATTTTCTTTTCCTTGAAGGACTCCACCAGGGCACTGCTCTTCTCCTAGCCATACAGACCCTCAGACGTCTAGTCTACGGTCTGAATCTCTTCTTTCTCGCTAACATTCAACAAATAGTACCTGCCAAGCTTGGAAGTACTACCTCAATGTGGCGGCTTTGAGTTTCACAGAACAGCACAGAATTCAAACTCTGAGTTCTTCTTTGACTCATGAATATTCATAACCTTCCCAGATCTTCCTCCCCTAGACAGCCCTAATAGACCCCTCTGTCCAGTGATTTCTCCATTCTTGCTCCGTCAGACACTTGCTCATCTACTGAGCCGTCTGTCCAGACCAGAGCACTCTACTTCCAACGCCTTCCGTGAGGGCTATAGACTTCAGGGGAAAAAAATCTGTTTACAGAAGACCCCCACTCTCTCCTTCTCTCTCTCCTCCTGTAACCGTATGTTGCCCCCATGTACGGCCTTCCTTTCCTAAAGCTGTTTCTGTGCTGAATTTCTTGTGTGTTCATTTCTACTGGTGCAGCATCCATGCCTCTGCTCATGAAGCTGCCTTTTCAATCTAACCACTGACTTCTGAGTGATTGGAATAAAGACGTGTGGCCACCCATCTAGGTTCTCAATGGTCACCTGCGGGTTTTCTGCTCACACCAGGACTCACTGCCTGCAAAGCGGAGGCAGAGAGGAAACCAGCATTGCAGTCTGTTTCTGGGATGCTGAACTGGGCTCTTCTGCCACCAGTTACCTGAATCCAACAGCCCCTGCCTCACAATGGATTCCCAAGCCGATGCTGAGTCCCATGGCCCCTAGTGGCATATGTTAGCCTCCTGGGACCCCTAGAGATACACGACCGAAAAATGCAGGTTACTTCCTTCTTGCTAGAGTGGTTATCACTGGAGGGTTCTCAAGAGTCCTTGAATCCAGACTTCTCACAGCCTGCTCAGCTGAATACCAGGTAGAAGAGACAGGCCCTGAGCCTGGCAGAGGAGGAGCACAACTTTCATCCCAACACTAGGGAGGCAGAGGCAGGTGGATCTCCATGAGTTCAATACTAGCCTTGTCTATGGACAAGGTTCCAGAGCAGTCAGGGCTACATAGAAAAACTCTGTCTGGGAAACACCCCCCCCCCAAAAAAAAGAAAAAAGAAAAAACAAACAAAAAAAACCCCAAGATGGTGGGGGGAGGGACTGGCCCTGTAGGATCTGCCATCAGTTGTTCAAACCTCCCCCGGCTTTTCTGGACAACAAAAAGCCGCATCCCCCTTTCTGTTTTCTGTTGACTTAAGGCCTCCGCATCCTTTTGGTCTCCTCTTCCTCTTGCTTTGGTGGGCTAGCTCTTACCAAGTGCTTACAAGTAGCCCCATTCTGGCCTGTGGACATGTATCAGGTCACCTAGTCTTCCTTTATGTCTTGAAGATTTGTTAATGTTTATATTATGCATACAAGCATTTGGTCTGCGTGCATGTATGCATATATGGTGTTCAAAGAGGACAGTATCGCTGTCTGCCCTCCTGCCCTCCTGAAACCAAGGAGGTTTGTCAGGTCCACTGGAACTGTAGTTAATCTACCAATGGTTGTGAGCTTTTGTGTGAACCCAGGACCTCTGCAAGAACAGCAAGTGTTCTTAGCCATCGAGCCAACTCTCCAGCTGCTCCACCCCCCATCTCTTATTCTTAATTATCCTTGTTATGCTCATAAATCAAGTATGGCCCATAAAGGTGAAGAAACCTGACCAAAGTTGCTCAACAACTTACAGGCCATTCGCTCATTCGACAAACGCTGTCGGGAGCCTACTTAAGGCTGAGATTCAAAGTTGCAGCAAAGTCGGCTGAGTGTCTACTACTAGACTACTAGCTCTAGCAACCAAAGCTGTGCTAGCCTTGCACAGGTGCTAACTGCAGCTACGAGTCTCCCCCCAACCTGCACTTATTCTCACACATGCCTCACAAAGCCAGCCAGGCTGTGCTCAGTTCTCAGGGCCCTTAGAAATCCTTAGGGGGCAGCATTGCATGGAATTAGATTGAATCCAGGATCAAATAAATCCCAACTGTTTTCAGACTTTCAGATTAACAGGGTAGGTTAAGTCCTCAACTCCACATAAAGGGTTTCCTGGGACTAGAAATAAGAAGTAGAAGGAATAGGTCTGAGAGATGGGATGGCTCAGTGGTCAGCTTGATGTGCAGGTGTGAGGAGGAGAGTTCGAATCCCCACCCATATAAAAGCTGGCAGGAGTGGCTTCTGCCTGTACTCCTAGCATTCTGGAGGCAGAGTAGGGATTCTCATTGGAGGGTGATCATTGATTGAGCTGGCTAGCTCCAAGTTCAACAAGAGAGCCTGTCTCACTAGACAGAAGTGAAGAGCCGATCAGTTAAGGAAGACATTGTGCCAACCTTAGGCTTCTACATACAGCTGCAGATGTGTATACCAGCACCTGCACACATCCAAACATCACACACACACACACACACACACACACACAAATAAATAAAAATAAACCTCCTATAAGATGTAAGAACTCTCGCTTATATCTCACAATGGCACCAATGATTTAGTGAGCAAAGTAGAGGACAGAAAGAGCAAACAATTTGCCCAAGGCCACAGAGCCAACAAGTGGCTTGATCCTAGTGTATCGGGTTCAGAGCCTGTGTAACCGCTCCAAACCTTGGAGAAGCTATGCCAGGGTCTCCGGCTCCAGTGTAGCCTGGTTATCAACATTTCTGTTGATCTCTGTTTGCCACTCCAGATAACCAGTTTCCCGTCTCTCTGAACCCAGCCACATGGACTCATCTTTGTCCTCCATCTTCCTCTGTTACATTGCACAGGCAGGCTCAACAGGCTGTATGAATATTCTAGGTAAAGATGTACCTAGAAAGGGGTACAGCTTAGGGGTGCAAGCACAAGGGCAGACCCCACTCTATGAGTTCACCTTCTGAGACAAGAAGCGTTACGTAGTGCCTCTAGGCTAGGGCGGAGTGGTTGGATTATTATAAAGACTTTGCTGCCATGGCTATCCATCCAGATAGCTCAGGTTGGGAGGGCTAATGACGGTGGGCAGTGGAGCAGGCTGAGAACAACCCTAGTCTCTTCCCTCCTCCCCTCCCCTCCCTCCAGAGTCAACAAAGGTGATGTGGTTTCTCTTGTGGTCTGTTGCCCTAGACACCTGCAGCTCTGAATATACGTGTGTCTGACTGCTGGCAAAGTGGTGGGGAGACTCAGGGAGAAAACACTGGGACAGGAAGCCAGGACAGTCTCTTCAACCCCAAGGGGAAGGGGAAACTAGTGTCAATGTTAGCAGAGGCCACCCCTTGATGACCCCCCATGGAGCGGAGCATAAGGAGGGAGCTGGAAGAGAAGTGTTGTGGCTATCAGGATCCTGGGCTGAGAGGAGGGGAACTGCCCTCTAATAGGTGAATTCTAGGTGAGTTCAGCCACGAACTTCTTGGGTGCTGTCTAAGCCTCTGTTTCCTGCTCTGTAAACCAGCAAGATCTTGGCTACCTACTTCACACAGCTCATCAGAAATCACATGAATAATATATGCAAGCGTTCACACCGCCGACTTGGAGTTTGTGCCGTTGGGTGGCATGAACAGTGCCCATGTAAGCTTTAGAACCTTTGTCACTAGAGTGTGTGAGCTAGTATAATTGTTTATTATAGTTCCTAGATAAAACACACACCACACACACACACACACACACACACACACACACACAGAGGAATGTGGAGATAAAGGACACTAAATATAAAAACAAAAACACAATGTGTTGAAGAAATCAAATACACATAGCATACTTGAAAAGCTCTCACAAAGCCAGCTATGTGAAATATCTCTTGGTTTACATGATCTTGGCTCAGTCCCAGCCTCTCCAGTCTCAGTTTCCCCTCTGCCACATGAGTGCCTGGCTCCGGATCATTGCTCCTTTTCTCTGAGTCTGAAGTCAGTTTCTGATTCTGTTATCCCAAGTGTTAATGAGTACATGGCAGGCAGGGAAGAGAGGCTTCGGGTCTGAGGAGATTAGAGCTGAAAGCAGCTTGGATACAGGAAGAGAGTTCTGAGCTGAGCTGGGTTTTGACGGAGCCTAGAAGGGTGAATCAGTGGGGGTGAGGGTGGGAGTGACATTCCAGGTAGGGAGAATGGCATGCACAAGGGCGAGGCTAGGAAGCTGAGGGGTGGCAAACAGATTAGTGAGGCTCAAGAAGGAGGTTGGCAAGGGCTGGAGGGAGCCTGGGGAGGAAGTCGGGAAGGGGCAGTCCCCAGGCTGAGCAGCTAAGCTGGGAAAGTGGGGGAGGGAGATGGGTGGGGAAGAGACTCTCTCAGCCCAGAAATGGATGCCAAAGCACATCCAGCCAAACTCCACTCACCCCTGCCAAGAGGACTCACCCACCAGAGAAGGCCCTTCCCACCCCTCCCTGCTCTGCTAGCTCAGCCTCACCCCCAGGCCCCCCGAGGTGAGCCAGGACCCCTGAGGCCAGGGCCTCCTCCACCAAGAAGCAGATGGGGCGCCACCCCATCCTCGGGGCAATAAGGCAGTCATAAAATAATAATCACGGGTAGGAACTATGACAAAATAAATTGTCTTCTACCAGCCCTCTGATAAAGTAGGTCTCACAGCAGCAGCACTCCACAGTGTGACTATTCTATTTACTAGAATCTGTTTCTTTGAGCTGCAGGAGATTTATAAGGTCACCTAATGTACAAAGCCTCCTGACCGGACATGACCTTAAAGCCGTGAAATCCTTCTAGTCCCCCTAGTATGCTTTGAAACTCTCAGGCCATTGGAAGGTCTGGTTCAGTTTGGGGCTCCCTGATCTAACCCACACCATTCCTTGCAGATGAAGAAACTGAGGCATGACGGAAGATAGCTTGCCAGGGGTGACACGGTTAACAAGTGGCAGGGCAGGGAGAGGACTTCTGCTCCAGCCTTCTAGGTCAGTTCTCCTACAAGCCCACAGCCCAGCCCCAGCTGCCAGTGCCAGCAGAGATTACGGTCAGGGAGGCAGCCACTGGGCCATACTCTAATCAAGAGAAGAAATCCATCTGAGTTGCAAAATACCTTTCTGCATCCAGTTTGCAATTACTCGCTCCAGTGGGCCCCTGCAGGGACACTGTGGTCCACCCACTGGCCGGTTTGACATTGGTCTTGTCATATCTCCCAGCATGACCCTCTGTCCCTAGTGGTTGCACTGACTGGAGAAGGAACCTGCTCTGGACAGATCTCTTCTTTGCGGGCCTCAGAATGTCAGAAGAGAGGAGAGAAGGTCTTGCCTGCCCAGTGGGGACACTCTTCCCCCCCAACCACCGGAAGTGTCTTCTAAAACGAACTTGAGTTGTGTTTGTGTGTGTCAGCATAGTAGGGGCCACAAAGAGAGCATGGAGTTAAAGGTCAGGGGGAAATGCTGAGTTCTTAAGACATCCACACGAGCAGACCCCTCTTCATCTGCTCACAGGAACATCTACTGTCACACACTTCAGGAAACCCTCGTAGAAGCAGGATAAGCTGCCATCTACCATGAAGAAAGCCACCATCACCCAGAGACAGTATGGTATAGTCTCAGAAGAGAACCTGGAGCTCAGAAGGACACCCACAACATGGGCTGCAGAGGAGGACTCCACCAGGTCATCAGGCCATAGTAGGTTGGATCAGGGAAGGTTGGATCAGAATCACTTGTCCCTTGGGCCCTGGTTATCAGAGGGAAGCTAAACAGTGAGTCTAGCTGTCTCTACCCTGCCAGGTCCCTTTCTCCTGCTGGGCCCGAGGGGCCAGGGTCAGAGGGCAGGGAAGGCTTGGTATAGACAACACCTAGCTAGGACTCAAGAGTTTTGCCTGAGCGCTTGAAGACACATAGAGGACTGTGGAAAGACATGGTGGTGCTGCATTGTAGCTAAGGTTAAAGATTTGGAGGCCTGAGCTGGAGTTGGTCTCTTCTCCGATATGTAAGGCATACTGTTTAACCTGGAGGAGGCTTGGCTCCCTCTCTGCAGACCGGGGCCAGAAGTGCTGCCATATTAGGGCTGCGGAGATCAGGACATGCAGTGCTGAACACAGTGCCTGACGCATGCTGTGCTGTGCTGGGGCTGGAGTGTGGATGCCAACATCAGGAGCAGAAGAAAGCTTCTTGTCTCTTCTGGCTCCCTCAGTCTGGGTCTCCCGGCAAAGTCAGGATCAGATGAGTATCGAACTAAGTTTTTGCAAGTGAATCAAGTACAGTCTGTAGGGTCTTGACTTCACCACCATTCCTGGGTATGCAGGGTAGCCTAGGAAGGTTAGCAAGATAGAAACATTGATACAACGTTTCTAACCCTCCTGAGCTACTCAGATACAACGTTTCTAACCCTCCTGAGCTACTCAGGGGGGTTTCTTGGCCTTGAAGGGAGCCTGGGGCAGACTCAGGGGACACCATATGAACTGTAGAAGGCGCCTGGCTTCTCCTCCAAAATGTGGCACTGCACATCTGGAGTGATCTGCGCATCTGGCTGCATCCCTGGGGCAATGGCCACAGCTGCTGACATTTGAGGGAGGAGAGAGCCAGTTCCTCAGCGGGGCCTAGGGGGCTATAAATAACCAGCTAAGAGGGCCAAGGGAACCAGGTCGACCTTTGGGGGGGCAGGAGCTACAGGCAGTGACCCCCTCCCACTTGGGTCCAGAGCCAAAGTTTTAGCAAAACAGGAAGAGGCAGTGGCAGTTGCTGGGAAAGTAGGAGTGGCTCCCCTTCCCCCACTTGCCTGGAGCCTTAGGATCCCAGCCAGGACCTGGGAGAGGTGGAGTCAGTTAGGCTGGAGGGAGGGGCAGGCTGTGCAGGCAGATGGGCCTAGTTCCTGCCCTCCTGTGGCTCAGCTGGGCACGGACAGGAATGGGGAGAAGGGAAGCCTAATGGTGTGTGCCTCCCTCCCTCCTTCTCTTCCCCTTCTATTTCCCAACCTGTGGACAAAAAGTTTAGGCACGGACCAAGCACAAAATATGCCTAAGATATAAGTCCTGTATTTGGAGGCCCAAGGTCAACGTGAGCTCACTTCCATCTTTATCTCCATCCATCATGTAGGTAGATTGAGACTAATTTCAAGAGGCTGGGAACAGGGACTCCAGACAGGAGGAAAGACACCTCCAGCCTTCTGGAACGGAAGCTGAAGAGGGGCAGGACCTAGTCACCAGAGGAATGGTGGAGAACTGACCTGTGAGCTTCAAGGAGATAGAAAGCAAGGGTAGTCCTTGGTGCTGCACTCAGGGCAGATTCCAGAAAGCGAGTCAGGCTTGAAGGAATTTCCCAGCAAGCGTATTGTTCTGCTTTGTGTGTGGGAGGCTGGGCACTGAGAGTCTGCAGACAGCTAGTAGGTGCTTTGCCTGGTCCACATCTTTAGGGATCGTGATACTCAGATCCATTGGGGCATCACTGGCTCCTTAGCCTTTAGCCCATGTTTCCCCTGCTGGACAGTCTAGACCACAACCATCCAGTAGAAGCAGAATAAAAGCAGTGTGTGCAACTTTACATATTCTAGTTCCCATACCTACAAATTCAGAAATAGATAATTAATAGTATATTTACTTAACATATATCTAAGGTATCATTTTCTTCTCTTTCTCATACCAAGTCCTTGAAATCCAGGGTGTCTATTTCACTTACAACATATTTCAGTTCTGACTGGCCGCTATGTCTATAGCTACTGTAGGGACAGCACAGCTTTATGACTTTATAGTCCTTTGTCCCTTAGAAAGAATCCGGGAGGAAGCCTGCAAGGTCACCGTTGTGGCTGTATCTTTAATAGAGTGGCTGTTCATCTGCTTTCAAGACCCGCTGACCTCTCCAGACCCAAGATCAGTTCTAATACACATGCAAGCAGGGAAACCGAGTCATGCAGCAGCTGGCCTTCTCATCCCCTTCCCCGGCCTCTTCCTCAGGGATGAAGATTGGGAGGGTCTCACTTTCTCTTTAAGAACACTAGCCTGGGTCTGGAGAGATGGCTCATCGGTTAAGAGTTCTTGCTACATTTACTGCTCTTCCAGAGGACCCTGGTTCAGTTCTCAGCACCCACATGACTGCTAACCACCACCTATGACTCCAGGTCCAGGGATCCAGTGTCTTCTCCTTAACCTCACAGGTACCAGGCACACACGTATCGCAGGCAAATGAATACAGAGGAAATACACAAATCTTCAAAGACAAATGGTGGCCTCCACTTCCTCTCTCCCTTCTCCAAATAAACTTTAGCCCCAAACTAAAGGCACTCAGGTGGAATTAGGGAATTTGAGAGCAGGGAGACAAATTTGTGTGGAGATATGGAATCAAGCTATGGACAGGTTTGGGGTCCTTGGAAGACAGCTAGAAGATACGGAGGGGACAGTTGTTCTCTGGAGCTCAGAAGAGGAGACTAAAGAAACCAATAGGCTGAAGAATGGAAGCTGGGGGAGGCTGGGTGGAACAGACAGAAACCGAAATAAAGCAAGTCGTGCCGGGTCAGCATCCCGAGAGAGAGCGGAGAGACAGCGCAGGAGAGACTTGTAGTCATTCAGCTGTGGGCTTTTAAAACCCTTCCCACAGAGAGAGCACACAAATTGATAGGCAGCCTCAAAACATTAGTAGACTGAAGTTCAAAGCTCAGAAAAAGAGTCTTCAAGGAAACACATAAGCTAGGGGGATGCTCAGCCCGAAGGCGTTCCAAGGGATGCCAACCAAACAAAGAGAAGGCAGGTGCCATTTCAAACGCCAGTGGCATGTGCTCACTGTTAGCGGTGGCAGACTGCCTTTGAAGTCAGCTTGGCGGTCTATGGTGAGAACTATGAGATGTTCCCCCCCCCAACTCCCGTCACCTTTGCTGAGTTACCCCACCCAAGTGTGCTCTAAACCAAGTCTCTCTTGTCAGTTAGGGATGGAGGCAGAAAAGGTTCCCCAGTGGCAGTGCTCACTGTCAAGCGATTCGTAATACGGAAAATTAGAAATAATTTGAATACACAGTTGGAAAATAATGAAGTAGAGGACGGTATTTCCACTTAGTAGAAAATTATAAAGCTGTTAAAAAGATGTTTATGAATGTGATATAGCATCGTGGGAAAATTCAGAGCCGTGGGTGCCCTGTGATGGAAACTGTATACAAGCATAGGAACAGAACAGGGGGTTAAGAGGGTACACGCATAGCTGGACATGGTTGGTGCAGACCAGTGATGTTAGCACCCAGGAGCCAGAGTCAGATCAGTTCCAAGTTCAAGGCCAGCCTTGGCTACATGGAGAGGCCTTTTTTGAAACGGAAAGGGGAAAATAAGTAATTAATAAATAAATACAAAGAGGAAGCAGTTCATGGGGCTGCGGGGCGATATGAGTGTACATGTTTTCTCATCTGTTAACACCACGGAAGCAGGCTGAAGACTCGCCAAAGCCTGTCTTTGGGTCCATTCACTCTGAAAGTCGTCTTTTCAGCTCAATCCTCATATCCTAACACCATGGACATGAGCTTCATTCTCTTGAAGGCAGAAAGCCCACAGCAAGGCGGATTGGCCCAGAACTCACCGAGGCTCCCTGCTGGGTCCTAGGATATAGGCAGAAAATGTAACTTCGTTGTTCCCTCTGCTACTATTGACGACAGGGCCATGGTGTGAGCTGAGAGAGACAGGGGAGAGCAGGTACTGAGGAATGGTGGGTGCGTCACGTGTCTGAGTAGCGGCTACAGCAAGATTAGGGAAGGGTTGGGGGATTCACCAAGGAGCTGAGGGGCTAGGAGGGCTCCGCGGCTCTGGGGAGGGGCTGGTTGGCTGTGGTTGACCACCCGCTGTTTTACATCACCCCGAAGGTGACAGAAGATGTGTGTGAGCCATCCCCTCACTGTTCCCCACAGGAACTCTACCTGCGCCCCCACCTACAGACGCCATCCGGCCTGAGAAGCCTCGGGTTCCTCCCCGCCCAGACGCCTTCTTATGACAGATACATTGGGGCCTTGAAATAACACATCTTTATTTTCGCCGCCCTTTCCACATCATTTGCCTGTGATTCATTTGTTGTCAAGAGGCATTAAAACCTCCAACCTCCAACCCCCAGCTCCCAGGTTCCCCGGTCCCCGGCTAGTCCTGGTCTCCCTCTAGTCCCAGTCTCCTGTTCTCAGGTCCCAATGCTCTCCCCCTTACAATGCCTTGCAGCGGACAACACGATCCCACTCCGTGGAAGCCCCTCTTCCTACATACAGATGTGGCCTCCACTCGGTTGGGGTGAAGAGCTGGAGGCCGCTCCACAGTACATGCCCTAGTTCTCTGCCCAAGACCCTGGGCCTCAACCTCTCAGGAGCTAGGATGGGAAGACCTTTGGCCTTTAAGTTTGAGATGACCTCAAAAATACAGGAATCCCCAGGAAAGGGACAATAAATTTCTTTACTTAGAAGCAGGAGATGTAGAAACCCCAGCTCCCCCACCCCCGCGCCCCTTACAACTCCGAAGGCGGTGCTTTTCTGAGAGTCCCACCCCCTCAGTGGATCTGGCTTGTTCTTCCTACCTTAAGGCCTGGCTGGGGTCCCTTCCCCACCAGTTTCCAACCGGCACAGAGCATATATTTCCATCCTTGTGTACCACGTGAACGTGCTGAGCAGGGTCGACTCTCACACCAACTTTTACCACTAGGTCGTTGAGTCTCCTTGACCCTCTCTAGGGCTATCTAGGTGCATCAGAAGCTAGAGGGGGTAGAACAACCAGGGGAGGAAGAGGGTGAGGGGTGAGGAGAGGGTGGGAGCGGGTCGGGTGAGGGGAGCTACTGTGGTTGGGTTATCTGATGTGGGAGCCAGGTGTGCTGCTTCAGGGCTTCAGGGTGGGGGAGAGCCGCCTGAGAAAGAAGACAAGGCAGAAGCAACAGCAGAAAGGCCTAGTTGAGAACCCTGAATGAAGGAGTAGACAACTTCTGTCAGAGGCCCCGGCCATCCTGGCCCTGGGTCTCCTAGATACTGGGGTGTCAGTCTCCTTCCTCGCCAGAGAGACAGTCAACTTGCTCTCAATAAATGTGGCAGAGGGAGGGGTGGCCATGGAGTCTGTGGCAGTGGAGACAGGGTCTAGCCTTATCCCGAATCAGCGCGGTTAGAGACAGTTGCTGGTCTGTCATCTCGGTTGGGGGTTATGGGTGGAGAAGGCTTTGTGGGAGGAGATAATGACACACAGATAATAGCACCCAGGGCCAGACACCCCTCACCAGATCCTCCAGCCTCTGCAGAGCCTGCCCCTGCTCTGATTCTGGAGTGCGCATGGCGAGTACCGAGTACCGGGTGTGCCCAGCTTCCAGGCCGGTTACAAGAGCATCTTGGAGGGTGGGACTTGGGAGTTTCGGCTCCTTCCTCCTCCTCAGAGCCTGGTTTGGAGGAGGAGCTAGTGGGAACAGGTTGGAAGGAAGGCATGACTGGGTAGAGGAGAGCATCCACAGGAGTGATGAGAACATCACAACAAAGGCTGGCATCTCTCAAGCACTTACTGACACACTAGGCACAATTCTATGCTTTCAGTCATTGCGGTACCTTTCTTCAGAGAACAGTGACAGTTTTTACAGAAGACACAGAGAACATCCCCGGAGTACAGGCGGGGTTGGGTGCCATCCTGCCCCGTATGCCATTTCTGCTACCTTAGACAAAGCAACCAGGCCTCATGTCACAATTCTTCCTTATGCTGTCATTGTAAAGACTCTGTGATGACATTCACAGGTGGGCAAACGGAGGCTCGGGCCGCCCAAGCCATTTCCCCAAGGTCACTTAGGTGCTACCAAGATGGCCACCACTTTCTTTCTTTCTTTTTTTTTTTTTCCTGAGTCAAAATTTCTCTGTGTAACAGCTCTGCCTGTCCTGGACTCACTTTGGAGAGGAAGCTGGCCTTAAACTCACATAAATCCACCTGCTTCTGCCTCCCAAGTGCTGGGATTAAAGACATGCAGCACCATGCCCAGCCAGC
Source organism: Mastomys coucha (assembly GCF_008632895.1). NCBI lineage: Eukaryota > Metazoa > Chordata > Mammalia > Rodentia > Muridae > Mastomys > Mastomys coucha. Next base: position 28,933,945 of record NW_022196893.1, read on the forward strand.
CATCTTTTAAAACAAAATATTATTTTTAATTTTTTATTTTATTTTATTTTTTTGAGACAGGGTCTCACTGTAGGCCTGGAGCTGGATATGTAAACAGGGTGGCCTGGAATGCATGGTGATCTCCACCGCTTCTGTCTCTCAAGTGCTGGGATTTATTTGTGTGGGAGTAGAAGAGAGCTGGGGGCAGCATGCATGCATGCTTATACAGTGCAAGTGTGGCAGAGAACAATTTGCAAGATTCTGTTCTATTCTTCTACCATGTAAGTCCCAAGGGCTAGCCTCATCTCATCAGGCTTGATAGCCATCTCGTTGGCCCGAGAAGACCAGCTCGTGAAGCCCATGCCCTCATTCACTAATTGGCTTTTTTGACCAAGACTGGGGAGACAGGTGGAGAAAGGGCTGATAAGACCACAGAGCTTATCTGCCTGAGTGTTCCTCATGGCCCAGTACCATGTTCAGTCTACGTAGGATTGCTGTAGTGGGCATTTACCAAGTAAACTAGCAAACAACTAAACAATGTCTGGAGATCTTGTAGTACAAGGATTGTGCAGGTGTTGCAGATCAGTCTCGTCCAAGACCAAAACATTCAATCCTCCAGGGAAGCTCCTTAAGAAGGGAGGTAGATAACCACAAAACAGCTTCAGGAAGTCCCTGAAACGGACCAGATTCACTAGGCGCCTCCCTGCCAGGGTTCAAAGAGGACTCTCAGGCAAGAAAGGCTACCAGGAAGAGGCAATAACCAGTAGAGCTGCTTAGGCAAGGTTCAGACCAACTGAGGCACCCAGAAAGGACCTTCTCTAGCTTGTCCTGTTGCCTGCAGGTTGTGCGTGTGCTCCAGGTCCCCAGCTTTGTGAGCTGTCACCTGTGCTAGGGTGGCTTTGGTGATGCAGCTGTCTTTGAGTCATTTCTGGTCCTGTAAGTAACCCTTCACCCATACCTCTGTAACTTGAGTAAAACTCATTGGTTCACCAAGTTGGACTTGGGTAGTACAACAGGCTTGGTCTGTTGTGGGTTCCTTATCTGGGGTGAGTAGACGTATGTGGGGCATCTCCCCAGGAAAAGTTTTGCAACACAACAGAAGCCACTAATACTCCATCTGCCACCCTTTTTTGGTCTCTGCTATAGTCCCTCAAGTCCTTCTATGTAAACACAGCAGCAAGCAGGGAGTCCCTCGGGGTGGGGTTCTTATCAGGGAGGAAGTAGAGCTGGCTTCCCCCCATCTCTTTTTTTATCATTTTCCCCCACCCCCTTTTTATCACCCAGGGGTGATTCAGAATCCACTCCCTTGAGCCTCTAGGGCTCCTGGGTGGGAGAGGGCACTGAGGTAGGAGCAAACACAAAGGCCTTTCGTGCCTGGTCTGGTTGCCTTCAGCTCACAGACCTTGTCAGGACAGGCTTTGGGGTCCGCTATCTGGACTGCTCGATCTGTCTGGCTGGGCTAGAAGGCAGAGGGAGAACAGGTAGCCAGGTGCTGAGCAGGGTGGAGCACCTGTTCTTTGGCTGGCCAATTGCCACGGGTGTTCACAGATGGCTGTGGGGGGTTCAATTAAATGGGTTTGGGTGAGGGTGGCAAGGTCTTTTGCAGAGTCCTGGGACTGGGCATCAGTGGAGGGGAAGAAAGGAGAACTCTCCTCCTCCAAAGTGGAAATAAGGGCTGTTGTCAAGTTGGCCCTTCTCCTCTGGGGTCTGGATGAGAACTTTGCCCAGCACCTCAGGGCTGCCTGTGCTTTCCCATCATCCTCCTTTCTCAGCAGGTGAGGATGGGCCTTTCTCCCTGGAGTCCAGCACTGCAATTTCCCATCATCCTCCTTTCTCAGCAGGTGAGGATGGGCCTTTCTCCCTGGAGTCCAGCACTGCGATTTCCCATCATCCTCCTTTCTCAACAGGTGAGGATGGGCCTTTCTCCCTGGAGTCCAGCACTGCGATTTCCCATCATCCTCCTTTCTCAGCAGGTGAGGATGGGCCTTTCTCCCTGGAGTCCAGCACTGAGGTGATTTACAAGTCGCAGTTGAATACTTGACTTTCCCTTCTTGAGTGTCCTGGATACCATACGCCTGGATTCTGACCCTGGGCTCAAGCCTGGTCTTTTCTACAGGTATCTGTATAGACGTAGGGTATAATAGTTGGGCCCTGAGAGCATTGACAAATTCCCCACATTCCTGCAGAGGATCCAACTTTCCAAATATTCTTCTTACCGCCCCCCTCACCCATTCTGTCTTCAACAGTGAACCAAGGAGTTCCCATGTAATGCATAAAGGCTGCCCTGCGGGCTCTAGCTCCTTCAACACTGGAGGCAAGGCCAGGAGAGATATCAGGAGCATTAGACGGGGCTGGAGAACTAGCTTCGTGGTTAAGAACGCTCGTTCTTGCTGAGAAACCATGTTTGATTCCTGGGACCCACATGGTAGCTCACAGCCATTTGTAACTCCAGTCTCGAGAGATGCCGTGCCCTTTTTGACTTCTCTGGGCACCAAGCATATTGACACATGCAGAGAAAATATGAACAATCTGAAAAAAAAATACGTAGAGACTACTAGAGGACAAAAGGAGCAGCCAAAGGGTTTGAGCGGCCTAATACAAATTGTCAGATTGATATGAATATTCGGAAACTGGAAGGTTCAAATGCCAATCTGGCCAAATAGAGAAGAAAGGACATACAGCACAGGTTTTATGAAGAGGCAGTGGGCATGTTGGATTTTAAGCTCATGGACTTAACTCCCCACTTTCCCAAGTTGAAGGGAAGGATTGACATTTGCATAAAACATTTCCATATCATTTTCTTGAAGGGACCCCAGCAAAGCGTTTTTTGATTGGTTGGCTGGTCGGTTGGTTTTGAGAAAGTCTCTTGATACAAAGCCCCAGCTATCCTGGCCCTTGGAATCTTCCTGCTCCTGCCTCCTGGAGGACTGGAATTACAGACCCGTGACACCAAAACTTTTAAAACTTGTTGTTTATTGTGGAAAAATAGATCTTTCCAATGCTCACAGAAGCAGGCAGACCATTGCGCTATGTTCATCCATCCACATGTTAGGGTGGATCTATGGAAGCCCTACTTTGTTCCAGTCTGATAAACAAGGTCGAAATGCACGCTGCCCTTTCTTCCATGGCACTGTGACTTTTACCCAAAGCAGACAGGCGGGGTGGGACAGGGGTGCAGGACGGCAAAGGTGAGGAGAGAATCTGGGAAAGCCATGAAGTCTGAGCTGGAGATTTAAGGAACAAATGGAACTTGTTTTATTAGGAAACTATAAGGGTAAAGAACCAGGGACGTTCTTCAGGGGGCAGTGTGCAGAAAGCATACAGCATAGGTCCCAAGGGGTCTTGGAGACTCTGCAATAGCAACTGTTTTCAGTTCCTTACATAATAACACTACCAAGACTATTTACCTTTTTATTCCTATTCCTAATTATACAGTGCCTTCCCTCCTGCAAAGATGATTCTATGACTACTCGGGCTAGCCAGGTTGAATGTAGAAGCTGATAAAGAGTCCAACTGGCTTCTGTTAAATCCAACATTAAAGAGCTTTGGAAAGCAGTATTCTTTGTCATTAAACTAGTGTTGCTCCAAAAAATGGTTATTTTAATGACAATCGCTTAGATTAATGTCAAATAGATTCATTTTATTATATTCAGAAAGGTAATGACATTTACTTTAAATCCCTCAGTTTTGGTTTCTAATATGAATACTGCCATGTTTTGTTTTCTCTTTTGAGACAGTGACTCATGTAACTAGGGTTGGCCTCACACTCTCAATGTAGCTTAGGCTGCCCTTGAACTCTTGATCCTTCTGCTTCTATCTCCTGTGTGCTGGGATTGCAGCTGTATACCATCACACCTAGCAGCTAGATAGAATTTACATAAGCAAAAGTTCTCAGGGTCTCTTCTCTTTATGAGGAGAGAGAGAGTCCTCTGGCTGAGCATCTGAGAACTGCTGGACCGCAGGCTCCAACACACACAAGTAGAGAACTGGAACCTCTTGGACACAGCAGTGGCCCGATCAGTTTCAACATCTGGTGCAGGGACACAGGGGCCCTGGAGAGATGAGGTGGGATGATGAGCATGAGCACTGCATGCTGGGATACGTGAGTGTGAAAACGTGGCACAACCAAAGCCAACAACAGATCAGATCTGATTCTTGAAACTGGTGCAGAAACTGGTGCGCACGCGCTACCTGTTACCTCTGGGATGGGTGCAGGTGATCCACGCGCCATGACGTCAGGAGGTGGGGAGGGGTGCTGTTTGTTTTTTTCCTTTGTTTATTGCTTTTGGGGGATGAAGTTGGAGAAGAAAGAACGGAACTGAAAGAAGTTGGTGACAGCAGTAACCTTAGTCTTCTGTATCTCAATTTAGATT
>NW_022196893.1:28938306-28972339 GCF_008632895.1 Mastomys coucha
AGTCTGGTTCTGTTGAGTTCATTTGGCTTATTAAGTGGCTCACTCGCCCTCTGGTGGCCAGTTGTCCGAATGACACTTTCTCTAGACGCTGATTATTAGGGAACAGAAGCCCCTAGCAAGAGGCTGAGATCTGAAGAAGAGGCCGAGAGCATCAGTTTGGGGACAACCAAGCCACTAAAAAAAAAAAAAAAAAAAAAAAAAAAAAAAAAAAAAAAAAAAAAAAAAAAAAAAAAATCAGTGGTCAGAGATGGGAGCAATACCATCTCTTTAGAGAATATTTCTTTGGCCCCCCTGCGGCCCAACAATGATGCTGCCAGGCCTTTATGATGGATAGTTATATGCCAGTTACTGTGATGTATTTTTTAAAAAGATTTATTTCTTTTATGTATATGAGTACACTGTAGCTGTCTTCAGACGCACCAGAAGAGGGCATCGAATCCCATCACCGATGATTGTGAGCCACTATGTGGTTGCTGAGAATTGACTTCAGGACAACAATCAGTGCTCTTAACCTCTGAGCCATTTCTCCAGCCCTTGCGATGAATTTTTGCACAAGCTGTAGTAGAGCAACAGTAACCCTTCAAGGTGGCTACTGTTACTGCTGCCATTTATAGAGGAAGAAGCCAAGGCTCAAAAGCATCATGTAACAACCTCAGGGCTGGGTGTAGGTTCCACCTTTAACTGTTACTGCAGCTTCCAAGCTAGTGTTTTACATGGTCTGTTTGTAGGTCTGTGCTTAGAAACTTCAGAAAGGACACACAATCAGCTTATGGGCAGCCTGAGGCTTTGTTTACTCTTGACACAAATAGATCTCAGAGGCCACAAGTACAAGATCTGGACCTGGGGAGGCCCCAGTTTGAGGTGTCCAATGTACTGGTGTAAGGGGAGGGGACTCCATCAGGTGCTTTGAGCAAAAGGACCTTGGGGCCTTGCTGTAGGGTAGTAACTCCCCCTAGTGGTGGAGCTCAAGATAAAGCTCTAGCTCAGATTTCTGCTGGGAGAGTCTCAGAGAGCCCTGAGGAGGGGAAGGAATATCCCCTTCCCCAGATCCACAAGGAAGCCACTGGAATACCTTGACCTTCTCCTCAAGCTCGAGCAGTCCTCTTAAAAAGGTCCTTCCAGGGTAGATAAAGCATAAAGAAATATCCTCCACTTCTACCAACCCTTGGCATATCTCAAGGTCATGTCAAGGTCACCCCCTAATTCTGGGGACAGCCTGCACCTAATGGCTCTTTGATGTAGAAGTGGAAAAATCCATCTTTCTCAGCTGGATGTCAGCCAAAGGCCAGCCGCACTCTGTGCTCCCCTTGAGAAGCCTTAGGACCTCCAATGGGATGCTTCTCAGCCCAGCTTCTCCCTCTGTCTCAAGCTACTTCTCGAGATCTCTCTCCAGTATGGAGAAGACCTCTCTGGCCCTCAAACTACATTTTAGGGTATGTTTCCTTTGGTCCCCTCTCACAACACTACCCCAGTATATGACAAGTGCGTATGCAGAGACTCAGAGCCGTTGTCTGGAGCAGTGAGCCCAGCCTACAGCCTACAACATCTCCTCCCTCATACCAGCAGGGGGATTGAGTTTGAAATTAGTCTCTGCTATATAGTAAGTTCCAGGCCAGCCTGAGACTCTCTCCAAATACACAACACTAAGGAAGACTGCTTGGGATAGACCATCCTTGCCCAGTGGCTCATTATCCCTCATGGTAGCCCTGAGGCCACTGGGCACTGGTAACTCTGAGAGCCATGGCTTATCCAGTTAAAGAGTTGAATGCTCATTTCAGTTTTAATTTTTTCACAGTTATGAGACTCTTCTTTTTCCTGAAATGTCTAGTAGAAATGCCCTTTTGTTTGTTTCCTTTTTTTTAGCTTTGTTTTGAGACAGGGTCTCTCTACACAGCCATTGCTGTCCTGGAACTTACTTTATAGACCATGTTGGCCTTGAACCCATAGAAATCTGCCGGCCTCTGCCTCCCAAGTACTGGGAGTTAAAGGTGTGTGCTGCCACATCTGGCCTTTGGTTTGATTTTCTTTTTCTTCTCCTTTCTTCCTTCCTTCTTTTCTCTCTCTCTCTCTCTCTCTCTCTCTCTCTCTCTCTCTTTCTTTCTTTCTTTCTTTCTTTCTTTCTTTCTTTCTTTCTCTTTCAGAGCAAATAAACAAATAACAACAGACCCCACTGTGGAAATTGTAGTGTGTTCTGGAATACCACACTGTATACCCTTCAGCCCCAAACTGGTTTACTTCAAATGTTCATTGCAATGAGTCAGGTCTGGTTTGAGGCCTCTGGCTTCTGCTACACTATCCATACTGGATCCTCACTGTAACTCCTCTCCGATGTCCTGTTGTAGCCCTGTGTCATGGAGATCCTGCAGCTTTGGGTCTTCAGGAGCAGCCCCTTCACATGCTCCAGTAGCTCATACATGGGATGTATGTTGGTGTGGGCCAACTCAGAGCCCTGGATCTAGGCCTGGGTGGAAGCTGAGTTGGTCAGTGCACCAGCTCTCCTACACCCACACCACCAGGGCCAGCTATCCTGCTTTGCCCAGGTGAGGGGTGGGGACAACTCTCCCAGGTGTCACAACCAGTGAGGGGCGGAGCCAACTCTTCTAAGTATGGTGTTTGGTGAGGGCAGGGCCTACTCTTTCTTCTAAGTGTGGAGGTTGGTGAGGGCAGGGCCAGTTCAGCAGAGGGCTTAAACATCATCATGGCTTCAGGCAGCAGCCCAGACCAGTGACATCTGTATGACCTTTGGTGGTAACAAGGGCCTGGCTGGATAAGACCACAGACCCAGACATGGTCCTGTTGTGGGGGCATGAGCCCAGGCATCACCGTGGCTTCAGGTGGCATCATAGGATAATCAGATCAGTATGTCCCTGAGGCAACATGGCCCTCGGGCATCCACATGGTCTCTCGTGGCAATAGACATTTGCATATCCTTGGGTGGTTCCTAGGGCTATGGACATTGACATAGACCCCACCTGCAGCAGGACTGTGGACACGTCCTCAGCATAGCCTTAGGTGGCAGCATAGGCCACTCAGATCAGTTTGACTCAGGGTGTCAATAACAGCCTCCAGTCATCAACATGGTCTCAGGCATGGTCAGCCCAGACCACTGACATCCACATGGCCTTTGGTGGCAGCAGGTGCCAGGACCTCACCATGGCTACTCGTCTCTGCCCGTTCCTCACCACCACCACATCTCCAGTTCCACCTCTCTCCATAGTGCCCAAAGCTCTCAGCTTTCCCTTGTCTCTATTGCGTGTTCCATCTCTCCTGCAGCTCCATCACATATTTGCTCATTGTAATGGCGCTCACCACAGGACCAGGGCGGGCGCTTGGTGTCTTCTTCCTTCCTTTGCTTTGCTTTGAATGATTTTAAATTTAAGTAAGTCAGCAGGGCATAGTGATACATGACTTTAATTTCAGCACTCAGCAGGCCGATCTCTGAGTTCAAAGCCAACCTGGTCTGCAGAGTGAGTTCAGTATAGCCAGGGCTACACAGAGAAACCCTGTCTTGAAAAACAAAAAAGCATAACAGAAATTGTGTGGTTCAACAGTGCAGGTATAGAACAAAGGAAAAGCTTGGAGTGTGAAAACTCAAAATTGCTTTGATCTAATTTTAATACATTTTCCAGGCTGTGTTCTCCTGCATCATCTGTGAGAACACTGAGGATTTGTCAAGCTGCTTCTCAGTTTCACACTCCCACAAAGACAAGCCCGCCTCAGGTAGCTATGGGTTTCTGTCTCTAAGTCAACTTATTTTTCATGACAAATACCCCTAGCCCTGGCTTCTGGTCCCTCTAGTCCTGTCTCTTTCTGCTGGGACATCTTAGCTTGTGGCTGGAAAACGTTTCCTATGTTTCTGCAAATTAAAGTAAATCACAACCCAGGCTTCTGACCCAACCTAAAAAAGCATGAGTGGGACACGGCAGTGACATTTGCAGTTCTCTATTCCGAGTCCTTGGTTGGGAATCCTTGTGCGCTATGTGTATGTCACTCCACTGGGCCCTCGTGGAGTATTTATGCACAGGGGTTACTGTAACACTCCGAGTCTCGGCCAATCAGCTGTTTCTAATGCAAGAGCTACTGTTACCAGTAGTCACCTGGCTTTCTTTCTTGATGTTCTTTGGCAAGTGCCACACCTGATTGGGTCTAACACATTAGGCCAAATACTTGTGGGGCGAGAGCACTTTGTGATCCAGCACCTCCAGTTTCCCCGTCTCCGAATGGAAACCTTCCTCATATCCTTCTTAGGGTGGGTAGCAAGAGTGCCTATCATTTCTCACACCACCTAACTCTGTAGGGACAGTAGAATGTTGCAATTAATTAAGGCTTCCAGAGATAGGTGCCCAGGTCTACATCCCACCTCTCACTCACCACTAGTGAGCTTTGGGTGACGAATCCCCTCTGCCACGTGGAGACAAAACCAGCGCATCTTTCATGGGGTCCTTATAAAGATCAAGCAAGTTGGTTTTCACGAGGCATTTATTTACAGCAGTACTTGTCACGTAGCAAGCGCTATGAAAGTATGAGCATCTTTTATTACCGTTGGCAAAGCTTTTTCATTGGTTTATTTGATAAGCTCCTGGAAAACACTTGTTTCTCTTGGGAATTCTCTTTAGAGCCATGATGTCTGACTTCCACCAGATTTGTCATTTATCTCAACCATCTCTGGTGGCCTGGTTTGGACTCTCGCCCACTTTCTCCCACATAGGCAGCAGGAGGATTCTCCTATCTTGGGAAATCATGCTGATCTCTCATTTTGGTACCCATTTCTGCCTCGGAAGTATGAGCTCTTTCAGGGCCCTACCTTTGTACATTCAGAATAAAACTAGATGATCCTGTTCCCTGTCAGTTCTGAAACCTACTGGGTCCTGTTGTCTTTTCCTCCCAGCTCCCAGACTTCCCTCTGGGCGCCTCTCAGTAATGAGCCCTTCTCTGGAGGCCTGTGGAGTTTCCTGAAGAGGCCAGGGCTGGGAGGACGGAGGCTTTCCAAAGCCTGATGCTTGTTATCGACAAGACAGCAGTAGTGCCCAGGGTTGATGCAGAGTCATAACGGCAAGCCCCACTCAGAGAGGCCGAGTGCTTGCCTGCCTTAGCGTGGGTGGATGAGTTTATTCCCTGGGGAAAAGGGCAAGTTCCAGACATGGGTTTGCTCTAATATCCAGGGCTTCCTCATATCCTGTCTCAACTACCAGAGCAGCGGAAACAGGCTCAATACAATGCAATCCAGGACCAGAAGTTCAAATTTTCTCCAGGCCTGGGGATGCTTCTAATTATAAGAGCCCAGGTAAGCCACACTCTCCTCTGACGTCACGTTCTCGTTATAAAGGAGTCGGACTAGCTTATCAACTTTCAGACTCTCCCTCCCGTTGAGCAGTAGGCTGGAGCGATTTGTTCTGCAGCTAAAATCAAAGGTCTCTCCCTAGGTTTTTTGTGCAGTAACAATAATCATTAATGTACAGTATTCTCACATACACACACACACACATACACACATCACTCTGAATCAGGTGCGGCCACCCTCAGTGTTCTAATTCTGAAAACACTTCTGATCTAATGACTTTAAAATAAAGCTTTCTGCATGCCATAATGCAATATGGGAAAGCCACTTTCAGATGTTTTCCACTTGAATTCCGGGAAACATAGGGCCAGGTGGACACTAATGGTTCTTTTGATGTTAAATCTGATTCATCCCAGGGTTTTCAGGGAATCTGGGGCTTGTGGGACCATGTTCCCTCTGACCTGAGCCCTCTATTGGTGCTTCCAATATGGCTGCCCTATGGTTCCTTAAGTCAAGCATTCCCTTGAAGGACCTTATATGAGCCCCCCTATGAAAAAAACCTCCTTTGTATGGGTCCCGCATGCCCCACAACCCGTGATCAGCCAGGCGTGTATTTGGGGTGAATGAGGCCAGGGTTCCAAAGTCCTGGGCTGCTACAGAGGAAGAAATGGAATTTGAAGATATGTCCCTAGCCTGTCAATGGACCATTTCATAAGTCTACATTGACTTTTGAGTGGTAGAGTGAGAGTCAGGAGAAACTGGCCCTATGTCACTGTACCACAAGTTCTGACCCTGCCTCCACCTTTCCCTTGAGGTGGGAGCGCTCAGATCTGGCTTTGCCTCTGAAAAGCAGGCTTGGAGGCCCATTTGGGCAGCTGTTGGCCTCCCTCCACTCCATTCTATTGGGTGGAAAAGGAAGTGGGGCGGGGGATGGGACACTGCTGCTCCGTGTGGGGGTGACGGAGAAGCCGAGATGACTTCTGGAATACTCTTGGTGATCAAACTGTGAGACCCTGGGAGGTCAAAGGACCTGCTTTCCTGGCTAGGTGGTAAGGCACTGGCAAGGTAAGGGATGAAGACAGGGCTAGGGACTTTCTGAAAGCTGGGGACAACTGGGTCCTGACACATCTAATAGAAGAGAAGAGGCCCCAATAGCTAGCTGCAGGCTTCAGAACCCTCAGCTTGATGATGAAGATAGATGGACCTCCGCTCGGTGTCCGCTGCTTTGCCTGTTCTTCATTACTCGGGCCCTGTATCCCACCCCCTGGGGCCTTTCCAATGGTGGTTTCTAGGTCCCTGGTTCTGGGGATGGGGAAGAAGCCCACCGCACCAGAGGTACTGGCTTTGGGGGATTACCCTGGCAAAACCTCAAAGGTGGGAACTGCAGGGCCAGTGAGTGCTCCTTGGTTAGTGTGGTAGTGTTTTCGGTCATCTTGGCAGTGAATGAGTCCATGAGTATAAAGGCAGAGGAAGGAGGCCCCGCAGGACAGACTCCTTGGTCAGAATAACACAGACAGGTGGCAGGATGAGCCAGGCGGGACACAGTAGGGATGATGAGTTGGTTGTGTACCCTTTGTAGGCAGGGGCAGGATTTCTCACCAGGCTCTGGGCAGGTAGGGCTGGAGTAGAGGGAGGTACAGGTACCTGTCCCTGAGAAATGGACCCATCTCCTCTGCCTGCCTCCCTTGACTCAAGCAGCGCCCCCTTTTGGTGGAGGCATCTCTACTTAGCTCTATCTAGGCAGAGCTCTGCCTTCAGCCTCTGCCCTCTACCCCCACTTGAGTTTCTTTGTCAAATAAACAGAAGCATCTCTTAACTGAGGTCTCAAGGGACAGGGGCAACCTGCAGTCTACAGGAAAGGGAGACCAGGTGTGAGGCTGGGCAAGAGAAAGGATGAGCCAGACAGACATGGGCCACGGCAGAGGAAGGACTGAACTCCAGAAGGGGCAGGAGGCACTGCTGGGCTGCAACCAGCCCAGGGCCTGGGCACAGGGTCCCGGAGGAGCAGCCCTACCCAGGCACCACTGCAGGCCACCCTGGTCAGGAGATCTCATTGCCAAACACCTCCAGCACGAGGGGTGTGAGCTTCATGCTACTCTCTGGCTGGAAGGAGAGGGACCGGTACTGTTTGGAGTGTTCCTCATTGAGGCTTCGCAGGTCAGCCAGCTTCTGGATCATCTTCGCGTAGAGCTGGTGGCTGCCTGGGGGTGGGTGGCGGCAGCGGATATAAGTCTGCAGCGTGTTGGATAGGCGGTCCTGAATGGCTTCAACCAGCTTGGCATCCTGTACCCCAGGTCGGTCTGTGTCGCAGGGGATGGAGGAAGACAGGATGCTCATGGCTCAGTTTCACAGTATCCATCAGACAAGTACCCTATGTCAGCATTCCCTCCCCATGACATCCCCTGCACTTGGGACCAAGTCCTTTCATGGGCTCATCTGGTCCTGTCCCTACCTCATCCCACCCCTTCTGTCTCTAGGTTCAGTCCCTGCTTTGGTATCCAGGTATTTCCCACTCTGGCTAACGGATATCCCCTTTGCATGGAAACCAGCTCTTGTCTTTTCCCCTGACCGACTGGTTATCATGGAACAGACTCAAAGCTCTTCCTGAAGAAGGCTCTTCCTGATAACCCTCCATCTCCATGCCCCAGATCTGTGCCAGGATGTCTCGGGTGGCATCTTCATATTCAAAACTCTCATCATCATAGTGCAGATGGGTCAATACTAGCATTTGTTTTCCCCCAACGCTCGTGGGAGAGAAGTCTATCCTTTTTCATGTGACTCCCTGTGCCTTGTCCAATGTCTGGCCATGGTAGGTGCTCAGCAAATCATTACTGAGCATGTGAATAAGTGAGCACATGCCAACTGGGCATCAGGAGGGAATCTTATGTCTATCCCTTGGGCCTTGGGCCTTGTCATTCCTGGCCACAGGCCACTAGTTTGTCCCCTGTGCTCACATGGTTCAGGCTCTGTCCTTTGGGCTTGATCACCAATATAACATCTCCAAGACCACAACAACTTCCTTCTTAGTCTTACCCCCTTTGGGTCGCATCCTACAGCCTCCAAAGCCAACCCAGGCAGAAGCATCTATTACTCCCCAAGGATTTGTGCCCTGCCTCTGAGTAACCTCAGGTGACTGGAAAGTTCATCCGAGGTCACACAAGAACAGAGCCTGAGTATGGGGAACACCCAAGTCCTATGAATGGCTTGTGGAACCCTGCTCATCTGGTTCTTCAAAGTCCCATGAATCACCTTGGCCTCCATAAGACAAAGCCACATGTGTTGAGCGACCCTTCCACATGCCTTCTGGGCTGTGTAAAGCCAGCATAGTGAGCGTTTCCTTATCGCTTCTCTTGTTCCTGCCCTGCCGGCTCTAAGCAGGTTTCTGTCACTCACAGTCCCCACCATGTCCCAGGTCTCTCAGCTCCTCCCTGCCAGGCTCCATACCTGGGGACACAATGCAGATGGCCATGAGGAGGACATGTTCTTCCTCGTGCAAGTTCAGCTTCTTCAGTCCCACCTGGAACTTTATGAGGGGCTCAATCAGCTCCAGAGTGTGCCCGGCTGTGAAAGAGAACAGCCAGGGTGAGGGAGAGACATCCACCCTACCCTGGGTATTACCCCTTCTCTCCTTTCTGTGGCTGCCCATTCCCCTCCCATGTGTCTGGTCAAACCCCCTTAAGTTCAGAGGCAGGAGAGAGGCAGAGTCTGGAAGCTGGAGGAAGTACAGGTGGAGTCCCACCGCACCTTTGGAGACATCAGTGACGTCATACTTGTAGTCTTGGCTGCCACAGTCCCAGGACATGTCATCCATGGTGAAAGACTGGTTGGATCGCAACATGATCACCTCAATGGCACTTGACTTAAGCAGGACAATCTGGTCATCGGAGGTGAGATCCCTGTTGGGGAAGAAAGGCAGGGAGAAGTCAGGTAACCGGTTCAAATCACGGGCACCCGGTTAGTGTTTGGACAGGGCTATAACTGATGGCTGACCAGCGTGTGTCTGGCTCTTCTTCCATCAAGGGGTTCTAGCCTGGCTGGAATGGGAAAGAAGGCATCTGGAGGGAGAGAACCCAAGGCTACCCCAGTAAGTAGTTCAGTGACTGACAGCCGAAGCTACCATGGACAGGGAGGGGCAGCCAAAGGAAGCTCCCTGTGTTGTAGCACACAACACAAGTTTGCAAAAGGTGTAGCCAAAGCCACTGTCAACACCTTCTGTGTTTCTGGTTGTCTGGTCCTCCTTAATAGCAACCTTAGACAATTCTGTCTGCAGGACACCTCCTGAGCCCTTGACCTCTTAACTTCTGCTCACACTAGGACTGCTCTGTCTCAGAGCTCCAGCTTTTTTGTTTGTTTGTTTTGGGTTTGGGTGAATGCATATATGCGGAAGTCAGAGGTTGATGTCCAATCTGTCCAACTGAACATCGTGTTTGGAGACAGGGTCTCTTGCTGAACCCGGAGCAGGCTGTTTTAGATCGACTACCTGGCTAGTGAATCATAGGAATCTACTTGCCTCCCCACGCTAGCGCTTGGGTTATAGGTGCAAACTGCCACATCTGGCTTTTAAGTGGGGTTTGGGGATCGGAATCCATGACCTCAGGCTTGTACAGCAGGCATTTGATCACAGAGCTGTCTCCATAGCTGTGGTGGTCTGAATGAGAATGGTCCCCACAGGGTGATATATTTGAATGCTTAGTCACCAGGAGTGGAACTGTTTGGGAAGGATAAGAGGGTGTGGTCTTGGCGGAGTGTCCTCTTGTTGGAGGGTATGTATAACTGGGGGCGGGGGTCGGGGGGGAAGGGGTGTTGAGACTTAAGAGTCCAGACCAGACTTAGTGGTTCTCTCGCTGCCTGCTGCCTGTGGATCAGGATGTGAAGCTCTCAGCTACTTCTCTAGAGCTGCCCGTGTCTGCTTCCTGCCAGGACCATCATAGACTCTGAAACTGTAAGCAAGCCCCCCAGTCAAATGCAAGAGTTGCTTTGGTCATGGAGTCTCTTCACAGGAACAGAACAGTAAATACACTGTCACAACAGCCTTCCATGGTTTTGGAATCCCAGAGTCTCAAGTCTTTCATTGCCTCTTCTATTGCTGCTACAGGGCAACGTTATTCTTGGCCCGAGCTCCTCCCTAGAACCAAACGCTCCAAGATCAAGTCCAGTCTCTATAACTTGGCAGTGGTTGGTCTTTCCAGGCCTCTTTCTCACTCCAAACACCACCCCTCCTCCACTGTTGCAACATGGAGCCACTCTGCATTCAATTGCTATGCACTCCTACACGTCGCGCCTTTGTAGATGTGGAGCCCCAGATGGGAACAACTCTTTCCTTCAAAAAAAATTTTTTTAAATTAAGTTATTTGTCTTGTGGGTATGAGAAGGGGTGTGTGTGAGAGCCACAGCATGTGGGTGGATGTCAAAGGGCAAAGAAGAGAGAGAATCTCTTTTCTTCTACCATGTGGGTCTCATGGATTACTTAGCTTTCTGGCTGGACAGCAAAACCTTTTATCTTCTTAAGCACCTCACTGGGTTCAGAAACACCTTCTTTTAACACTCCATCACATCTTGCTGTCCTGCAGCACCCCAACCTCCAACAATCTGGTTTTTCCCTGTCGACAGTGCTTACTGATGGTCCTCACCTTTGACCTCACCCTCTGGTCCTTGCCTCTGCCTCTTGCTTGTTTTGCATTCTATGTAGCCCAGCCCAGCTGGAGATCCCTCTGCCTCCTGAGATCTCGGATTGAGTCTCCCCTTTCTAACTTTTGTTTGTAAGCTACTAAGAGCCAACACCAAGTCCTAACTGCCTTATTGTTTCCCCCACAGTGATTGCTGAACGCTGGATACAAGATCAATAAACAGGTTGGTGTGACAAGAGGCCAATCTTCTGAGTCAGGAGCTGGGCTTGTCTGAGCAATGGCTAGGGGTGGGGAACAGGCTGATAGGCCAACCTGCTTCTGCCTTTCCCTCCTCTCCTTTCCTTTCCAACTGTCTAGACTCCTCTCGGCAGGAGTGATAAGACACTCTCTGCAGCACCTCAGTATGTAAATGCAGGAAACAGTTGATACATGGTGGGAAGTGAATCGCTTCCATGGTCAGAGGGCTAGCCAAGGGTCGGGACTGAGAAAGCGCACAGATATGACATCTGGAAGGCTCCAGTTGGTGACTGCATGGCTAGTGCCACTTCAGCATGCTTGATGGAAAGCTGTGACTGGTTTCTGCAGATTTCTCCAAGAGCCAGCTCACAGCCTCTGGACCCAGCTGGGAGGCTGTTATACACGCCTGATCAATGGCCTGTCCTTCTGCCTGACCCTAACCCATAGGACCATATGCTTGCACATGTTCTAGCACAACACCAAACTTCCAGACGTCTCCATTACCTGTGAGAGCTCCTAACCATAGCTAATTGAGTTTTTTAAAAAAGATTTACTTATTTATTTATCTTATATATGTGAGTACACTGTCACTTTCTTCAGACACACCAGAAGAAGGCATCAGGTCCCATTACAGATGGTTGTGAGCCACTATGTGGTTGCTGGGAATTGAACTCAGGACCTCTGGAAGAGCAGTCAGTGCTCTTAACCACTGAGCCATCACTCCAGCCCTAATTTATTATTTTTTTAAAATATGCATTTATCATTACTATTATTACTATTGTGTGTGAGAAGTGTGTGCTGTGCTATGACATACTTGTAGAGGTCAGAGGGACACTTATGGAGAATCAGTTCTCTCTTCTCTCCTTCCACTATGGATTCTGGGAAATTGACCTCAGGGCACCAGGCTTGGGCTGGGAAGCACTTCCACTGCCTGAACCAGCTCACCAGTCCTGATTTATTTTATTTTATTTTTTAGAGAACTACAGTGTCCTACTTTTATCATTGACAAACAGATTAACAATATGGTATCTAAATACCTCTAAATACTCAATGCATATTAAAAAACTAAAAACTAACTGGTGTAGTGATAGCATTCAGGAGGCTGAAATAGGGGGAGTTTGAGTCCGGTTTGGGCTGCATTGTAAGTTCCAGACCAGCCTGAGCTTCAAAATGAGACACAGTGACAAAGGCAAGGCAGCGAGCAAACCATAAGCCTAGCTAACCGTAAACAAAGCTCACCCCTTCCGTTTGGGCTTTGGCTCTCTGTTAAATCCTGGGGAGTTAAGAAGAAGTATAAAAGCCCATAAAGAGTGGTGGTGGCGCACGCCTTTAATCCCAGCACTTGGGAGGCAGAGGCAGGCAGATTTCTGAGTTCGAGGTCAGCCTGGTCTACAGAGTGAGTTCCAGGACAGCCAGGGCTACACAGAGAAACCCTGTCTTGAAAAACCAAAAAAAAGAAAGAAAGAAAGGAAGAAAGAAAGAAAGAAAGAAAGAAAGAGCTTAGTTCTTAGTTCTTAGTAGGTAGGCTGCATCATGTTGCAACCCACGAGGCATCTTGGCCACTTCTCATTTCTGCTCCTCCATGTGACTGTGAGGAAGGTCTTTGCTCTACTCAGAACTGATGAGCAGTCAGGCTGGCTGCTTGAACTGAGATTTCAATAGGATCAGTGTCTTAAAGATTTATTTTTTTTTTATTTATATGAGTACACTGTAGCTGTCTTCAGATATACAAGAAGAGGGTGTCAGATCTCACTACAGATGGCTGTGAGTCACTATGTGGTTGCTGGGAATTGAACTCAGGACCTCCGGAAGAGCAGTCGGTGCTCTTAACCACTGAGGCATCTCTCAAGCCTGGATCAGTGTCTCTAGTGATCCAGACAGACTACTGTTGTGAAGGAAACCTACCAGGACCCCACATTACACCCACCGCTGGGAAATGCAGGGACTTTCTAATCACGGTTCCAGGAAACTGGGAAGGGAGCTCTCTAGGCAAGTGCTAACCCAGGGCCTGGCCGAGTGCTGTCTCCTCACAGCTGTGGCCACTCCTGGGTACCTGAGATGCTCCCTGGAAATCTATGGCTTTCTCGCCAGCCCCTCCCTGCCTGTCTTCCCACGGTATTGTACCTCCAGCAAATTTCTAGCAGAGTTCTTATCTCTCTGCTGCCATTGTTTACATGTCTATCACTCCCATCAGACCCTGGATCCCTGGAGGCCAGAGATGATCTCCTAATCAACTTCAGTCCCTCACTGTTTATACAAGAAAGTTGCTGCAAGGGATAAACCACTGAGCCGGAAAGAGCCTAAGATGAGGGAGCTTCAGACCTCTCGCCTGTGACTGGAGAAGGAGTCCTCAGAAATGCAAAGGAGGCTGTCGCCATTTAGCTCATTGAAGCCGGGCTTGAGCAGCTGTGGTCTTGGACCCTAGTCGCGGGCTGTGTACAGCAGTCTGCGCATGCTCGGCCTGTACCCACAGCTGCGCAGCCCGGCCGCCACCGCCTCCTCCCTGTACTTCTTTTGAAGCACGAAGAGAGAGGTTTGTGGGTGAGCTGGAGCAGACTAAAGGGTGGGAGGTAGGATGGGGGAGCAGAGCCAAGGGTGCGCTACTGTGTCGTGCAAGCCCGGAAGAGCCTATCAAGTCCTGCCCTGGCTTGGTCCTGTGCCCATGCTGGAGTCTCAGTCCCATCCCCACGCCCCTCACCCACACAGAAGTCTCGTCCCGCCTCTCCCCACCTGTCTCCCTCGCCTTCGGGCAACAAGATCAAAGTTGCCAGGGATGCAACTACTGTTCTCAGAAAAACACAACTCCTTAGTGTGGAAACCGCAGACCGGGAGAGCTACCGGGCTGGCTCCTGTCCAGGTACAGCATCCCTTCTGTCTAGTCTGGGTATCTACATTTCTGTACTTCCAGAGCTTCCGGTAAGGCCTGGTCCATTTTTGTTATAAAACACCTTGCTCTGAAACATCTCAGGCTGAAGAAAGAGAAGCCAACCGAGGATGTCTAGCCTCCATTTAGCCCATGTTGCAGCATGGCTCTTGTGTCTGTAAAGTGAGCCCCTCACTTTAGCCATGACTACAGTGCTAAGTGAACCCTGTGGGGACATGGGGCCTGAAAGGAAAGGAAGGAGTGGACAGTTTCAGCCTTGGAGAGAGAGTGGAGGAGAGAGTCAGTGATAAGAGCTGACGATACGGAAGGGAAACAAGCTGAGGTACTCGGGAAGGGTGGGTGTTGGGTAGTGTGGGTTAAAGACGCTTTTCAATGTATTCAATAATAGCGGCCTCTACCGCTTCCAAACTCCAAGCTTTGGCATATAGGGGGGTCTCAGGGGCCACATGTCCGCCCTCTCCCAACCACAGCGAGGGAGAGTGTTCCTCAGAATCAGGCAGAAGCCAGCTGCTGCCAGGAGGACTTGAGTACCTTGGAGAGTACCTTGATTCCAGTTATTCACACAAAACACGACTTTGGAAGACATGGAGTTTGCAGATAGCAGCAAGAAGCCAGATCGAAGGAGCCGGAACTCGTGCTAAATAAAATGTGCTGCCTGGTCCACAGCAAGGCTCTGAGGGTGACCCAGGCCTCGTCCCACACAGGAGCCTCGGTATGCCAGCTGGCTGACAGCAGATCCTGCTGCCGCAGCTGAAGGTGCAGTGTATGCGTGTCTGTGTGCGTGTTTGTGTGTGACTGTGTGTCTCTGTGTGTGTGTGTCTGTGTGTCACTGTGTGTGTGTGTGTGTCTGTGTGACTGTGTATGTCTGTGTGTGTCTCTGTGTCTCTCTGTGTGTCAGCGTGACTATATATCTCTGTGTGTGTGAGACTGTGTCTGCGTGTGTCTCTGTGTCTCTCTGTGTGTCTGTGTGACTATGTGTCTCTACGTGTGTGACTGTGTCTCTGTGTCTCTCTGTGTGTCTGCGTGACTGTATATCTGTGTGTGTGTGTGAGACTGTGTCTGCGTGTGTCTCTGTGTCTCTCTGTGTGTCTGTGTGACTATGTGTCTCTATGTGTGTGACTGTGTTTGTGTGTCTCTGTGTCTCTCTGTGTCTGTGTGTCTCTATGTGTGTGTGTGTCTGTGTGACTATATGTATGTTTGTGTGACTGTATTCTCTGTCTGTGTGTGTCTGTATGTGTCTCTGTGTCTGTGTGACTATGTGTCTCTATGTGTGTGACTGTGACTGTGTCTGTGTGTGACTATGTGTCTGTGTGTGTTTCTGTGTGTCTCAACACTGCTTGTAGTGTTTCTCTTCCGCACGTCAGTCACTGATCTCGTCTGAGTTGGTGAGCTGTATAAAACGCTTAGGCAGTTGTCTCCTGGTAGAAACCTACTGGGAAGTGCTGTTAGCTCTGCGAACGTCATTGTTGAGGGGACAGTGTGGCACTTTAGAGAAGAACTAACTGCTTTCCCTCACAGTGATGGGCAAAACCATGAAAGTCATCTCCTGTTAGCTTCTGTCCAAAGGTGGCCACTGACAAATCACTTCCGGTTCCCAGGACCCACACCAGACCCTAGTTTCAGTATTTAGGAAGTAGTATTGCTACCATGGGAAGTGATGACCACATCGCTTTGTGTTGATTGACTTCTTCCTATTTATTGACCACATTATGTAAGAGTTTTACAGAAATGTACCTAATGAACTTTTAGAAACAGTGAAGATATTAAATATACGTAAATACAGATCTAACCGTATTTCAATATATGTACACATATGTGTATATATATATTAAAAGTGACAATACTGCATTGTTTTAAGAATATTTAACACTGCATGGATATTCAGATATAAGTAACATACATGTCATTATCTTATTTTTATATGTATATATAGACACACATGTACATTTATATATAATGTTATATATAATTATATTCATATAATATATACAATATATAATATAATATAACATATAATCTTATATATATATGTGAAATGTCTGTGTGTGTGCAGGTCTGTGTGTACATGTTCATATGTGTAAAGACATATGTGTGGGCATGTGTATGGAGGCCATAGGTCAATACCGTGTACCCCCCTTGGTCTCTTACAACTTTATATATTGGAGCAAGGGCCTCTGAGTCCGAGAACTAGATGATGTAGCTAGTCCAGGCAGCCAGCTCGCCCTGAGGATCCCCTCTGCCTCTGAATGCTGGGATTTGTACCAAACTAGCCTGGATTTTTTTTTAACTCTTTATGTCTGGGTGTTTTTGCCTGGCTGTACATCTCCTTACCACATGCATGCAGTACCTGTGGAGGCCAGAAGAGTGTATTGGATGTCCTGAAACTGGAGTTACAGACAGTTGTAAGCTATTTTGTAGGTGCTGGGAATAGAACTTGGGTCCATTGGAAGAATAGTCAGTGCTCTTCAGCCAGGTCTCCTGACCTGGCCTGGATTTTTTTATGTGGGTATTAAGGATATGAACTCTGGTCTTCATGTTTATACAGGGAGGACTCTTAATCACCGAGCCATCTCTCCAGCTCCATATGCAACTATTATTGAAACAAACTGACATAAATGCAGAAATTTGTATGAACGAGTCTATTCAGCCAAATGCCTACTCTAGCAGATTCTTAATATCTACCTGTTTTGGTAAGAAGGCTTACTATGGTCAGGAGATGGTGTTTTGATATAGATTTGAGTAAAGAATGGCCAGGTCACGTATGCCAGTGAACCTGCCGCCATTTTTCTAGGATTCCTGAATTCTTTCACAAATCCAGAAGTCCTACATGTTTGTCTTCACTGTCACTTAATTTTGGCCTCAGAAGTGTGTGTGTAGGATTGAATCTAAAAGGATGATGTAAGGACTAGCCGCAAGCCAGAGGAAACAAGGGGGTACCAGCTGCAGGAGCTGGGGGTCCTTGGGCTGGCTCTGACGCCATAAAAAGATCTTAGGTGGCCATAAGACCGTGGTGGGATTTCATTTCATCCTCCAGAAAGTGAGCAGTGGAGCTGCCCTCAGGATGGGCTCTCAGCACAACGCTGGGTAGCTACATGCAAACATGTATCCTGGCCGGGCCCAGGGGTTCTGGTGCAGGCATGCACTCTGGGGTGGGCCTGACTGAGGCTGTGTTTGGAGGAAGCAGTGGAAAGCTACCAAGCACCTTCCAGGTTCATACAGGATTCTGACAGTTCTCCACACATCACACATCGCAAGAGCTTCTTACCTGAATCCAGGGATCATCTTGGCAAAGCCAATGACCTTCTGGATGCTGTAACTGACAAGGTCGGCTAGGTGGGGCAGCATAGAGAGCTGAGACAGGTCCAGGGTCACAGACGGGTCCTCAGAATCCTCTTCATTCAGATCCAGGTTGGAAAAGCTGGCCGATTCCATCATGTCTGAGGATGAGGAGGAAAGAGGCAGAGCTATTTAAGGACACCCAGGTCAGGCCCTCCTGGGAGAACCTTGTGTGCCTTAGGGGCAGTCAGCTGAGGACCCAATGGTGACTGCCTTTGCCCAAGGTCTGTTCCTGCCCAGGTTCCCTCTGCGTCTCTCCCCATCTCTTATGTTAGCTGTTTGAGGCAGTAAATTCAAGGAGCCAGAGATACTCAGGAAAAAAAGCCTTCTTAGCCATAACTTTGCAAAGCATGCAGTTCCTATTAATCTCAATTTAAAAATGTGTTTGGGAGCCTTCCACCCATGGGGTGACCCGCTCCCCTTTGTTATAATCAAGTAAGTACAATGGGACCCTTCCACCCATGGGGTGACCCACTCCCCTTTGTTATA
The DNA here is from genome assembly GCF_008632895.1 of Mastomys coucha. NCBI lineage: Eukaryota > Metazoa > Chordata > Mammalia > Rodentia > Muridae > Mastomys > Mastomys coucha. The sequence goes on from NW_022196893.1 coordinate 28,956,158, forward strand.
ATCAAGTAACTACAAAGCAGAAGCTATGTACATCTTCCAACTATATCCTAGAAGCAAACAGAAACTCGATGCTGGTATTTGTAAAGATTGAAGCATCAAAAATTCTTTTGCAGTGATGGCTGCTACTGAAGACATATAGTTGTGCAGGTAATCTAAGAAGTGATTTGAAACTTGGAGTGAAAAAGCCTCTAGCTGCTGGGTGTGGCCATTTGTGCTTGTAACATTAGTTCTCAAGAGGTGAAGACGAGAGGGATGGATGGACAGCCTGGACTGTTAAAGCCTTAAAAAAAAAAAAGACAGAGTCTTAATTTATAGCCCTGGCTGACCTGGAACTCACTATGTAAACTAGGCTGGGCTTGAACTCACAGCGATCTGCCTCCTACCTCTAGCACCTGGGTGCAGTAATTGTGTGCCTAAACACACACACACACACACACACACACACACACACACACGCACACACACATGCACAGACTTTCTTTAATGCTCCAATCTTTACAAATACCAGCATCAAGTTTATATTTGGGACTAATTAATGTATAGCTGGAAAGTGTAGATACCTCTACCATGTAGTTACTTGATCATGGCAAAGGGGAGCATGCCCTTGGGCTGAGGGTCCCAAACACACACACGGGGGCGGGGGGACAGACAGACAGACAGACAGACAGAGGGGGAAAGAGATGAAGAGAAATAGCAATATCACAGTTGTGTAGAGTAATCCCAGTTCCATGCATTCATTATAAGGAAAAACAAAGGAATAAATATTTACTCAAGAGAAAAACTAAAAGTCTAGGAACCAATCTAGATATCCAACATTAGATTTTGACTTGTTATTATATTTCACAATACTATTCAGTCTTTTAAAACTTTAGTTTTAAGTTTTAAAAATTTTTAGCGTGCGTGTGCACACACGCACACACACACTCCCGCACACGTGTGTATGTGAGTCTGGAGGTCTAGCATCTGAAGGCTACAATCACCCAGAGTGGGCGTTCCTCCATCACCTTCTTCCAGGCCCCAAGATGGGGACACTGGAGTTGCCTGAGAGGTAGAGGGGAGGGGCGGGGCAGAATGAGGAAGGATGGATGACACAGGATGACAGAGACGAACCTGTAAGAGAGCCCAAAGCACATTATACCGTACTCTCAGGAGTCCATAGGTCACCTCCCTATATCAATTCCACCCCCCAAAGAGTCCAGGAGCAAAACAGGTCCCTCTAGGGAGGAAGTCAAGGACAGAGTCTTGCTCAGAGGCTGAGCCTGGCCCAAGAAGGCCATCTATACAACCAGAACCTCAGCTGGGTCTCTTCCCAGCACGCATATTGCACAGCCAGCCTCCCTTTCTGTGACTGAAGAGCTGTGTTGGGGACCCTATGCCACACACAGTAGGAACTGTCTGTCTCTTCACCTATAGCCTCAGGGCAAGCGGGCCCGAAAACACCCCCCAAGCCCATTTTCTTGATAGAAGTGCTCCTTACCCAGTGAGTACAGATCGGAGCTGGAGGAGGTGGAGTCCCCGGAGAAGCTGAATGTGGGCCTTGGAGAATAGCTCCCGGTACTTCTGTCCGCACGAATCGGGGGCTGGAAGGCAAAGATGGGTTGCCTTTGGCAAAGAGGTCCCTATTTGAGGGCCCCTTTCCTGCCTCTGAGGAAGGCAAAGGCGTCTGAGAAGGTCTGCAGGGAGAGGAAGGGCTCACAGTGGGCAGCTCAGCCTCTGACTTCCATCCCTGTTCCCTGTGCCAAGCCACGGGCTCAAGACCTACCCGGAAGCCCCTGAAGTCGGCATAGGTGGGGTCGTAGGTCTTGTGGTGGGCATCCAGCAGGATGGCGATGATGTGCTGCTGCTCCTCAGACAGCTTGGGCCTCAGGCTGTCCTTCAAAGCCTCTTCTTCCTTTCTCTTCATGATCATCTCCCTCTTACGCTGCACCTCCTCGTCTGTTAGGATGACTGCGGGGGAGGGGTGGGGGGGCAAGAAGCGAGTCCACAGTCACGGCCCACAACTCTAGGAACCCTTCATGCACTACAAAAGGACCGGGATGGAAGGGGCTGGCCAGCTCCTTACACTGAGGCTCCTTGAGGCCCAGCTGCCGCGTTAGCTCTGCGTTAGCTGCCTTAACATAGAGAAAACTGGGTTTTCTACAGCGAAAGGTCGGGTGTGTGGGGAGAAAAGCGTTTGAGAGGTACGCTTTGAGGGTCCTCGGAAGTCTAGACGCTCAAGGACCAGTTGCGGGACCTTGGGAAAACAGCAGACTTTCTGAACTATTTTTTTTCTTGCTCGTAAAAAGGGAGCAGTTTGGAGCATGTGGTTTCTTCCAAGGTCTGTCTGTCTGTCTGTCTGTCTGTCTGTCTGTCTGTCTGTCTCTCCCTCTCTCTCTGACTGTGAAGGAGCTTTTCTTTCTTTTTTAAAAGATTTATTTATTTTGAAGAGTTACTTATTTGTTTATTTATTTAATGTATATGAGTACACTATAGCTGTCTTCAGACACACCAGAAGAAGGCATCAGATCCCATGACAGATGGTTGTGAGCCACCATGTGGTTGCTGGGAATTGAACTCAGGACCTCTGGAAGAGCAGTCAGTGCTCTTAACAGCTGGGCCATCTCTCCAGCCCCCGGGGGTCTCTTTATTGGAGAGGATGGGAAGGGAGGAAGAGGAGAAAGAGATGGAGAAGGAGAAAAACCATCCCAGAAGACTGCCTGACTTGAGAACTGGATGTGTGCCTGGCACAATGTCAGATGCCAGTCCCTGCCCAGGCTTCAGGGTCTCTAACTAGGCTTTTCCTGTGTTGGAGGTGAGATGCTCAGCAGACCCCCATGAAATAGCCATTTTCATGTGGAACTCAGCCATCTCCTCTGTTTTTTTTTTTTTTAAGATTTATTTGTTTATTATATGCAAATACACTGTAGCTGTCTTTAGACACCCAGGAAGAGGACATCAGATCTCATTAGGGATGGTTGTGAAAATGAAGTAGCCATTTTCATGTGGAACTCAGCCATCTGCTCTATTCTTTTTTTTTTTTTAAGATTTATTTGTTTATTATATGCAAATAAACTAGCTGTCTTTAGACACACCAGAAGAGGGCATCAGGTCTCATTACTGGTGGTTGTGAGCCAACATGTGGTTGCTGGGATTTGAACTCAGGACCTTCGGAAGATAAGGACTCAACTCTGAGCCATCTCTCCAGCCCCATCTGCTCTATTCTAAACAACATGAAAGACATCGTTCCGATGATTCACTGCGAAACAACGTCTTTGTCCTCCAGTATTGGCATGTGGCATGTTCTGAGGCCTCTTGGAATCCCTGGAGTCTGGAGCCCCATACATAGCCCTAGTCTGGGGAACCCTGTCCACCTGGCAGTAGGTAACTAACTGTTCATGGAAGATCCTCTATCACCTGCAAGCTGGCAAGGGGCTTCTGCACTGGCACCCGACACCCTGTGTTGGGCAGCTGCTTGCAAGGGCAGGTGGGAGCAGGATGCCCTGGTACAGGAGCCAGACAAACAGACTGCCTGGCCAGGGCTTCCAGAGCCTGCTGTTAGGAGTGGGCACCAGGGCCCTCAGCCTGTACCTACTCGCTCTATACTCAAGCTGCCAGGGCATCTGCCTACAGAACTGAGAAGTTTCACAAGAGCATGAGAGGGAACTGGAAGCAGAGAATAAACGGGGTTCTGGGCTTCAAGAAAAGTTCACTGACCTCAGCCTCTCACAGAGAGAGAGGGGATGAGAGCGGTCAGTGGGGTGGGGCTGAAGAAGTACCTATGGTAGGCCAGAGGGGACAATCAGAGCTGCAGGGATAGCAGGAAAGGGAAGTGTTTGGGAAGATGGAGTCCTCTTTCTTAAGGTACACAGACTGGGAACTGTGCTCACTCGGAAGAAGCCACGCCCAGCTGGCTGACTCATCTGCCAAAAGAGCTGCCAACCCTCTTCCCACAGAAGGTGTCTGCTCAACCGCTAGGAGGTCAGGCAGGGTTGGGGGAAAAGGAGCCGGGTGGCTGGGAGCATCCCAAGGAGAGACAGGGCCCACGGTCATGGCCGCCTGTGGAACCACGGTTGGTGGCTGGAAGCATCCCAAGGAGAGACAGGGCCCACGGTCAGGTGTCCGGTCTCTCCTGCCCACTGTAGGGTGGGCAGAGGGAGAGACGGGTGCTCAGGAGGCAGGGCTCTCCCCGCCCCCATCCCACTGTGGGCGTGTTGATGAGCCTGACAGATTCTGGTAGTCCTTCCAGGATCTTGTGATGTTATTCTCCCTAGAACCTTCTGCATCTTCACTGTTTGCCAGAATCCAGTCGAAGTCAAGGCCTTTCATGATCCCGCTTCTTCCTAACTCATCCCAACCTCAATAGTTGGCATCCTTGGACGCAGCTTCTGTTCTAGGCAATGTTGGCATTGCTGGGCTGTAAACACGACCTGCTTACACTTGTTCTGGATGCCTGTCCCCTGGGTCTTCTCTATGCAACAGCTATGTGTATTCTATTCTTTCTTCAGTGGCCAGCTTTTTGCCCTCTTATCCAGGAAGCCTTCCTTGATTGCCCCAAGTGGCTCTGAGCTCTTCTTAGTCCTGTGTAATCAGTGTTTTCGACACTCATAGGTACCTAGGTATCCCACTCTTTAAGACTCATAGCTAGTACAGGTTTTAATAAACACTGACTGAAAAACAAGAAATCCGGGGCTTTCTTTTCTAGACCCTAGGATGCTAAAGGCAGGGGTTAAAGGCTTAAAATTCTTTTGTCCCATTACGGAGCTTCATCGGGGATGCCTGCCAAGTAGTCCGGCACCAACTGTCAAGCACAGAGTGTGCCCATGACCCAGAGTGAGACTCTGTCTCAAAAGAAAAAGACACATGGGGCTGGAGGGATTGTTCAGTGGTTAGAGCCATTCCAGAAAATGACTAATGTAAGTCATTTTCACGGCACAGAGGAGGCCGGAGAGGACTGCCCCAGGCTGACTGTGCTCTGTAGTGTCAGGAACCGCACCCATAGCATGCAGGTTGGGGAGGAGGGGGGAACCGTCAAAGCAGAGTTCTTTGATTTACACAATTGTGACTGAAATGTTTCTAAGACAGACTGCTCTGTAAGAGAGCATGCAGGCAACCATAAGCTTTGCCCAGATGAAGCCTTCGAACTCTGCAGGCGCAGGGATAACCGCAGAATTGTATGCTTCCTGGTCCTTGTGTGACTTGACATGGTTTCTGTTGACACTTCCGCTAGGTTATATATTGTCTCTGTTTATTGGTGCTTGCTTCTTTTTTTTTTTTAAAGATTTATTTATTAATTATATGTAAGTATACTGTAGCTGTCTTCAGACACTCCATAAGAGGCCATCAGATCTTGTTACATACAGATGGTTAGTGAGCCACCATGTGGTTGCTGGGATTTGAACTCAGGACCTTCGGAAGAGCAGTCAGTGCTCTTAACTGTTGAGTCATCTCTCCAGCCCCGGTGCTTGCTTCTAGAAGCATGGTTTCCTTTCTTTTTAAAATTATTATTATTATTTAAATTTTAGGAGTCATTTTCCTGCATTGTGCATCACATGCATGCCTGGTGCCTGCGGAGGCCAGAAGAGGGCGTCAAATCCCCTGGAGCTGTAGTGGCAGGCAGTCCTGCCATGAGGGTGCCAAGAATTGGACCTGTCCTCCGGAAGGGCTGCCAGTGCTCTAACCACTGAGAAATCCCTCCAACCCCGTGTCTTTTTTTTTTTTTTTTTTTTTGAGACAGAGTCTCTGTCTTTCTAGCTGTCCTGGGACTTACTATGTAGACCAGGCTGGCCTCAAACTCACAAAGATCCGCCTGCCTCTGCCTCCTGTGTGCTGAATGAGCATTGCCACCCCTGGCCTTGCAATTACTTTTGATCTTTTGGGATCTAGAATTTCTGGTGATCTAGTTTGACATAATAAGACGAGAAGAATAATGAGTGACTTATTTGGTTTGTTTTTTTTTTAAATGTCCTAGGAATTACTCTAAGTACTGGCTCACAGAGAACATAGAAGTGCTGGCTCACAGAGAACATAGAAGTGCTGGCTCACAGAGAACAATCCTTTAAGGGAAGCACCGTCCTTACCCCTACTCTGCAGAAGAGGAAATGGAAGCCCAGAGAGGTGTGTGGTCTGCTCAGGGTAACACAGCTAGCAATGGTAGAGGCAGCGTTCAGACCTGGGCAGTCTGGTTCTGGGGTGAATGGCGATGCCCACAGTCCATCAGCCTCTGATTGAACCCAGCTGCACTGCTGGGGGGGGAGCCTGTCTCTCAGACTTGGAGTCCTGACACAAAGTGTCCCGGTGAAGCAGAAGAGCATGAACCATTAAAGGGACAAAGCTTGTCCGTGGCTTACTGGAAGATTCAGAGTTAACTCTCAGAGGCAGGTGGCACAGCTCAGTGTGAAAGACCAGGGCTGGCTTGCCAAGCCTGATGATCTGGGCTCAGTTCTTGGGACCCATGTTGTGGAAGAAGAGAACTAACTCCCCGACCCCAAGCTGTCCTCTGACCTCCATATGTGTGCTATGACACCTGCCCCAGCTTAAATAAATAAATACATACACACATAATACATACATACGTACATACATACATACTTTAAAGTTCAAAGTTATCTTTAAGATCTGTTACTTCCCAATTGCTTGCATTAACTAGCAGCCATGGCCCATCTATCTGCTCGGGGATGAGCCGTGTTGGCTCCTGTCCAGGGCCTCCACAAGGCAACACTGACTTGGGACAACCACACACCCTTTACATATTCACCTACGCTGTCGTCCATTTGTAGAATAATTTACTTTGAGGGCTTTATTAACCTCTTAGGCATTTTAGAAATAATTTTTCTTGGTGAGTTGACACTTAGATGTCACTATTGCTGGTTGGAGGATGTGCTTTTGAAGTGAAGCCAGAAACCTAGTAACTGGGTTCTGGTGAACTCTGCAATGAGAGAAATTGAACGCTCAGTATCGGCCACTGTCTCCACTTCCTTGCAGATCCCTTGGGGGACATGGAATAGCCTTGTATAGTTATTTGCATGTAAAATGCGTTCCCCACCCAATGAAGCCTAGGCTCAAGTGGGAAAGCCAAGATCTGCAAACATGAACAGTTTTAAAACATGCCGTGATGTCACTGGTGACTTCAAAACACTAGGAGAGAGGAAATGACATTTTCTTCCTAATGGATGACACAGACAATATTAGTAGGATAAGCTTACTAGTCTATATAGACCAATGAGATTCTGGAGACACAAGCATAGTGAGGGCTGATATCCAATCATTTAACACATTTACTGAGCACCTCCTATGTCCCAGCTGCTGTATCAACATTCAGGAAACTGGGGGCAGAGCATGGGGAGACATAAGCTCTGACTCACTGGGAGTGCCTAAGGGGCTTCCCAAGGAGGGGGCCCACAGGCCGGACCTAGGACAGATAGATGCTTATATCACGTTAGCCTGGAGGTTTAACAGGTAAATCCTCTTGTCTTTCATTAGCTGCTTAAAAAAAAAAAAAAAGTAATATTCACACACTCGGGAGCTGTGAGAATTTAAGAAGATTTTTGTTCTCTTTGCAGGATTTGGCACACAGCAGGTTATCAATAAACACTGCTTCCTGCCATGGTCACCTGTCCATGCTCCTCTGCTTCCCACACTGTCCTATGAAGAGCCGTCTCCCTGCTCTGGCTAGAAGGGAGACTGGGAATACAGGGCCCTTCCTAGTGTTTGAAAATTGTGATTGTTTCTGAAAGGAGAGGTAAAGCCTCGAGGGACAAAAGCCAGTGCAGGGGCCGGCTCTAGAGGGGTCTAAGCCAGGGACTTCAAGTCCAGATGTACAAATCTGGGCCATCCAAGACCGGAATTTCATCTCTTGGGAACACACTTCCCTCCAGAGCTGTGAGAAATGGTACCATTCTAGTTGGATCTCTGGCCTCTCCTCCTTTCCATCTATGGTTCTGCACAGCTCCCTGCTGGAAACACCAGACTGAGGGCAAGACAGGGCACGCGAGACTTCATGGAGAACCTAGACGAGACCCAAGGAGGAGGCCATCTATTTCTGTCTGTCTGGCCCCATCGTGAGATATTACGTATCGTGTTGATTGGGCACTTGACGGCTGGGTTACTACTTGTGGAGCTCCTGGGGGTTTTAGAAAAGGGTCCTGAGTTGGACTGTAGTCTCAGGTAGCCACTAGCTTGCTGTCTGACCTCGGTCCTGGTGTTTGTCCTTTCTGAGCCTCAGAGAACCTTCAACAATAAGCAACAGCGTCCCACTGAGTCCAACAATGGAACCCAGAGCCATTCTTGGATGGTGGGGACCTTAGGACACGAAAGAACCTTCTCGGAAGGGGCACCCTGTTCTATAGAGGCAGGGCACTCCTGTGTGGTCACCTGAGCACAAGGCACAGACCAGGTTCCACTAAGAATGTTTGAGAGCTCCTAGCCAGCCTTGGGCCTCTGAGTCTCCCTCTCCAGTATAAACACAGGGGTTGGGGTGGGGCAGTGACTAGGTAGCAGCAATGGCGTGCCTAGACCTGCATGCTCCTATGGTATGAGCAGACAACCGAGGTCTGGAAACTCCAGGGCTGCCAGTGTTGGCTGGAAGCTGGGATCAGGACGGAGGAGGCCTAAGGTGATTCCGCCTCTGCTTCCCAGCGACAGTGTGTTTTATGGCTCCCATGAAATATCCTCTTTATTCTATGACTTTGGTCTGCTCCCGACGCGTCTTCTTGGATCCTTGCCTCTTCCTCCTTCCTTACATTCCCCTAGCCAAGAGAGCTCAGAGTGACTGCAGGCCCACAGCCTGGCAGGACGTGGCTATGTCCTAGAACCTGGGTGTGGGGTCTGAGAGCAGACGCTGACAGCATTGTGCACAGGAAGCAGAATGGAAATTCAGGGGGTTTTCTGTGAGGATCCAGGGGGCCCAGATCTGCCAGCATCTGCCGAATTACACAGGTTCTTTCTTTACCCACAACTCCTTGATGTATTCCAAACTACATTGTGACCAGCTTTACCTCACCCATACCCTGCACTACTCCATGGTCCTTGGGAATACATGGTAGATAGGGGCAGAGCTCTGTAGAGAAACCTGAAAGACGGTAACTACTGCCATGTTGTGACTGCAGTTTGGCACCCCACTCCCACCTGACCCCCAGACACTCACACTCCTTCATCATGCCGATGTCCACACAGCGTTTGAGCCGGCAGGCCTGGCAGTGTCGTCGGTTGTCCTTGGTGATGCGGCAATCCCCATTGAAGGGACAGGTGAACAGGGCCTTGCGCTTCATGCTCCGCCTGCCGAGACAGCACAGTTTCGCACTGACTTGCTGATTTTTTGCCTCCTTAGTCCCAAGAACAACCTCCAGGAGCTGTAACTATGGAGATCTGGCCACAAGGTCCTCAGATGTTCATTTTCTATTCCCTTGGCCCACCCTCAGTGACTCTGAGTCCCACCCTGCATTACTAGGTGTACCAACTGAAGTCTAGCAGTTCACAGTCATTGGAATATGGGAGTGAAGACAGCTAAGCGCTCAGACAACTGGACTCACCCATGGGTGGGGAAGAGACACCAGACTTGCTAAATGTCACTAAACCGAATGTCTAGGCATCGTCGGACTGTGCCTATCTGAATGGTATCATTAGTTCTTTCTCTTCTGAGTGGGAATCATTCTCTACAAGGGAGTCTTCATGAGGAAAGCGAGCATGAATACAGCACCAACATCCACAGACCCTTGGACCCACTCAAAAGACTTAAGAGATGGGCTCGTTGAGGCAAAGAAACCATTCACTAAGAAACTAAGGCTTCAAATCGGAGAGTCTTAGGGATCCTATCTTCTTGGCCTGCTTTCAGTGCTAGAAACAAAGCGCTCAATAAAGACGAGCCCTCAACCAAACAGCCCCAGGCAGCTGGTCCTTGAGCAAAGCTCAAAGTCAAGTGGGCCCAGGACCTTCTATTAGCTTTGGACTTTGGCTCTAGTATCCTCCACTGATGACACGTCTTACCCAAGGGGGCAACAACAGAGCTAGGGGTGTGATGAAAGTGGGTAGTGCCAGGCTATTAGGGATGTCTAGACCGCACTGCCTCTCCTTGTAAATGCCAGGGGAGACAGTGAGTGGTGTGCCAATGACCATCTTTGTGGAGGCAAGACGCTTTCAACTTTTGCATGTACTCCTCTACTACAAGGGCAGTCCTCCTCACCAGCAGAATACAAAAGCAACTGGGGAACCATCAGGTTGCCCAGGAATGAGGTCAGAGCTGCCACATTGCTCTGCCTCCTCCCTCCCCCTGCTTCCCAGCCTGGTTCTTGAGGTTTCACCTGTTGCCACAAATGCCCACGAGTCTCTAAACCTCCTGGAAGGCCAGATGTTTCTAATTCAGAGCAAATTCTCATTTCCTTTTTGTTCCCAACTAGGCATTTTGTCTGAGGTTTTAGCGGGGCCACTCTCTTCTCCACCCACTGTGGTGTCTAGCTAAGAGTCCTGGCTATGAACCCTCCCAGACCATGGGTGCCAAGACACACCCCGACATGTGCCTTTCAAAGTGGCACGGCAGAGCCCCTAGCAGTCTCCGGTGGTGCAGAGGGCTTCTTGGACCCCAGGCCAGATCCCCTCTCAGACCCCCTCACAGGCCTGTCTGTACTTCCTCAGGCCCCAAGGGCCTGGCCTATGCTCCTCAGCGAGACACTGTCACTGTGATAAAACACTGCGACGAAACAGCTTTAGAGAGAAAGGTCCAGGTCACAGACCATCGTAATAGGGAAGTCATGGAGGCAGGAATGTGACAGAACACTAATATCACATCCGGTTCTGAATGTTGTCATAATTCTCAAAACACAGGAAGCGGCCTATACCCTTATGAAGCTTTTAAATTATAGTTATTATTTTAAGGTATGGTAGCCAGCTCTTCCTGAGTTCCTCTAAATATGGAGCCAGGGGAAAGGGACGGTGTCTGGGAAGATGACATTTTGACTTCACGCTCTAGGAGCCAGAGAGAGTTAGTTCACAGGCTGCCTCATTCTCTGAACCAGGACCCGGTCCAGAGCTGGCATTTTAGGTGTGTCTTGTTTAATATGGACATTTTCTGGGTCATAGGCCCTGCTGGCTTGGAGACCAATTTATTCTCTGTCCTCCCACCTTCTAAGGGCACCTAGACATGTGGCTGCCATCTGGCCTCATCCCACAAGAAGGCAGGGCAGCCAGGGCACCCAGCCCCGGCTCTGTGCTTTGTCCTAAAGATCTGCACCCTCCCCTGCCTTCCTCCCAAAGCTAATTGCCTATGAGCTAGTTTGGTTTTGAGAAACAAGGGCCTTCTCATTCCACGGGAGCCCAGTGCCTCTGTTGCTTCGGAGTCTAAACCTGCCATTCTCTGGCTGGCTGGCAATTATACCCTGGTTCAGGAAGGGGACCGGGGGTGGTGCAACCAGGCTAAATATAGAGGCAGTTTCTAGAAAGCCAGGGGTTAGCGAGGACACTGACCAGTTCTCACGCCAGAGACCAATTCGTCAAAACAGAAGAGAGACAAGACGTTCACAAAAACACAAAGTGCCAGGGGCGAGGGCCTCGGGCTGAAAAGGAGGTGGCTCCTGCCAGCAACATGGTGTCAAGTGCCCTCGACTGTGGCTGTCTTAGAGAGCTCAGTGCCTGGGCAGGACATAGGAGCTACGTGGCATCCTGGACAGGGAGAGTGTGTAAGATCAGGAGCATATTACCTATGTTGGTTGTTGTGATTATCTCATCTCACTGTGTGTGTGTGTGTGTGTGTGTGTGTGTGTGTGTGTGAGAGAGAGAGAGAGAGAGAGAGAGAGAGAGAGAGAGAGAACAATGCACCGTGTACCTCAAATATAGACCCGTTCTCTTTGTCCAATACAGCCCAGTAAAGCTGTGCAAAGCAAAGCAAGCCATGCCACCCGGCACGGCCATGCAACAATGCTGACAGACTCTCAGCAGGTGCTTGTCAGAACTTTCAGGAAGGTTAACACTGGTCCAGACCATAGCACTGCCTTCCGGAGGGCATGAACCCTTAAATGCCCAGGCTAGAGATCTATCCTGTGGGTAGATCAGGAGTGTGAAGGAGGCTGAAGGCTGTCAGTTTCACCTGTTCCCTAGAGACCCTGGAAGCTGACCTCATGCCCCTTGCTCACTCTTCGGGTGCCCAGCCCAGGACTCAACAGACAGGCCCAGATCATTGTTGCACTGCGTTCTGGTTCCCTGATGTCCAGAGTCACAGCCGTGGCAGTGACCAGAGTCCAGTTCCATAGTCTTTGACTGAAGGGAAGTTCCCTCAGAGCCCATGGACCCAGCCTTCAGTTTTTCATCTGAAGTTTAATTATGTCTACCCTGAGCCTCTCCTGCCCTTCCACCCGCGCCCCCCCCAACCCATTTCACACACACCTAAGTCAACACAGTAAAGACAGAGAGAAAAAGGTCTCAGAAAGTGAGATGTTAGAAGAGATCCATAGTAGCTACTATTCCAAGAGTTTTCCTCACCAACATTTGACATTTCTCCCCAATACCCTTAGTGCTTTGGCGGAATACTTACTATCTTTATTCTATAAGCAAGCCAGGAGGCACAGTGAAGGCAAGCAAGCTTGCTTAATGCCGCATAGTTAATAAGGATGGTAACTTAAAGTAGTTAAGATTTGTGGGATTTCAAAGCTTCTGGTCCTACATTCTAGGCTCTCTAGAATCATGAATCCATTCACCTCTCGGTCCAAAATAGAGCAACAATCAAATACATGCCTTCGCAACACAAGAGCAGAAACAGAGGCCATCTGAAGAACGCCTCTGGGTGAAGGACATTGGGTAACTGGCAGTCTCTAGCCGGATGGCTTGGAAGTGAAGGGGTAGCATCCAGCCACATGAGCCTCCTGCTCTATTTTGCCTGTACAGAGATTGGATCCCTGGGGTTTTAGGGTGAATTCATGCAACTAGCTCAGATTAGCACCCCAATTCCCATAGGCTCAATTCCTAAAGATACTGAGAACAATGGCCAAAGGAAATGGACGCTTCTCTATATCTATAGTGACCGACTCTCCTGACAGTCCCACTGGTCTTCCTTCTGTGTTTTGGTCTCCTTCCTTTAAGCACATGGCTCCTGGGGCCATCTGACAACAACCAGCCACAGCCTGTGGCATAGGCAGAGGGAGAGCTAACCTGGACAAAGTTCTCTTCAGCAGCCATGACTTCCCAGTGAGTCACAGATTTGCGCCCACAGAGGGCCACCTTTTCTAGCCACTCGACTTCATTTACGTACTTTGCGTTTGAACCAGCTGAACAGTTCCCCATTTCTCCGCTTCCTCCACAACAAATTCTTAGAAGAGCTCGAAAGAGCAGACGATGTTCCCGAAAGCAGAGCCACTCCTTGTGTTCCTGGATCCTCACCCGCCTGCCTTTCACCCACTGTGCTCTGGAAGACCCATAATCAACAAGGCCACGGAGGACAATGGGGCCAGCAAATGAAAACACATTTTTTTTCCCTTTGGAGCTCACAGCGCTCAGCTTCACAGAGCTTTTGTTTGTTTGCTCGTTTGATTGCAGGATCGAGGTTCAATCTAGGGCCTCGTAAAAGATGTTCACACACTCTGCCACTGAGCTACACTGCCAGCCAACAAGGTTTTTTGTCAATAGATATTAATAGGATGGGGGAAGGCAAAAAGGAGACAATGAACTGCTTCTCAATCTAGCTTCCAGGACCCCCCTCTTAAATGTCCTCACCAACCTTGATCTCTTTCTTCGTCAGAGCCCCTAAGACAGTCTTCTTTGTCTTTTATGCCTTTGTTCTTACGACAGACCTTAGACAGAGCCATTCATGACCAGAAATCTATCAACATCGACCTATAGATTATCCATGATGATTATTATTTTATGAGGTAGCTCTACATATTGTCACCCTTGGGGACTTTCTTAGGCTGTGCTGTTGAATACACAGTCAAGACACTTTGGGCATCCACATGTTTACTTTTCAGGTCTTTTATTTACACCAGAAATATCATCTGTGGTGTCCATGTTCTCCAGAAGAGCAGAAAGTGCAGAGAACGTGGAACAGTCCAGAGGAGGAACTGACCAGCACTGGACTCTTAACTCCTGACCACAGAATAACTGAACCATGACCCAGACTTCAAACTTCATAGTCACCCTTGCACTTGGTGGAGCCTTGGACTTCCGGGACGCACTATAACTAGTGTCTTGGGAGTAAGAAGCCAAATCAAACACTAATGGCTGAAGAAGACAGCCTTTCCCTGGGCTTGGGAGTAGCCCAGGGCAAAGATTCTCCCCAAAGCTGCCACGACAGGTAGAGCGAGCTCCTGAAGAACTGTATCTTGGTCTCATGAATCTCTGCGGTCCTAAGGAGGCTGTGTCTAACACAGAGAAGGTTTCAGCAACTTCTTGGGGTATAGGCAGATTTAAGTCTATTGAGTATTTGGGAAACTATATGAATTGAGTGAGAGGAGAAAGGAGGCTAGGCAGTGATCTATCTCCGAAGCCACTGTAAACCCGGGAGTCCTGAATGATGCACTGTCGCCTGTGAGCCTTGAGTTACAACATTTTCATCATCTTGATTTAGTATGCTTTTTTATCTAGTCTTCTTGTTGAAATACATACAGGGCTGGTTGATTAGCAATGAGCTACCAACAAACTACGTTGCTCACAGAGGGAATGAAGTTTTACTTCACACACATGTTTTCTCCACAAGGCATATCAGGGCTTCTTGAATTTTAACAGTACACAACACTTTAGCACTAAACTTAGGAACCATTCTAAGTAACAAAACTACCAATAACTAGAAAAAAAACTCCAAAAAGGACAACACAGAAGTAAGTCGGTAGACAGCCAAAAGTATGATGTGGTGGGAGAGGTAGCTCAGAGGTAGAGCACTTGTCTAGCATCTCTCCAGGTCTACGGGGGCGTGAGGAGGGGGATGACAAGAACACAAAGATGTTTGTGTAGAGCAAGAGCTAGAATAGAAAGCAGCATGGTGTCCTTGCTCAGCCTTTTCTGAGAGGGTGTGTGCCAGGTGACTCAGCCCTGTGCCGTCCATAAATGACAACTCAGGTGTGGCAAGGATCGCTTCTGGTAAATTTTGGCAGCTGGGAACATTTTCAAATATGGGACTCACACATGACGAGTGTCACCTGCACCTGTATAAATTTATTTACATTTATTTATAGACCAAACGTAATTCAAGGAAAGCCACAGTGATCTCTCTGAGGACATCCATCAAATGCATCAGAGTTAGGTCTCCTCTAGTGAGAAACGGACCTTCACTATATTCTGATCATCCAAGTTACCCCTTAGGGTTCCATTTTCCACAGCTGGGTTCCAGGGGAAAAGGCAGATAGGGAGAATAGAGATGAGTTGGGAGTAGGGGCTCCACCAGTGAATGAAACAGCTCCAAGAGTGGTTGGAGCATCGTAGTTAGAGATTGGTGACATGTGATCTCTAGTGAGTCTCAAGTGTGGCAACTCCTAGGTTTATCAAATTTGATGGATGAGTGCTTGAAAGAAAACATACCAGGATAGGTATTTAGAGATGGCTATAGAAACTTTTATTGGGTAGAATTCCACCAAGGGGAATTAGCATTGGCCCGTGTGGCTGAAAAGTCATATGCCACCCTATATTCTATACTTTCTGCATATCATCTCATTAAATCTCAAATGTGGGCACATGTGTAGAGTCGGTTAGCTGAAACACAGAGGTATTCAGAATGATTAAGAGAGGTGGGCATTAAATTGATGGCACGGACAACACTCAATGCATTCCTGACCAGTTTTACGACGGTGTTGGTCTCAGCGTGCGCCTTGACTCTCCTTTGTCTCTCCATAGGTGGCTGCCCCACCTGCCCTGGCAGCGAGGAGTCCAGGTGGCACCTGGCACATGGGATTTGAACTCTGGAAGACCTACCCTCCAGCAGTGCAGGCTTCACACCACCATGAGGTCTGACAGATGTGACTACTGAGACAATAAGCCAGTGACACTCTTGGTCTGCTTCCCTAACTAGGCAGCTTTCTGGGAAGCCGAGAGGGGAGCCTGTGCCAGGCCAAATAGGTAACTAGCACCAACAGAAACCCCAGTGCCCAGAGATCAGAATCGCTCTAGGCCATGGAACACTGGCTGCCGAGTAAAGGATATGTGAGTCAGACCCTAGGTACCTGCGTCAGACTCTGTCTCTCCCTAGGCCAGTGAGCTTACCTACCACTTCCTACCATTTCTTCCACCACCTCCCAC
>NW_022196893.1:28972884-28987734 GCF_008632895.1 Mastomys coucha
CCACCACCTCCCACCACCTCCCACCACCTCGGACTGCCAGGATGAGCTTGGCTGTCTGGCTCTGAACTTGATTTCCTCTTGCCTTTCCTGACAATGCCCTGTTTTTCCGTCTATCCACCTGTAGTCACTAGTTATGTCCCAGGGAGTTACTTCTGGAACATTCTCTTTCCAATATAAGCTGAATGCTAATTTTTCAAACTTCCTGCTTCCCAAATCCCCTCCTCCCATCCGTTCTAACCCTCCATCTCTGGCTTTGTGGAAGGCCATCTTTGGACCTTCCCAATACTGTCCACATGTAGTCTGTGTCTGCAGTCTTGGGCTCACATAAGAAGACTACTAGAACTTGATATGCCATGCTTCGTTGCTATCCCTGGGAGGCCTGTCATTTTCTGAAAGGAACCAGAGGAGGAGTGGACCAGGAAAAAAAGTAGAGGTAGGGGTAGGGGCTGGGAGGAGAGGGGGAGGGGAAACTGCGGTCTGATTGTGGTATATGAGAGAAGAATAAATAATAAATTAAAAAAGAAAGAAAGAAAAAAGAGTGCTGGAGGAGACACTGTCCCTGACTGACCTAACAGGAATGATGTACTCCCCTGATATTGACTGGCAAGCTGCCACTGGTTCACCTGGGTAAAACAGACTATGGGTGAAGAGCCGAGCACAGATTGGGTTTGGTAACCATTGAAGGCTATATAGACTCTCTCTCGTTCCGTGGAAGAGTTTAGAGGGATGAAGGGGCAAGCAGAAAGGCCAAATTCTGGGGCTTCCCCAAAGATGCCTGGCTTTTAAATGAAGAAGTTGTAGCCCTCAGCAAGGAGGACGTTCACTCAGAAGGACACAGACATGTGGGTCAAGGGTTAGTGAGCAGAAATAACCACCTCAGGAAGGCAGTTTCCAGGGAATCAGAGGACACAGTGGAATGGAGGGGATCCAAAGAGAAAAGACCCTGTTGCTTGCAGTAACTGGGAGAGCCACCATGTGCCACAGAAAGCATAGGGGCCTCCTGAGGGAAAAGCTTGCCTCTCTCTTTTCCTTCCCTCTGCGAAGGGACTCACCTGAAGAAACCTTTGCAGCCTTCACAGGTCATCGCATTGAAGTGGAAGCCCGTGGCTCGGTCTCCACATACTCCACAAATCCGAGGCACATTCCGGTCAAAGTCACCAGGGTCAGGCAGGGAAGTGCTGGGTGCCATTGCCTCCATCCCTGTAAGAACAGCAGGCAGGCCACAGCCACGGTGAGAGTCAATGCCAGATGTAGCTGGCCACTCTTCCCCTCCTGGTGGAAAGTGGGTGGCAGTTCCTTGGCGGAGAGCTCTCCTGGAGACAGAGTAAAGTGGGAGTTCTTCGGAGCCCTTGCTGCATGACTGTTCTCGCCAAGACCGAAAGAGCAAGGCTCGGGATCACACTGCATTCAATCCCTAAGCCTGCCAGCTCCTTTGGGAGAGGCAGTGGGTGTCCCTGTACCCCACTGTCCTCACCAGGAGAGACAGTCTGCTTTGGGAAGTGATCTGAAGAAGTGTGTGCATACCCCCTCAGCACTGGCTCCCACCCAGCTGACCTGATCAGGCAGATCAGAGCCAGTGTCTTACTCAGTGTGGCCTCCAGAACGAACAGGGGAAGAACAACGGGTATGTAAACCCAACCTCTTGTCCTGAGAGAGCCTGCTCCTTGCAGCCAGGCAGCCCAGGGCCCCGCGTCCTGAGTGACATCTTTCTATCTTTGTTTCTGGTGCACTTTGTGTGAGCTTGGACGCCCTTCCGAGAGATGTGAGTCATGACCAATTAGCTAATTTTGTTTTCGGAGATGGGTTCTATATGTGGGCATTATCAGCTAGACATGGATTTCACACTTGAGGAAAAGGGAGAGACAGGGAACGTTGGTACGCCCTTCTCGGGAAATGGCTGACCTTTCTTTTCCATTAGTAAATTTGGCCTCTGGCTTTGCTTGCTGCCTCTGACTGTTGTGAGGCTCGGAGCTGACTCTAGGACACTCTAGGTCTCTCTAAAATGCAGGAATGATGTGCTCTTGGACTCAATCTCTTAGTTCTTGTGAACCCTCTCATTACATGTCTGAGTGGCCTCTCCGACCCAAGGCAAGGTCAGGAGGAAAATAGCAGAGAGATAGAGATGAGGGATGAGCACCTGTTTCTGAGATATGGATGAGGCATGAGCACCTGCTTCTCAGATAGGGATGAGGCATGAGTACCTGCTTCTCAGATAGGGATGAGGAGTGAGCACCTGCTTCTCAAATAGGGATGAGGCATGAGCACCTGCTTCTCAGATAGGGATGAGGGATGAGGGATGAGCACCTGCTTCTCAGATAGGGATGAGGGGATTCATGTCTGCTTCTGACCCAGGCCCAGGTGAGAAAGGGGGATTCTGAGGCCATGGAATCTCAAAACTCAATAGTCTGATTTCACTGCATCCCAACATCACCTCTCCAACGCTAGCCATAAGGCAGTATGGACATGATGGCTCCCCGAGGAACCCTGGGGAAGTCCCAACCTTGAGGCACACCAACAGCTCCTGCTACTGCAAATGTATGGTGCAGCACTTTACTTTTGTTTTTAATGTCATCAAGAGCTTTGTGACAAAGGAAGAATGGGAGCAGGGAAGCAAGGATATGACATTGTCACCCCCAAAAGACAGCCACACAGATGGCTGCTCTGTGTCTCTATTCCTGGGATCTGCCACATGACAAGAGGGAGATTACCTATACTTCCTGTGCAGCTCATTTTAGACTTGTGGATTATGATACCTGCAGGCACGCACACACACACACACACACACACACACACACACACACGCACGCGCGCGCGCACACACACACACACATAAATATACCATATATACATACTTTGTGAATTAAGATACCTGCAGGCACACACACACATAAATATACCGTATATGCATACTTTCATTAAAAGGAAAAAGAAACAAAGAAAACTCCATAAAAGATGTCCTGTTGGTGAACAGGAACACATAGCATCATATAGGAGTAATATTCTCTCTTTGAGTGGCAGGTATCTATCCCATTTCTATTAAAATATATATAATGCACTGGGCAGTGGTGGTGTATGCCTTTAATCCCAGCACTTGGGAGGCAGAGGTATGTGGATTTCTGAGTTCGAGGCCAGCCTGGTCTACAGAGAGAGAGTTCCAAGACAGCTAGGGCTACACATAGAAACCCTGTCTCGAAAACAAACAAACAAAAATCAAAACAAAAATACATATAATGCTTTATGTGCACTTCTATGCATATCTGAAAGATCTCTTTGTACATTTTCAAAATTAGCTTTCGTTATTTATTTTGCATGCCTCTGTGGGGAGGTTATGTACACTGCACAGACGCCATGGTGTACTTGTGGGTGTCAGAAGCCAGGGTAGGGGTGAGTTGATTCTCTCTGCCACCAAGAGGGTCCCAGGGAGTGAACTCAGATTGACAGGCTTGGCAGCCAGTGTCTACCCACTGAGCCATCCCAACAATAAAGGAGCCCCTAAAATACTTATTAATCTCAAAACAATTAAAAATAAAGGGGAAAGTGACTCTTGCCTGGCAGCATTCTCTCTACACAGATGTGTGCAACCGGTTGCCCATGCATCATGTGTGGCCAAAGATAGTTATAAATGTAGCTCCACACAAATGTGTGAACTTACCTAAAACCTAAGATGTGTGTGTACATGTGTGTCTGCATATAGGTGTGCTTGTATGCTTGATGGTTTTTATTAACTTGTGTCTCTCAAGCATGAACTTTGTGGTTGTGACGTTGTGCTGTGATGTCAGAAGACTGAACATGCCTATGGGATGACTCCACATCTAGGGTGACTCCTACAAGACTCTAGAACATAGCAGGCCTCTAAGATGTGGGCAAGGATCTCAGGGCCCAATGTCATTATGGGGTAACAGGAGAAGATGTTTGGGGTGCTTGTGGCTTCACCCCAGGTCCCTGGAGATGCTGTTACTGCACCATAGTGTTGCTACAGAGCTGAGGTCAGCTGGGCCCCCAGCATCCTGTGGGGTTGGTGGGAAAAGAGAATCAAATGGGAGCTAGGGAAGAATACCAGTTAGTTCAGTCCAACAAGACGAGTCCAACATCGCATGACCTCACTGAAGAGGTTGTGATACAAGCCTGCTGGAGCCACGGCATGGCACAGTGCAGCTACACCACAGCAGAGGCATTGCCTTCACGTGGTAGGGGGGTCTCTCCTGGCATGGGGCTGGGAGTCATTGCACTTGGCAGCAAGAGACCCGGAGCAGACAGGGTTGTTGCAGGAGAGCAGAGAGAACAGACAACTTGGCCTGGGGCTACTGCTGCAACTAGGAAGCCAGCGCTTCACCAGAATCCAGATGCGGAGAGGAGGCTCAGGACTCAGGGGTTCTAGATGCTAGACATTCCAGGAGGTGCAGGTAGAGAAAGAACAAGGTGTGCAGAAGGAAGAGAGAGAACAGGGGACACACATCCAGGAAGATCAAACACACTGGAGGACCCCACTGACCGGAAGCGAGCTCCACCTCTACCCAGCCCCCACACCAGAGTCCCAGCCACAGATTTTGCTGCTGTGGGTCCCACCTGTGCAAAGGGTGGCCAGCAGGGTTCCCGCTCTTGCTCCACCTGCTACTCTGTAGTGACCTCTTCCTTGCCACTCAAACACACAGAGACGGCTTGGGGGCTTGCAGTGTTGAGGACACACCTACCTGAAGGAGCAGGGGCCAGCGGAGCCCAAGGGTGGTCTCCTGGGAAGTCTCACAGATCCGTCCGACCAAAAGAACTCTGAAATGAACAAGGGGAGACGTTTTACCTAAGGCATCTTCGATCTCCCAGCCAGTCCTTTAAGGAGCCCAACATGCCGCACAAGGCTTGCCAGGGGAATTAGGTCCTGAGGTAAAAAGAGGAAGAAAGTGACTTTGGGGACACTGGGGCCTGTTGCTGCCAGGGATGAGGAGGATGGAACTGGAGAGCAATCAGAATGGCTGGCCCTCAAGGCAGAGGGCAAGCAGCACACAACTGTAGCATGAAGTGAGGGTGGCCGTTAGAACAAGGCGAGAGCTAGCACTCCCTCCCGGGGAGTGGGATCATCCAGTGTGCTCAGTCTTTCCTGCATGTGTGTCCTGTCTTCTCTTTCTCCCTCTGCTTCTTCCCACAAGGCTCCCCTGTCTGAGAGAGACCTGATCGCCTGCTGCTGGGGGATACCCTGGGAAGTGGAATAAAGAGCAGCCTAGAACGCAGTTGAGGGCTAGATGGTGAGCCAGGCAGGATTGCAAAGACATAGTGCTGGGAACTGTGACAGTTGTGACTACAGCCTGGGGCCCTGACATCTGGAGAGCTGCCACCAGCACCAGCTCAGCACCGGGCAGGCATCTGTGATCTGTTGGTGGCGAGTGGGAGTGGGGATGGAAGGTGCTGCTTGGGGGGACGGGGGTTCAAAACACCGCACCACACAGCCTTCTAACAGGATGTCCCCTGCCACCTTCAGCTCTTTTCCAGACATGCAAAGCCTGAGGTAGGACTGACCCATGGCCCAGACTCTGGGTCCTAGAGGCATGACTGGTTTCCAAGGTGGGCTTGGAAAAAATGTCACTCTTCCTCCATCTATCCACTGTGAGACAGACAGATTCAGACACGCATGCTCACACCACACTCCCTCCCTGATAACGCTAGGAGGTGAGTGTGGAAATACATAGACACGAGGGCCCCGGAACCTGAACCCTAAAAAGGTTCTTTAAACCACACCCCAAGTGGAGAGAGTCCAGTCCGCCTGCTGGTGCTGCTCTCCAGAGATCTCTGTTTCACAGTGGCCTGACCACGTAGGGGAGGGAGCAGCCTAGGAGACCTCGAAGACCTGGGCCCAACCCCAGAATTCCCAGCCCCCAAGCCTTGGCTACCCCCTGGGTACCACCAACTCCTTAGGAACAACAGAGGTAACGGTGGTGGATGTGGGGGATCCAGGCTGGCTCACTGCAGGCTGTGAGTGATGGCAAGTGTGCCTGCTGGGGAGCCCCAGGCCACGTGCCCAGAGACAGGTGTTCCCACTGTTCCCGTGGCTCGTGGGCCTGCAACCATGATGCCCGGCAGCATATGGATTTGCAAGGCTTCCTTCCTGCTTTTTAGCAAGTCTGGGGTGAGAACACTGGATGAAAGGGGGACAAAGGGGGGCATTGATTTCCTGTCTTCAATCCTTAAGGCTTTCAGAGGTCAGAGTTCATCCAGGTAGACCATCACTCTTGACCGTATTAAAAATAAATAAATAAATAAAAAAGTCTAGCGACTATCTAACACGTTCTAGAACTGCTAATTGATACACACTTTATTTAGTTTACTCCTCACGGTGGTCTTTGAGCTGGGGGTTATGGGGAGAACCCTCAGTTTGTAGATACCCAAACCAAAGTTCAGAGCATTTTCAGTGGCTTGCCTGGGGGTGGGTGGTACTATCAAGGGCAAACGAGGGCAAGCCGATTCCAGTGCCAGAGTCGCTTCCTGCAAGCTCCGCCCATTCCCGGTGACAGTCATCGGAGCAGACACCTATGGCTCTGTACTGGGCTCTGCTCCAGGACCTTCACAGGCTTCACTACTTACGCCTAACCACACCCTCATTAGGTAGCACTGTCATTATCCATGTTTTAGGGATGGGAAAACCGAGGGAAGCTAGCCGAGTCTCCATCCACCCTGCCACATTCCCAGTGGGAAATCCCTCAGTCACTTCCCCGGCCTCAAGCTCTGGACGAGGCAGGCAACGACCCCTGGGGCCTGAGGGACGAACTGATGCCAGCCCCCTCATCTGGGAAACTCTGTTCACCACACAGTCACCTGCCGTCCAGTCAAACATTGGATGGGCCTTGCAGGAGAAATTCTGTTAGAGTCAGCTTCTGGGCCCAAGGTCAAGTCAGAACCACGGGCTTAAAATGGGGACCAGTGGAAAAAAACACTTCGTGTCCCCTGTCCCATAAATCTACTCACCGGCAATCACACTCTGAGCACAGAGAACACCCTACTGCTTCTGCTGGGCCTGTCCCCAGAGCAACCTGCTCCTACTCCTGACCTAGCCCTGACCTTGCCTTAGCAAGAAATGAGATCACGCAGTTCCTGCCCAACACCGATGTCACAACTGTTGCCTCCCCGACGCCCCCACTTGTGTGGTTCAAACTACAGGTGCTGCATTCCGGCGACAAAATCCCTGAGCTCAGGTTAACTCCTGAACTCACACAAGAACCTCTCCTCAGGTTCCTGAGGGTGACTGAGCTGTGAGTATGCGGATGACCTGGAGCTGGAAAGGAGATGACAACCCACGTCTTCTCCAGCTTCGAGAAAGTCCCATCGTAACAAGGTCATCGCTGAAATTGACCCCTGATAAGCTGCGGCGTACTTGGGTGGCATGCTCATCTTTAGATGCTAATGAACAGAAGGAGTATAATGCCCTGTGAACGATAGGACCCCGGTAGACCCCAAGTGGACAATGAGTGTCCAGGAGAGGGGTCTTCAGCCAGCTTGGGACCACAGTGATCAAAACTCGGCTTTTTAATGGCTGACACTCGTTCAAAACCCCTCATTGTTTCTAGAAGAAAATCAGAAACCAAGTCATTTCCCCATAGGGGAGAGAATCTCTCTTCCTGACATTCACACTGACAGAGAGAACTGCACAGTAGACTCCTCTGGGGTAAACAGGCCTGTGTACCTGCTAAGAACTCTGTACGTAGACTTGTATATACATGCCTGGCTCTTGCTTTTTGATTTATTTATTTTTTTAATTTTACCATCTTTCTGTGTCCAGCATGAGCTCTGTATAATCCTTCTAACTTGTCACCTAGGCATAGTGGTATCAGGGCCAGCCTCCGTGACACCCTTACTTCCTTCTCCCTCAGCCCCCTCTACACCCCACTCTCTTTGTCTAGACCCATCTCAGTATTATCTCCCAGAAGAGCAGGGGCCAGGGTCAGGGTGCAGAGTGAAATAGGGAAGCGGAGAAGGTCCTGTCCAAGAGGATCTGAATTGTCTCCTGCTCTCCACCCCTATCTCTACATACGTAGACTAACTGCGAGTGAGAAAGGCTGGAGAATACAGTATGCAGGCTACCATTCCCAACGTGAGGCCCCTGTGGTTACCGGTTGTGCTAGAAAATCTCAGCATTGAAAGGTGAGTTACTACCGCCTAACCCAACCATCTCAGTGCCCTTCTAGTACATTCCTGTCGGTTTTAATGAAGAAGAAGAAGAACCATCTCTCGTGCCAACCCACTCTCTTTTGGATGGGTTTAAGAAAGTTTACTATGCACAGAAGCCACGTAGGTTTCCATTGCTGTGCTGGGCCAGCTTCTTCCAGAGGAGCCTAGTAAGCCATCCTCTTGGGGTCTCTTTGGGAGGGCTTAGAGGGGCCACCACATGGGATCACTGTGCAATTAGAAAAGATGACTTTGGGGGCTGGAGAGATGGCTCAGCGGTTAAGAGCACTGACTGCTCTTCCAGAGGGCCTGAGTTCAATTCCCAGTAACCACACGGTGGCTCACAACCATCTGTAATGGGATCCGATGCCCTCTCCTGGGGTGTCTGAAGACAGTGTTAGCGTACTCACATACATAAAATAAATAAATAAAAATTTTAAAAAATTAAAAAAGATGACTTTTCTGCCACCAAACAGCAAATGAGAAAACCTCCAATGTAATGACGTGAATCTGGCAGCCTCAGGGTGGACAGGTAGGGAACTCTGGGCTCATGTCAGTTTCATTGGTCCCAGGTAAGCTCATGATTTGTGCAAGGCGAGGCTGTGTCTGCAGAAGCCTGTACAGCTGCCTGCGCTCCAACCAGGACAGTCTGCTGCCTCTGTCCTCAGTGGGAGGGAAGGGGCTGGCGGAAGCCCGTATGGCCCCTGCGCTCCAACCACGACAGTCTGCTGCCTCTGTGCTCAGCACATTTATTATGCTTACCAAACATATTTAACCTCTAACTGAAGAATAATAAATCCAGTGAGTGATGGCCCCAGCAGCTGACAGGAAGTCTACCCTTTGAGGTAGTTCTTAGTCAGCCATTTTGAGAATATCTATCTCTGATATACATCTCTGAGAACCTTTCAAAGTCATGACCTGGTACCCCACAGCGTCGATGGCTAGAGAGTCAGGCCATAGAAACCGGGCTACAAATTCCCATTTTCCAAGAATCTCTTGACTGGTGGTTCTGTCATGTCTGAGTGTCTCAGAACTGGGCGAAATTCAGAGCTGGGAGGCCGCGCAGGTGATGAGACAGGAGGCACCAGGCTTTCGAGGTGGATTTCCATGTTTTATCAGCAACAATTATTCCTGCAAGCTGCTTTCTTTTTTTTCCAGTGGAAATGCTGCCCTCAGCTTTGTCAACAAGATTTCTGGGCTGATTACTGTTCTCCAGGTAACAGGCAGGAGGCCTCATCATTGCTGGAAAGCGTGGGCAGCCCCCCCCCCGGGGGGGGCTGGTGAAGCAGACAAGGAAGGAGTCAACTCTACCATAAGACATAAAGCCAATCGCTTGGACTTGACAGCTGAGGGAAACTCAGGCCCTCAGAAGGAAGGAGACTTATCTACAGAACAAGAGTGTGTTTCCTCGCCACCACCACTATGCAAGGCTTAAGACAAATGAACCATAGGATGGGGTTCATTCTTTCATGGGGTTGTGGGAAGGCCCCTGTAAAGGCCCTGATAACAATGTTGTGACCAATCAATATCAATCCCACTCACACAACAAATACTGAGAAATAGAAAGGTGGATGGCATCTGTGCACTCGCTACGGCCTCCGTGCACACGTGCACACAGCTCTTGGCTTCAGCCTTCATAGCCAGCGGGCAAGGAGTCCATATCGCTAGAAGCCACTGGGACGGAATGAAGGTACACCTGGCTAACCTTACTCCATGTGGGCGGGCCTTCCTAGGATATCGAGATGGGAGCGTTTCTCAGGGATATCCAGTAAAAGCTGGTGGGACAAGGGGGATTTTTTTCCCCCAGTGGCTTGGAGATCAAGAAATAAAAACTGGGACAACCCCAAGCATATAGGGAAATCCAGACCCCTGCGAGTATCCAACTCTGCAATTGCTGATAAAGCTGAGAGCTAAATGAGCCTTTGTTTTTTGAAAAATTCACTGGACAGTAGAAACGAGGTTTCTTCTTTTGAGACATTCCCTGGTGGGGTGGGGGCCGCTGTGCACTCCTTTAATCCCTGCAGTTGGAAGGCAGAGGCAGGTGGGTATCTCTAAGTATGAGGCTAGCCTGGTCTACAGAGCCAGTTCGGGACAGCCAGGGCTACACAGACAAACCCTGTTCCCACAAAACAAAGCAAAGTGGAAACAACACTTAACAAGGCCTCCCCAAGTCCAGCTTTGGGTGCCCCGTGTCAATCTCTCCAGGCTGGGATGCTTGCGAAGTTTCTGGAGGCTAGGTCACTGGAGCTCAGGAAAAGTGCTTGAATGCTTGGAGGCCCTCGGCTCTCTGCCCTCGTTGACCCTGGCCAAGTTTCTTTTTCTTATTTCCTTGCTGAAACAGATGTTATTTCTGTCACTTGGATTCTCTTTGCTTCAGTAACAGGATAATTACTACAAGCCTTGCGAGTTCTAAGACGCTGGTGGCCTGGCCTCTGAAGCCAGCTGGACACTGTTCACTACCTAATCCCTGTCCGTCAGCGTCCTTCCCTGGTTGCTCACCCACAAATAGTGACACAGCAGTGCTCCAACGTTGGGTCTGCTGTGAGGACCAGAGGAAAGTCCCGAGAGGCCATGACCACAACAGAGCTGTGTTTGCTAGATCATCCAGAAGAATAAGGGGGGCTGCAAGGTCTAGACTGGGGAGGGCAGGAATCCTACACTCCACCTTAAGATCTCCATCCCAGATGTTGCTCAGGACATCACGCATTTGCTGGGCATGAATAAATAACTAGCCAGTCCATCTACTTGCCATGGCTTACAAAACACTGGTTTCTCAGAGTGTAGAAAAATGGATCATTTTACTCTCTCTCAATAAGCAGAGAAACTGGCCTGCACGTCTAGGCTCTCCCCGTAAGGAAAATAATGCTTGTGGCTTCCCGGTTGCTACTCCATTACTAACTCCTGGCCTATAATCTGGCATCTGTCCCCTTTCACACCTCTGTCCTCACCGGCAGAGGGACTGAATTCATAGCAGTCCCCTAGCTGTCTCCCTGTCTCTTATGAGGACACGGGTGACCTTCACCCTCTTTCTGTCTGCCACTGTGTATAGGAGGAAGGGCTGGAGCTGGGAGGCCACAGTCAGAGATATGGTACCCTGAAACCCTGGCTGCCCCAGGTCCTGGAAGGTCCTGATGCTGGTCGTGGTGAGACCTTCACTGGCTTTCCCATCCATTCTTAGTGGGACAGGTTCTGCGTTAGAATCAGTGAGAGGCTCCAGGCTTCTCTGACATAAGCAGGCTTGGCAAGGTCCAGCTCCCATGAGGGACCAACTTACCATAAGGTGTCCCCTCTATCTTCTGGCTCCTTGGTGAGGAGAGATGTTACCATGTGCCCATGCTGCTTCTCAAGGCCTGGGCCAAGTGGGAGAACCTCAGCCTTAGAGGATTCCAGCAGCCACCCCAAGCAACACCAGCTGCTCCCCAGTTTTGGTTAGAACCCCCTACCCTCTCCCATACCTTTCATCTGCTCAAGTTCTTGTCATCCTTGTGTGTAGATCCCTCTGGGGACCTATGTGAGGGCAAAGGCGCAATGACATTTCTTCTTGACATCACAGCAGTGGACACTGGCTTCTGTTACCTGATATTTGTACTGAGGACTGAACCTAGAGCACGCCACACAAGTGTTCCACCACTGAGCTATCTCCCCATCTGTCACTTGATCTTTGATGGTGACCTCTGCCTGGCCTTAGCACCCACTACAAGGCAAAGCTCGCCCTAGAAGCAGGAAGTATATGATGGCAAGATGGAGCTCTGGCCTTCTGGAAGGTTATGCTCCACGGGGGATGACAAATAGGACCCCTTGATTGAGGATGACATGTTATAGTGCAGGTAAGCACAAGAAAGGAGAAAACCACACAGGGGAGCCCCTGGCCTCATCTCCACCGGATGTGGTGTAGACCCAGAGCCCTAGGGGAATTCTCATAGAGCCATTAGTCACTGAGCTATGAGGGTGAGGCAAAGGAGAGAGAGTGCTAGAGCACTGAGGCCCAGCTCGAGGCCAAAAAGAAAGAACAAATGGTTTAACAAGGAAGCTGGAGAAAAAGCTGCTCCGCACCCCCAGTCAACCCTTCTTCCATTCATCAAGTTGTCCAGAGTGGTGAGATATGGTTGCTGGGCACAGGAAGAACAGATGCCTCCCAGTTTCCAGATCTCCAAATCTGCCACTGCCAGGCCTCTCAGTCTACCCTGCCTTCCTAGCCAACAAGTCACCCCCTTGTCTCCAGAGATCACATTAGGAAGGGGCTGGGTGTGAAAATATACAGCATCACAAACAACTCTGGTCATGGGCAGAGGTAGCCAGCTGTCTATAAGCATGTGCCAACACATATTGAGACCAGATGTACAAA
Organism: Mastomys coucha; assembly: GCF_008632895.1. Taxonomy (NCBI): domain Eukaryota; kingdom Metazoa; phylum Chordata; class Mammalia; order Rodentia; family Muridae; genus Mastomys; species Mastomys coucha. The sequence continues at coordinate 28,985,378 of NW_022196893.1, forward strand.
CTCACTGGTGGTCCATACCCACACTTCACCTTACCCTCAAAGCTCCAAGGGAAAACAATGTTTGAATTTAATATATCAGTCCAAATACTGTTTGGGGGGGGGTTCCCCCAGGGCCATAGGGTGGCAGGAAAGATCCTTGCCCAGTCCTGCCCACTGAGCATCATCTTCTTTTTTGGTTTTCCTTGGTACCCCGGCTGAGGGAGGGGTGGAGTGAAGTTAACTCACAGGACAGCTTTTAAGAAATGCTGCCTTGGGAGAGAGGCGGAGTTGACCCCCGGTCCTGAGAAGAATGGCTTTTCTCTCTTCTGGTGGCTCTTGGTCAGCTTCCCCCCTGAGCGGTAGGCCCCATGTATGAGGCAGAACGCCCCTGTCTTCCAATCGGCCAGCAGAACGAAAGGCTTGAAAGAGCGGCTCAGAGCCTGGCTCCACAAGGGGCTAGAGCGGAAAGCATGGTGGCCTTAGGGCTCCCCCTCCTTGTGCCTGCTGTCCCCTGGAGCTAGGCTTAGCAGAGAGGAGGTGATGATGATCAACTCTGCTCTCTCACTACCATCTTCCCTACCCAAGCCACCTTCACCACATCACCTTGGACCTGGAGCTGCTGCCAGCTGAGCATCCGACCAGCGGCTTTCTAGGCTAGGCCATTGTCCATGGCCCTTCCTGCCCCTGGGAGGAAAGGTGGATGACCCCTCCATCCACTGCTTCCCCTTCTGTCCCAGAACACCTCCTGGCCTGAAAAACAGTTCTGTAGCCGGATTCTGGATTGAAGTTTAACAGAGACAAAAATAATTCTCCCGAGTGAGCTATTTTCTGCCTGGCTTTTGGAATAATAGCTCAGGGTGACAGGCAGTGGGGGTAGAAGCTGGCCACGGGCCACCAACCTCTTAGGACCTTTCACTTGCCCACTGCCTACTGCTCTTGGAGCCAGGCTTTAAAGAGATGTAGCAACTCCGTAATCAGCAGAACTCAGTCACAACTGTCTATAGCACCTGCTGCCACCTGCCACCACCTGTAGCCTGGGTGGAGAGTGAAGGTCCGGCCTTGTGGGAGCCAGGGGTGGTAGGTCTCCATGCATAGCTCTTGCTCCTACACTGAGTCTCAGGTAAACTATACAAATCTCACACGGCCGTTGAATTCAGCTGAGATAAAACACTTCCAAATGTGTAACAAGAATTATCACGCTCCATCCATAGAAACGTTAGCTGTTGCTTTACTACAATTCTCCCGGACACTGAAGAGGAGGGATAGAATTCAGGAAGAAGGCCGAAACACATTCAAGGGTCTGAGGAGCATGGTCAGCTCTCTGCTGGCTCCCAGGAGCACCAAGTCCAGCTGGGTGGAAGGTAGTACAGAACAGAGCCTGGGAGTATAGCTCAGTGCTGGACCACAGAGTCCCAGGTTCAATTCCCAGCACCAGGCTCAGGCACAGAGGCCCTTTGTAATGTATGCTGAGCAGCAGGTTCATAGCAAAGCTCCATGATTTGCGTGGTTTTGTTTTATTTTGCCTAGCACCCCTTTCTTTAACTGTTTGGCACCTTTTGCTTTTGTTTGCATTGTCTATTTGTTTGTTTGAGACAGTGTCTTATGTAGTCAGCCTGGCTTCTAAGTCCCTACATAGTCAAAGGTGACCTTGAACTTCTGATCGCCAGCATGTTGGGATTATGGGTGTGTGCCACCAAACCCAGTTTATGCCATGTTCAGGTGGACTCAAACCCAGGGCTTTGGGCATGCTGGGCAAGCATTCTACCAACTGAGCCATACCCCTAGCCTTGTTAGCTTTTTAAAAACTTTCTCTTAATGACTTTCCCTCTAATGCTCATGGGGGATCACTGATTGGAGAGATAGGAAGGAGAAAATGGAAGAACTCTCTCTCTCTCTCTCTCTCTCTCTCTCTCTCTCTCTCTCTCTCTCTCTCTCTCTTTTGATTTTTTGAGACAGGGTTTCTCTGTGCAGCCCTGGCTGTCCTGGAACTCACTCTGTAGCCCAGGCTGGCCTCGAACTCTGAACTCTCTCTTGATCACTCACCACAGATGGGACTCTATCCTCTACTCCTCCAGTGAGAGGTTTTCCCCATCTTACTTCATGCTGCACTCACCTGCTAAAATAAAGTAGTGGAGTGTGCCAGAGAGCCCAGAGGGCCTCAGGAGGCCCTGTGCTCTGTTGCCTATGCCCCTCACTCACAGAGATTGCAACTCTTAAAAATTCATTATCAGCTGGGTGGTGGTGGCACACTCCTTTAATCCAAGAAACAGGTGGATCTCGGTAAGTTCGAGGCCAGCCTGGTCTACAGATTGAGTTCTAGGACAGCCAGGGCTACACAGTGAAACCCTGTCTTGAACCCTGCCTCTGACTCCCCCTCC
>NW_022196893.1:28987916-29013566 GCF_008632895.1 Mastomys coucha
TAAAAACAGAGAGATTTCAACTGATATAAAGTGCTTGTCATGTATAAGGACCAACGTTTGGATCCTTAGCACTTATGCCAACATGGTGGATGTTGAGCCTGTAATCCTAGAGAGGAGTCAGTCAGAGACAACGTCTCAACACAACAGGTGTAGGAGGGACAGAGGAAGACGCTTGAGACTGACCTTTGACCCCCACACATCTAAGTGCACACACACACACATAAACCCATCCCCCATGTGCACTGGAGAAGAAAAGAGAGAGAGATGGGGAGAGGTGAGTGGGTTTTACTTAGAAACAGAACAAAACCGAACACTTCATGTCTCGCACGTCCAGCTTGCTATGAAAACCTAATTGGATCATGAGGCCACACTGGGCTGTAGCTCCAGCAACACTTTGCAGGCCTACTGTGGGTCCCATCTGAATACTGGCCAGAAGTCCTTCAGTCTGGGCCCCATCTGAATACCAGCCGGAAGTCCTTCAGTCTATCTCACCTCAACCCTCCAGCTTTACCCTCTGGCCTTGGCCCCTGCACCAGTCGGCCACACAGCTAGATGGGCAGCGGCTCTGGGCCAGCCTATCTGGCTGGGCCCTCTCCCTGGTCCCTCCCTTGTACTGGCTGCACTCACAACTGCTTGCACTCTCTCTCAGCTTCTGTTTTCTTATCTGCACCATGAGAGAAATCACAGTCCGCACCTTCTAAGCCTGTGAGGAGCCCATGGGCTAGTTCGTGCCAACTGCTTAGTCCCGTGCCTGGCACATGGCCCTGCTCAGTCAATTTAGGAGCTGGTGACTGTGCCCAATGGCTATAATCGCTGGGTAGGGTTCACCCAAACTTCAGCCCAGCTTTTAAAGATAACATAACTGTGCAAACGGCTACCCCTCACCGGTCCTCTGTGGCTCGGCATACTCAGCCTGTCTACACACAGAGGTATTGGTATCTGATAAGCTTTATCCGGATGACTCTGGGATGCGCTGGGACCCCGTGTTGAGTCAGGACTTTTCTGGGATGGGATCTGTTATTGGGGCACATAGTAGAAAGGAGGAATACACATCTGAACACATAGTCACTGTCAGCTCCAAGATCTCCTCGCCCAGGCCTGCCTAGAACTACTCAGCCATTTGCCATTTAAGGGGTCTCTGCTATGGATTAGATTCTTTCTCTTTTCCCAGAATCAGGACTTCCGAGGACCTCATTGGGAGACGCCTAACTTGAATTATTCCCCTTCACCTCCAGTTTCCCAGGCTGCACGTGGGACTGTAACAAAGGCCTCAGATCTCAAATGGAGTTCATTAAGATGGAATTTTACCTGAGGCAGCCCCTCCTCCACTCCTTAGCATCATGGCACCCAGATGTGCATGTGCTTGCCAAATAGGCTGGGCAGAGGTAACTTCCCATCCCTGGCACAAGGCCGGAAACTCAGAGCCATTTGGAACAAAGAACTCTGCCCCTAAGGTGTTTTCCAACGTCTCCCGGCCAGCGTGAAGCTGCCCTGCTCACCCCAGCCAGACCCCACTGGCCATCGCGCTCCCAACCCTCATGACTGAGAAGGGGAGGGGTCCTGAGGTCTGAGCTGAATGACCACCGCTACAGAAGAGGGAGCTGTCGTGGGAAAAGGGCTCCTCTCAGATTTAGAAAGGCTGTGATTGAAGTGCTGGCTCTTAATGACTTTGGGCAGGAAAGCCAACCTCTTAATCCCTTTGAATCTCCATTTACTCTTCATAAATCAGGGTCATAAGCAAGGGAAAAAGAAGGTATTAAAAACACATTTGATATAGTGCCTGGGACATGTTAAGTTTAACTAACCTTTGGTCACCATGATTTTCGGCTATTATATAATATGTTAACCTCATAAGGGTCAAAGGTTGCTGTCGGGAGAGGCACTGGGTGGAGTCAGGGGTGTGGGCAGCATGGGGGTTAGATAGTCAGGACCTGGCTTCAGTTAAGCCTGGCTTGGGCCTGGCATCCAAGGTGAGGGAGGCTCAGGGCCTTGTCTGCCTGGGAATCGACAGGCACGGACCGGCTGGTGTAATTACAGACTTGACTGACAGCTAGGGTGGCCCTTCCAACTGCCCAGCCAGCCACATTTTTTAGTCGGGCGGGTGGGTGGGTGGGTGGGTGGGTGGGTGGGTGGGTGGATGGGTAGCTGACTGTTTATGTATCTACCGGGATGCTGGGTACTTAATAACTCCTCTCCCCAGTGTCCCCAGGCATGCTGTTCAACTCTGAGAGCACTTGCCTTTTTTCCCTATGGCCACTTCTCAGTCACCCCCATCTTAGCCCTCCGGCTGCTTCGGAGACAAGTCAGAAAGCTAAAGAAACAAGGTCAGACTCTGAACAATTGACCGATGAACCATCTCTCTTGCCTGGCGTCTCGAGTAGCTTAGAAGCCCCACAAGGAATCCCATCGTAGCCCCAGCCGCAGTGCTGTGAGCACGAGCTTCACACATTCTATGTCCCTTGTCTAAAAATTTACATTCAAGGAACATGTGTGCTTTTCCCAAACCATGTGACAAAACTGCAACTCAGTAGGCATTGCTTGAGCGTCTAGGATAGGGTTGGTGCTAACATTAGGCTCTGAGATGAACTGAATAGTCGTGAAATTTTAGTAAGCATGCAAACTTGGAAGGCCAGAAAGATAAGACTTCGGCCATACTTAGAGGTCAGGCACAGAGGTCTTAGAATGCCTGGCCCACCTGTGGACAAGCACCTGCCAGCCAGAAACCAGGGGCATGACAATACCACGGTAGGTAGCTAAAAGTGGCTGCATTGACTTGTCTAGGACAATTCTGTCATGTTGGAGATGAAGTCGATATTGAGTATTGAAAACCAGGAGGAAGAAAGGGATCTTTCATTCACAACCAAAGGGGGAATGTTGAGTTCTGTTCTGTTTGTTTATTTTTAATATCGACTCCAAACGTGGGATCCTGTGTGAACCAGTGATGTCTTTAGAGAAAGCAGGACACAAGCATGTTATCATTTCACAGTAGCCCTGAACTGGAAACAGCGCAGAGGACTGTCCACAAGAAGGAGGACATACAGCATGTGACATTTTCACAATGGAACGCTCGATAGCAGTGTTAACTAATGTGTGTCAGTGTGGAAGAGCACATAGGTCCCGTAAAAAATCATGTGACAGAGAACGGTGTGTGAACACCTCGATGCCATGAGACCCAGCACTGGACACTGTCTCAAAAACACATGTGAAAATTTATAAAAGAAAACAAGGAATAACAAGTCCAAACTTACCTTGTCCTGGGGATGACGAGAGGGCTCCGGTACCCAGGGCTCAGCCAAGGGCTGTTTAACAGGCTGTATGGTCTGGAGAGAAGGCACCATTGGTAAAGTGCTTGCCTCCAAAGCAGGAAGCCCTAGTTTGATCTCTGAGTATTGGGGATTTGTAATCCCAAAGTGGGAGATGCAGACAGACAGACCCCTGAGGCTCACTATCAGTCTAGCCTAATTGATGAGCTCCAGGAGTGGATGGAGTTCCTAACGTTAACACCTAAGGTTGTCCTCTGGCCTACACGCCTACACACAGAGACACACACAGACACAGACACACGGACACATACAGACATATACACAGACACACACAGATACACAGACATACACACAGACACACACAGACACACATATGCACACACATTAAAGTTTTTACGTTTATTTATTTATTTATATATTATGTGCATGCATATTCACCACAACAACATGGATGTGGATGCCAGAGGACAGCTTTTGGGAATCAATTGTTCCCTTCTGCCCTATGGATTCTGGGACTGAACTCGGCTTGTGAGTCCAGGCAGTAAGCGCCTCTACCCATGATCCTTCTTGTCAGCCCAGACACACATAGACTTTAAAAAGTAAGTGCTCTGCTCCTAACTTGGGTGGTTAGTGCAGTTGCATAATATCTGTAAGCATGTCATATACTCTTGAATAACATATCATTTCTCAATTAGAAAAAAAAAAACAAAACAAAAGACAATTGAAAAGCTCGGCAATGCTCCCAGGTTTCTTGTCTCACGCATGGCACAATGAGAAAACCGTCTACGAAATCTGCATTTAGCCAGATGCTACGACAGCCATTCCTGAGCTCCCGCAGGATCTTTCAAAATGGGCTTCTGCATTATCAATTTGGATTGTTGTTGCTGTTTTACATCCCTGCCTCAGTTTCCCCTCCCTCCTCTCCTCCCAAGGGCTATCAGCTTAGAACATTCCTGACAATCTTTCTTTGTGCTGCTAAATCCCCCATGTCTTAGACCTTGGCCACTGAGCAAGCCTTTCAGAAGTTTACTCTGCGCTGGACACTTGACTTTCCTCGGTTAATTCTCAACAATTCCACAGCTCAGCTATGATCGCCCTCAGCTTACTGATAAAGAAACTGGAATTTGGAGGGATTAAGATATTTGCTCCCAAGTTCCAAACAACTGGAATGGGGCGGGGTGGGGGGAGCTACCCCAAAGGCTGTTGCCTGTACTACACATGGGATATGTTCTTCTAGCTGGGTTGCCTTCGTGGGAAAGGAAGCGCGAAGCCTTGCAGAGACTTGGAGTGCCAGAGTAAGAGGGATACCCAGGGGGCCCCCACCCACTTAGAGAAGGGGAGGGGCGTGGGAAAAGGGATTATGGGAGGGGGTGACCAGGTGGGGACAGTGAACAGGATGTAAAGTGAATAAGTAAAATTAATTAATTAATTAATTAATAAAAAATAAAAAGGAAATTTGCCCCCACGGTCATTAACTAGAATGTGACAAATCCAGAACTCTGTCTCTGTCTCTCCCGCTCTTCCCAGCTGCTAGCTCAGCCTCGAAGCCTCTACTGCATATGTCACATGTTAATGTCAAGGAGAAGCATGTAAATGAGCTCAGGAGCCCAGCACAGGGCCTGACTGGAGGCCTCAAAACAGCCTAGAGTCCATTTCTCCAGGCACAGAAACTGGCTGGGGTCTCAGCACAGGGCCTAACTGGAGACCTCAAGACAGCCTAGAGTCCATTTCTCCAGGCACGGAAGCTGGCTGGGGTCAGGAGCCTAAAACAGACAGCAGAGCAGGGTGGGGCCAGGAAAGGAAGAGCAGCTCAGATGAGCTGGTGGGACAGTGGCCTCTCGAACCCGTTCACCTAGCATACCACAGCCGTTTGAAATGGAAAGAGGATTTCTTCTGTCCTCCAGGCCATCTAAGTATCGCTGGGTTCTGGGCAATTTCTGCATGACGCTAAGTTTCTTTGGTGCTTCTGAAATGGAATTTGTATCTAAGACCACACAGAGGCACAGAAGTCAAAGGAGCCTTCTGAGACACTACCATCCCCAGAGCAACCTTTGGCCCAAGGGAACTTAATGTTCAGGTCAGCTTGTTCAAACTAGTGTGTAAATCTGACCCCGCAGTTCACAAACACTGATTACGAGCCTAGAACCTGGAAGCCATGGCACTAAGTGTCTGCGACCGCCCTGGGAGTGCAGAGGTCACTACTGTGGTTTCAGCCCTCCCAACTCTCTGACTTCACATTGCAACCCCACCAAGCCTCAGTTTTTCCATTTATAGAATGGGCACAGGAGTCCTTCCTTCCTAACACAGAAAGACAATAGGACCAGGAGGCTGGCTGTACCTATTAAGTACACAGCATCTGGTATCTAGGGCCCAGTGAGCCACTGTCCCTAGTGCCAGCAGGTGGCACACACTGGTCCTCTCACCAGCAAAGGCTTGAGAGCTCCACAGTGTCTGGAACAATGTCACACCATGCAGAATACTTTGAAGGTGCAGCTTGGCATCAGGAGACCTGTGAGAGGTAGTAGCTTCCCCGGAGCTTGGCGCTGCCCAAACTCCACTTTCCCGCTGGTACAGCTGCCTACACCCTGCTAAGGACAGGACTCTCCCCTGTGCAGAATGAAGACTTTGTGTGGCATCTGGTCCTGGGAACACTGCTTACTTTATTCTTTGGCACGAGACCTGCAGGGCAGGTTCACGGAAGCGTGGCACACACTGAGACTCTCGCAGCGCCCTCTGCTTCTTCCTCTAGCTTCTGCTGTTTGCCCACTAGCCATCCTGCCCTCCCCTAGCCAGCTCTGTGTGTGTGTGGGGGGGTGGTCTCACCACCTTCCCACTCTCTACAGGCAGGCAGGACTTCCCTCCCGCTCTTTTCATTAGTAGTGATGAGAAAGAATGGCTTCCGGCTTGCCAGAGTAAACAGTCACTCCACAGTCATGGAGGCTCCACTCCCCCGTGTCCTACGTTACGCCCTGATCACTCACACACTCAGCCTCCGGGGACTCTCCAGAGAGGCTGCCCTGAGTATCTGAACCAGGCCCAGGACTCAGAGGGGAGGGCAGTTTCTCTTCCACATGTCACTACCATAGGATGCCGTTGCTGCCACCAACGCCTAGAGCTTAGGTTGAGCAAGATGTGTCTGTCCCCACCCTGGACCATTTCTCCAGCATTCAGAGACAGGAAACCCAAATGCCAGCATCCACGGGTGGCTCAGTAGCTTCTCCCCAGCTTCTATTCCTGTCTTGGTTGCCATTTTCCTGGATCTTGGTTCTAACTGACCTGTGTGTGCCCTTTAATCTACAAGGACGAGATCTGGACGCCCTTCCCTTCCTGCTTGTTTACTCCCATTAGAATGGGGACTTCTTTGGACATGGGAGAGTCCCCAGAGGTCTGGGAAGCTAGAGGGACCCAGGAAGCAACGCTAGGAGACAGGGAAGAGAGAGCATGGGGCCGAGTCTTAGCATTACTCTACCCCGGTTCCCCTGGGGAAGGAAGCTCAAGAAGAGGTGGCAGGTTTTCTTGTCCCTTTCTGAGCTGTGGTGGCACAGGAAAAACCAAGGGCAAAGGCAGTGACAAGTGAAGGACAGAAGAAAGTCACTTCAGCGGTGGGCTGAGTCTGGGGACAAAGTGGCCAGGAGCAAGTCTGCCCATAAGGAAGGACTGGGGTTGGCGGACTAGGCCAGAAAGCAGGCTGCGGCCAGAGAGCAGCTGCAGCGCTGGGGCTGCCCTCAGGGTCATGCTGCTCCACCTTCACCTCAGCATTAAGTCTCTCCCTTGTCCTTTATCACTCTGGGTGACCTCTCCTGGGCTTGGAGGACTAGGTATGCAGCTTTTACCCTGGTTTGGGTCTGCGTCTTGACGAGGCCACACACAAAGCCCCCTTGACTCATGAGAATCCCAGTTGGGATAATAGATTATACAGTCGCTTTTTTTTTTTTTTTTTTTTTTTTTTTTTTTTGGCGTATCCATTGGGCCCTGACAGAAAGCAAGGTTAAGGACAAACCGGAGAGAAATGTAATGAAAAGTGAGGTCCTGGTAGTCTAGAGCTGCTGCCAGGCTGGCTTCGGCCCAGTCAGAGCCTCCTCAACCGAACAGTGATGGCAGCCAGTGCCAGGGCCACTGTCCCTCCTGGAGCTTGATTTGGAGGTTAAGACCTAGTATGCTAGGATCTGCTTTTCAGGCATCCCTTGAGGGGGAGGGGGCTGCCACCATGCTGGGACACACACAGGCTCTTATGGAATATGGCCAAGTTCTTATTCCCTCTACCTGCATCCCAAACAAACTCACAGCAGTGGCAAGTTGAGGCTTGACCCCCCCTAACCCACTATCCAACTACAAATTAGAATGGGGTTCCAGCACCTGGCCTTACCTCTCGGCTGCGTGGACAATAGGAGCCAAGAGGCCAACTTCAGCCAATTTCTACGATGTAGGGTGAGAAGATCAACAGCACAACAGCACTCTCCTGTCTTGTGTGACTTCTTGGTCTAGCCATTCAGACCCTAGGCCTTCCTCTATTGAAAGCCTAGGCTCTGCACATCTACAATCTGTGCTGAAGGCGGGGTCCAGGGAGACTCTGGGGTCTTCCCAAGGGACTCAGCCCCTCCAAGAGATCAGTTCAGAGGTGGACGGGGGCGGGGGACGGAGACTGAGAGACCACATTATAAATAAGTAGAGCTCAATGCTCCAGGGCTGCTAGAGTATGCACAGACTTATGGTTGTACCTGGAGAAGAGTGAGGGTCGGCTGGAGAAGTCGAGTGAGGGTCGGCTAAGTTGCTGGATTCTCTTCCCTGCTCTCCTTTCCCAGTCCCACCTCCATCTTGGTCAGGAATCAAGTCACAGCTGACCAGGGACACTGACTGGGGATTCCTACTCTTTGCAGTTTGAGGCAATGTCACTGTGTCCTCCCTGTGTCCTCAGACAAGCTAGAAAAGGTTACAGAGTGAGGCCCCCAGGTCACCTACCTCTGCTTAAGGGGTCTCTAGTAGCCAAACCAAAACCAGACTTTTATTGTCTCCCGTTCTGGCTGTGTGCACACGCAATTCTTTCCAGTCTTCAGCTAGGGAAGGAATAGAGATGGTCCCCCAAACATAAAATACCCTTAGTTCACAGAATTAAGGGTCCTGGGTACAGACAACCCCTATCTGCCCCTCAGAAGTCCGCTCTTACTCCTAGCCTGGGAAAAGCATTCTTTGCGTTTTCTGCTTCCTGAACCTTCTGATTTCTCCTGCATGCTTGCCTTACGAGACAAGATGGGTGGCAAGGTAGAAATGGAACCACTAGCTGGCAAGCCCACAGTACTGGGCTGGACCTCTAGTTCTTAAGAATAGGAAGAGGTTCCGATTTCCCACAAAGCCACTGACTCTTCACAGCCATCTCCTGGAATCATGCCTTGCCCACCCCTGCTGTCATGAAGAAGATGCCCTTCCTCGGGGCATTGGGGCAGACCTGAACTCTGTCCAAGGGAACTTTTGCAATGCCCAGAAAACTCCTGCCCAACTGCTTGCCTGGGCTCTGGCCCCTCGCTGCTGCTGGGCCCAGACAGGAGGCTGACTCACTCACCACAAAGAGGAGGTGGAAGAGGAGGAGGAAGAGGAGGAGCATGAGGAGGAGTAGCAGCGGGAGGAGGAGGGTGGCTCAGGCTCCCCAGAGCCCAGGCAGATTCAGCCCTCAGGTAGGACAGAGTCAATGGAGACAGTGGACCTGGAGACCACATGCGGATCCTACCTAGATGCTCCTCCTGGATCCAAGTCCCCTCACTCTCCAAACAGAAACTATTCCTTAAAACCCCTGTCTCAGTTTCCACGCTGGCCCCTGAGTCTCTCTGGACATCTGTGGGCAGGCTCTCCTGGAAGAGAAACCCAGCGCACCAGTCTCAAAGCACCGGCGGTTTTAGAAAGTCAAGCAAAAAGAAAACTCCATTTAAAAGATTCCACTACCACAGGTGATCACACATGGGCTCCGCGGGGTAACAGACAGGCTCCACACACTCCTCCTCCAGAGAGCTTAGCAGCACCGGCAACCAATCGCTCCCTTCTTACTTCTCCACTCCCAGCCAAAGCGCCCATCCGTCCGAGGAAAGAAACAAACGCCTCTTGTTGTCCAGCGCTGAGCACCCTCCTAGCAAAGGTCTCCCACGCTGAGCAACCTGAGCATCGCGGAGGTGGCTGCCCCCTCGCCAGCCTCGTACGAACTTCAGCTTTCTCAGACTTGGGTGCCCTCTCGGAGTCCCAACCTCATGGCACCACAGCCCGGATCTCAGCCGCCAACTTTTGCTTTCCGAGTCAGTCTCGGACTCTACTGCTTGCACCCGGACGCTCAGACCTCTAGACCCCAGTCCCCCGCCCTGGGTCTAACCACTCACCCTGAACCCCCTACCCCCTGCTCCCCGATCCGCACCTGGTCTGGCTGTGGACACACGGCTCGGCGCTCCGGGTGCTTAGGGCTCGGCAGCAGCCTTTTGACAAGCAGAGACTGCTCAGCACCTGGCCCCGCCCCCACAAGGCCCCGCCCCCAGAACGCCCTGCCCCTCAACCACGCCCACTGGGTCCGTTCCTCTGCAGCCCTGAAACTTTCGTGACTTGGAATCAACCACTTCACTGTCCACTTGGAGGCCCTGCCTTGTGAGGGGGGCTCCAGGACGGCCGCCACAGCGCAGCACAGGCGTCTGCCTTCCGTGGGGACAGTCTTTGATGATGTCGTGTGTGCAAATCCACGTTTCTGCCTGTGGTGATCCGTGATGTATCCACCACCCACCCCCGCCGCCGTGGTTCTACCCAATCTGCTGTAGACGCCTCCTCCAGGTGTGTCACCGGTACCTGAGTTGACCCAGTACCCCGACAACCGCGGCGCGCTGCAGGGAGCCATTCTCTGCGGGCCGGTGGGGAATCTCAGGCAAGTTTCTCCTGCAGGGTGCTCAGCCCGACTCCATTGGTTAGGATTAGCACAGAGGACCAGAATGGAGGCTGGAGCGGCCGTCCTCTCTCCTACCTGACGTTCCTCTGTTAACTACAGCGAGGGAGCATGCTCCTGGCTAATCTCATCTCATTCCAGCGAGCTTTACCTTAGCTTCTGAGGTCTCTGCCTCCTAGATCACCCCTTGCCACCGAGACCCTGGTGTGAAGGAATGAAGCAGGCACAAAGTTCACCTCAAGACCCGGAACTCTGCATGGCTCCTGAGAACTCATTGTAGAAAACTTTGAATAAAGATTACTTTCTACTCACACACTCCGAGCTCTGCACAGCACCAGATGCTGAAAGAAAAATGGGTCTATAGGGCTCCCTTTTTTTGAGTAAGAGATGTATGCATAAATAAACAAAGGAGTGATTTAGAATACAGATGCTTACAATGTCACCGGACAGTTGGTGACCTCCTTTAGTCAGGGAAGATAATGTTGAGGAGGCTCAGTGGGGACAGGGAGGTGGAAAACCGAGAGATTTACCAGACCAAGCCAGGGAAGGATGAGAGCCCAGCCTAGCGACTAAGTGCACAGACAGGGATGTTAGAGTGAAGAAAACACTACCCCTTCCAGCTCTTGATGACTGTCCCCAAGAAACCAACGGAGGGCTAAACAGAAGGAAGACCTTCCAGAGAGTGGGTCTGAGTGGAAGCTGTGAGGCAGCTGAGGCAGCTCTTTAACAGACTGTTGTGACTAGGACAGTCAGGACAACACAGAGAAACCCTGTCTTGAAAAACCAAAAGAGAGAGAGACAGAGACAGAGACAGAGACAGAGACAGAGAGACAGAGAGAGGGAAAGAGAGAGAGAGAGAGAGAGAGAGAGAGAGAGAGAGAGAGAGAGAGATTGCCATGGAAACATTCTGGAATGGCTTAAACAATTTCAGAAAACATGGAACACAAGGTATTTAAACTCACAGACGGACAATCTGTGTCAAATGAATGAACGGAAGAGAGCTTTTGGGAGCCCTACCAGTCTGGTATTCATTCTAAATGAAAAATAAAATCACTTATTCTAAATGAAAGAATCACTTTCCAGAGCATCATGGGAAAGCTGACTCTCAAGAGAAAAAAAGCACAGGAGATCTCAACAGCCAACACCTTAGGGCATTCATTCTGAGGTCCTGTGAGCCTTTGCAGGAGGCGATGGAAGATGCACACCTACATACTCCGTACTGATCGGCTGTCAATCTTTTTCACAGTCGTGAACTGAAAGTTCACATAGGTAGCATTCTCATAGGTAGAGTATGAGAAGAATTCTCTAGATGTTTTATTCAACCTTCATGTCTTTCAATATAGAGCAGCAAAAACTGCCCCCCCATCTTAAAACTTGGCATTTTTTTTACCGATGGGCAATGACAGAGCCACTTGAACCCTGTCTTCCTTCTGACTGACAGGCATCATTTCACACTGCCTCTCAAAAAAAAAAAAGTTCCATGTACTTTTCACCTAATGGATCACAGTCTAGAAAGAAAAACCAACCATGTGCGGGGAGGGGTGGAGAGCTGACTCAGCCATTAAGAGCACTGTCAGCTCTTCCAGGGGACCAGGGTTCAATTCCCAGCACCTACACGGCAGCTCACAACTGTCTGTAACTCTCTTTCCAGGGGATCAGACACCCTCACACACACATCCATTAGTCGAGTCACCAATGTACATAAAATATAAATAAATAAATAAATAAATAACAGCCATGAAGAACTCAGCTGTTCTAGGTTTGGCAAATTTACAAGGTTATACACATTATCACTGTGTTTCACTCTCTCCTTGATTGGCCCAATAACCATACCCCTAGTGATGTCCTCCTCATCCTCCTGCAATTCCTGGACCACCACCTCTCACTTGGCTCTCCAGACCCCGCCCTCCTTCATATCTCTTTCCATCAAGCCCTCCCACCATCTCCAGGCAACGATGCTCCGCTGTAGTATGTGCTACTCTTTATCATATGGTTTATTGCCTTATAACAAGACATTTTGTATTTATACTGAATAAGAATTTGTTCTACCCCAGCGTTGTTCTCAGAAAGGTAATTTTGTAACAGTGGAAGAAGCAAGCTTTATTTCTCCCTTTCTTCTTCTAGAACCTCCCGCTGTCTCCTGACCTCACACATACCTGGGTAGGTCCTGGAAGGGAGGTTACATTCTCAGACTTCTTTTCCTGGAAGCCTTGAGAACAGAGAGCATTCTCTGATAACTCTACTTCAGAGCGAGTAGCTTTAAATTCCTCTAGAAGCAGGTGGATCTGTGAGTTTCAGGCCAGCCTATTCTCAGAGTGAGTTCCAGGACAGGCAGGGCTATACAGAGAAACCTTGTCTCAAAAAAACAATTCCTCTAGATTGTTGCATGAACCATGTGCCAGATCCTCTATGTAAAGTATGAATTTTCTTTTTTCTTTTTGTCTCTAAAGATACCATTCTCTGTTGTCCTTAGAAGAGTGGTGTTGGCCCCTTGGTCGGATTGCCTCTGTTCAGTATTTGTCTCTGATCAGTTTTACCAGGAACTACATGGGAGTTCTGTGACTCAGCTATTTGTTTTTTGTTTTGGTTTTTTTTTAAGATTTATTTATTTTATGTGTATGAGTACACTGTAGCTATCTTCAGACACATCAGAAGAGATATCATTACAGATGGTTGTGAGCCACCATATGGTTGCTGGGAATTGAACTCAGGGCCTCTGGAAGAGCAGTTGGTGTTCTTAACCACTGAGCCATCTCTCCAGCCCCTAACTCAGTCATTTGTATATTAGCAAATGACCTTTGTCAGGGCATGCTCTTTGCAGGAGGGACTTCAGGGCTTGAGACAACCTTGTGCATCCCATAAGGCAAAGCCTGGTCTCTGGTCATGTTTACTAGGCCCTGGGTGCCTATGGGTGGTGCGGGCAGGTGTGATCTATCGTCAGCCTATGAGCGCCCCCTTTTCTGCATCCTGAGCTATGTCTCAGAGATCGGCTGGCCCTCCTCTCTGAGTTCCTGGCCATGATGTAAGATCCCAAGTATATCCTTTTGTCTCTGACATTTTCACAGACCCTGTGCTTCCGACAGAGGGGTTTCCAGGTAAGAGTGGTCTCAATGAACTGCTTCCCTCTGACCATTTGCTTTCTCCTGTCTTAGGTCTCTTTCCTCCTCCGTAATGTTTTGTTATGGGCATGTGGGAAGACAGGAAACCTCTCAATCAACAGATGCCAGAAGAGAGCTGCCCCAAGAGCCACAGAGCCACAGGGTCATGGTGGCAGAAGGGATCAAACCTTCCATTCACCTAGCTCCTCCTTTAGGCACTCTTATGAAATTAAAAGTTTGGAAAGGTTGACTCATCCATCTTTTAGGACAAAGGGGATCTGGGACTGTTCGTGTTTGTGTTCAGATGATGCAAATGAAATGAATAAATGGAGGAGCTGCAAGTAGAGAAAACAAATCCGTTGAAAGGGGCCTTCCAGGGCAATGGCTTTCACATTGTCAACTGCTGCCCAGTAAAGACACACATTCATCACGACCCAGAATACATATAGAAACATTCTCATGAACCAAGAGCTACCCTGAAATGTGTTCTCTCTGCATGAAAAAACAAAATTTAAAAGGGGGGGGGCATGACAGTTCCTAGGTGTCATGGAGGAGAAGGTTTATTATAGATAAAAGGGAGAGCATAGCCAGACGCAGGGGCCTCTGGGAAAGTCCAGAGTGGACATGGCCCTAAGCTGTGGAGAGGGGCGAGGGAAGGGAGGTGAGGAGAGGGGAGAAGGGAGAGGAGAGGGGAGGAGAACCATCAACCAAGAGGTGCAGCCTGGGCCAAGAGGATGGTCGAGGGGCTAGGAAGGTAAAGGTGGATTAAAGTGGCTGGATTATGTAGAGAAGGATAACCCAGTCCCTAGACCAAGGTAGTTTAATGTAGGGAGGCAGGGCATGCCTGTTATACCATGTAACAGGTAGGAACTGAGGGATGCTGGGAGAACCTGGTGGTCAAGTCTGTTTTGACATGTTAATGGGTTAATTAGGTTTGAGCCCCCCCATCTCTTTCTCTTACTCTCCCTCCCTCTCTAGATCCCCACATTCTAGCTCCCTTCCCCCCCAACTCTCTGTCCCTCTCTGTCTCTCTCTCCTTCTCCCCCACCTCTCTCTCTCCTTCCCCTCCCTCCCTCTCTCCCTCTCTCCCTCTCTCCCTCTCTCCCTCTCTCTCTCTCTCTCTCTCTCTCTCTCTCTCTCTCTCTCACACACACACACACACACACACACACATACACCACACACAAGACTGTAAACTCCAATCAGGATTTGTTTTGAGTTTTGCCTTTCTGAGTTCAGCACACCATGGGACACCTTCCCGAGAGCCTAGAACCTGAGACCAGCATAGACGACAGGAAGCACCATCGAGAACCCAGCAGGGCCTTGGTGGCGGCCTCCAGGCTTTGGGGATTCCTTCTCCTGTGGTGAGCATGAGGTTGCTGAGGCAACCTGTGCCTACCAAGGTTTACTTTCATGACCTTAAGTCAAGTGTTACCCTACCACTGTCCTGAGTTTTCTAGCTTTGGGCCTTCCAGCCTCAGGAAGCCTCAGACATCCTGGGTCACCCAGAAGAGGACAGCTCTGAGGAGAGTCAAGAGTGAGAGCCGCAGACCTGGCCTGCTCTAGAAACAGTCAGGTGCTGCCAGGTATCCTGGCTCTAAAGCCTTCTGGCTCCACCACTCCATTCCCAGCAGTCCAGCTCATGTCTCTATCCTTGAGGGTTTGAGCATCTGTTTCTCATCTCCTCCCACATCCTCAAGTCCAGGTTGCCAATCTATTGGCCCGCACACAGTGTCAGTTGGCATGTCCTGGGGTGGGGAGGGGGCAGATGAAGACTTCTACCTACACTTCTAAGCAGAGGCAGTGTGGAGCTCTCCAACTCCCAGGTATTTGCTAGGCTCCTGTCCAAATCTGCAGCAAACAATGACGACACTTCTCCAACCCCCATAGTCAACCATTAATACCACTGGAGTAAGTCAGAGGCTCAGAGCGGACTCCTTTCCCATCCAGTTGCTGTCTTAGCATTTTGCAAAGATGGTGAATAGTCTTGCAGGAGGTGAAGAGAATGGAACGCACAACCCATGTGGGAATTTGTAGTTTGTTCCTCTAAGGAAGAAGGGCTGGTGGAGGAGCCAGGCAGTGGAGGTAAGAGGAGAGGCTCTGTGGTTTAGGAATGACACAGATGACAACGGACTTGCGGAGTTTCTGTCATAGTGCCGCGGGAGAAGTCAGCAGGGGGAAGCTGGCTGCCTTCTAAAATCCCTACTTGTGTAAAACAGTGTCTCCAGGGGGAATGGTTGGGCAACCATCTCCCTTCCTTCATACCAGTGAGCAGAAGCCCTGTAGCCCAGGTCCTGGACACGCCTACGTGTTTCTTCAAAACAGAGAGGACATTCCGTCAGCAGCCCAGGAATGCATTAAACATCTCTCCCCTGGGGCCCCAACTCTAGAAAGATGTGTCCGTTGACAGCTCCTCCTTGGTCTTTAGCCTGGGATAAGCACACCACAAATCCTGGCTGCCCCACTCGGAAGTGCTCACTTCATTGTTCTTAGCTGGCAAAGACGTCAGCATGGTTAAAGCTTGTGTGTCAGTCCACCTCCCTTTCCCACTGGAGTTACTGTGGACAGGGTGGCAGATGTGTCTTGTGCTGTGCACTGTCGGAATGTCCTGCCACTGAGAAGTGACCTCAGGATGCTTTTATTGTGAAAAACCTACTGGCAAAGGAGAAACTGTCATGCCTGAGTGAAAAAAAGAAATAGAGAAGGGAAGGACATGATTGCTCCTAGTTATGTATGTTGTTTATTGTAAACATAGGGCAGAGCATAGCCAGAGGCAGGGGCCTCTGGGAGAGTCCAGAGTGCACAGGACCCTGAGCCCCCTGAGGAGAGGGGAGAGCAGAGGAACCAGGTACATCAGCCTGGAGACCCAAAACAGAGTAAATGAAAAAGAGCAGGTACCCAAATGGTTAGATTCTATTCTATAGGGAAGGACAGCTGGGCAAGGGAAGCCCTGCCCTTGGGCTGGAGTAGTTTAGGGTAGAGGGTCAGATAAGATAGCCAGCCACTGGTGGTGCACGCCTTTAACCTCAGCGCTTGGGAAGCAGAGGCAGCCTGGTCTACAGAGTGAGTTCCAGGACAGCCAGGGCTACACAGAGAAACTCTGTCTCAAAAAAACAAAACAAAACAAAACAAACAACCACCAACAACAATACCAAGGAGCCTGGACAGCCAGGCGGACTGATGGCCCAGGGAGAACCTGGAAGCCAGGTCTGCTTTGATATGTTAAATAGGCACCTCTGCCATTTGCTCTGGGTTTGAGACCCAACAGTGCTCATGCTTAGAAATCATTTTAAAACTATTACCAGTAGTTAGTATCTCTAATCATGCTATAGCTCTGGGTGGGACTCATCAACAACAGCAGTGAATATCAGCTCTAACTTCAAATGGCATTCTGGGTACTTTTGAATCTTTGTCCTGACTCCTCTGGCATCTACTCTTTGCAATGAGGTATTTCACAGAGCATATTTGATGCTTGGCTCCTGGATAAGAGGGCCAGAAGATGGTATTGATGTCTCTCTAACATAAACAACATATTAAAACTTGATTTTTTTTCCCCAGTGATTTATTTTCCAGGAATTCGGAATGTGGGAGACGAAGCAGCAGAAGTTCGAGGCCATACTCAGAAAGTTGAAGACCACAGGAATCCTGTCATAAATAAACCAGCAAGGAAAACTCAAAAACAATTAAAGGAGAAGAAGAAGGAGAAGTCAGAATATCGCCTCTCTGTGCATCTTCTCTTAGAGGCCATTGCTTTAGAAAGCATCTGGATCCAGAAGTCTCTGCATGTTAGACATGCTGTCAAAGCTTTATGCTTAGCGAGCCATCAAGCAGCGTCTCGTCAGAGGAGTCCGCTGTTCAGTTTTTACGCTGCTCTGCCCCTTTTCTCCAGGCTGTTTTTCGGGTTTGGTTTGGTTTGGCTTGGAGCGATGCAGACACTGGTTTTGGGAGCTGGAGCTGGACATACTGCCTTTGAGCCCTTCATGGACATTCTCTCTCTGACAGTTAAAGCTTCTATACACAGGATGACTTAACTGGAGTTTTCGGCTTGGGCCATTTTCAGTTGGGTTTGAAAGAGTTTTAACTTTGGAATTTGCTGGGTTTTATATCTGTGATCTCTCTATGCCTAGAGAGGTCGCTGACCCACTTCTATAAGGTCCCAAGAATAGAGAGTGCAGGGAAAGGCATGTTTGGGCTGCATCTCTTATCGGCTGAGTAACTTGGGGCAATCACTGGATCTCTCTGAGCATGTGATTTACCATCAATAGAATAAGAATAAATCGCAGTCACAGGGCTGCTGACTCCAGGGGGCCTCCGATAGAGAAGTACAATATTAACTTAGTACCTAATTGTCGTCATTAGCAGAGTCCCTTAAAATTGTGCTGGTCTCTGGAGTCTCAACTGCATATCTCCTTGATCTTTATAGGTTGTTGGTTCTTAGAAGTCAGGCTGGTCTGAAATTTACTAGCTAGCCCAGTCTGGACTCAAACTCAAGATCTTTTACTTTAAACTCCCAAGTGCTAAGATTATATGCTTTTAAAAATAATGATAACGATAATAATAATATATATGTGAATTATATAAATATATAGGATTATTATTATAATTATAAATTATTATTGACAGTAAACATTTTTACTTTGATACAGTCTCTCCATATAGTCCTGGCTGTCCCGGAACTCATTATGTAGATGAGGCTAGCCTCAAACTCACAGACATCTGTCAGGCTCTGCCTCCGGAGTGCTTGAATTATTTTTAAATTTAATTTTATTTGTAATGATTGTGTCTGTGTGTGTGTGCATGTGAAGGGAGGTAGGTGCATACCACAGTTCGTATGCAGAGGTTATGAGATGATTTTAGGAATGAGTTCTCTCCTTCTACCATAGGCTCTGGGGAATCGAACTCGGGACATCAGGCTTGGGAATTTAAGGTAAAAGATCTTGAGTTTGAGTCCAGACTGAGCTACCTAGTAAGTTTCAGACTAGCCTGGATTCTAAATGGTCTTGATCCTGTGCTGGTGTGAGTGGCTTCCGTTTCTGAGTTTAATTTTCACTCTTGCAACAACACTAGGCAGCCTACGTCTCGGACAGTGAGATTGCACTCCTCCTAAGACACACATGGGCAGCACCCTGGGCAATTCCCTCCAGCTGGCTCTGTGGCTGGTGCCCCGTGGGAGATACCTTGGCAAGGAGGTTGGAGGTCTTGACATAAGACGAGATAGTCAAGGACTTCCCTGCTACGGGACCTGGCTATTTATTGACCTGGGTAGCAATTAATTGTACGCATTTTCTTTATGAGAACTCATGACATTCCTCACCCAAGATTGGTGGTCTTGCCTCTACGCATGTTATAACTCAACAAAAAGTCCACTTAATACCTAGTTCTGGCAGCGTTTTCAAGAGACCACCTTCCCAGCATTCTTTATCGTGGTCCTTTTGCAGACAGGAAACTGATGCTCAAAGTGACTCCATTTTCAGATGCAGTGTAAAATACTGAGATCCCTCCCATAAACGTAACCAGCAGGTAGTAAACAGGGTAGCTACACTGGGACCAGGAGTTCCTTTGGGGGCAAAGAAGCATGTTTTTCGCTGGGCAGTGGTGGTGCACGCCTTTAATCCCAGCACTTGGGAGGCAGAGGCAGGCAGATTTCTCAGTTCAAGGCTAGCCTGGTCTACAGAGTGAGTTCCAGGACAGCCAGGGCTACGCAGAGAAACCCTGTCTTGAGGAAGAAAAAAAAAGAACCATGTTTTTCTGTGCTCCAGAACCTGGCACAGTGCTGTGTGTACAGAGAGGGCTCCATACATGACTAGCAACCAAGGTTTCTAGACAGGAAAACGTAGCCTATGTTTTCTTAAAGAGCTGGGATTGATGTTCTGAACAGGATGCCCAACCGGGAACCATGAGTCCCAACAACTGAATCCTTGATGCTATTTTTGTCCCCAGAAACTTAATGCTTCATCAAAGTGGGAATTAAAAGGGAATCTCAAAGGTAAAAGTAAAAAATAAAACCAGAAAACCAAAACCAAACCCCTTGTGTTTTCTTAAGGTAATGGAGTTGAGCTAATGCTGTCCTCTGTGTTGGGTGCTGACATGAGACAGATCCCAGCGTGTCTCTGTCACCCTACCCACCACCTTTCCCCTGATTTCTTGGATCCTAGACTTTGAACTGATACTGCATCTCCAGCAGGTTGGGCCAGTGCACTCGGGCCCAACAGTAAGAAGGCTCCTTTGGTGTTTACAGCACATTTACTTCCTTTTCAAAACTCTCCATGGGAATAGACACAATCTCTGCTTTGTGCTTAGTCAGAGTCCTTCCTGGGATCACTTGTTATCTTATTTCATTAGAAGATTGATTGACATTTGATCCCTAGCAATTAAAATTTTATTGCTGTGTTTTTTTTTCTTCTTCCAAACATCAAGTACCCTTTAAGGACCGAGCCTTTGGGAGGGACCGGGCCAAGGCTGAAAAGAAAGTTCGTTTCTCCTCATTGAAAGGGTTAGACAACTCCCACTTGAAACAACAATCTTCTAAAATCCAAAGTTAATCACCAAACTGGCACTAAAGAAAACACCCACAGAGATCAAAATAAGGGGAGCCTGTGGTCCCAGGTGTTTAGGAGGCAGAGGCAGGTAGGTCTTAAGTCAAGACCAATCAGGCAACTTAGCAAGAGCCCATGTCAGAACAGATTAATAAGTCAATTAAAAGGGCTAGTGGTGTTACTCAGTGGTTAAAGCTTGCCTAGCATGCAGTGGGTTGTGAATGTGTCTTTAGTCTGTAAAATAAATAGGTAAGGGCTGGGGAGAAGGCTCAGCAGGTAAGTGCACTGACTGTTCTTCCAGAGGTCCTGAGTTCAATTCCCAGCAACCACATGGTGGCTCACAGCCATCTGTAATGGGATCCCATGCTTTCTCCGATGTGTCTGAAGACAGCTACAATGTATTCATATATAAATAATGAATAAATAAATTAAAAAATAAATAGGTAAATAAATATTTTCGAGTTTTCATTTTAAGGACTTCACAGGACATGGTGATAGGAAATAAAACTCAAGAATTGTCTTGTGTAAAGGGGGAAGCCCTCAAAGTGTGCCTGCCAGCTGTTAATAAAGAGAACGGGCAGTGAGTCCCTACAGTCAGGGAGGCTGCCTTTGGCTGTTCTAAAGGGTAGGAAATAACACCAGAAATGTGTAACCAAAACCCAGTGCTTCTTTTAGTTTATAGTTCAAAATCGTAGGTTTCCTGATCCTAAAACTTCCATACATAATATATTTAAAGTGATCCTAGAAGCCAGTGGCACAGGTAGGTAACCCAGCTGGGGAGGCTGAGGTGGGAGGGTCAAAGTTCAGAGGCAGCCTGGGCTACAGAGTGAGTTTAAGGCCAGTATGACGATGGAGTGAAACTCAGCCTCAAAATCAAAAAGTAAAGCGAAGACTGGGGATTAGTTCACTAGGCAAGCATCCGCTGAATGCTGAATTAAATTCTTAATACTGTCCCCCAAAAGAATAAATGAAAGGGCTGGACAGCGGTGGTGCACGCCTTTAATCCCAGCACTTGGGAGGCAGAAGCCAGCAGATCTCTGAGTTCAAGGCCAGCCTGGTTTAGAGTGAGTTCCAGGATAGCCAGGACTACACAATGGGAACCTATCTCAAACAAACAAACAAACAAACAACAAATGGAAATAAATATATACACAGTGATTCCATGTTGCTACTGATGCAACCCAACAGAGCTGTCACTGCAGAGTCTCCAGTCTCACCCCACCTCTCAGATGATGTCACTGTCAAAGTCCCAAACACATGTGGACACAAACCACGGCAGAAATAGCTCCAAGAACTTCAGATATTAAAACTTGCAGACATCGTAGAAAGTAAGTTTAGTCAGTTTAAAGAAATAAAAGAGAAACTAAAAGAAAAAAAAATGTCAGGTAGAAAGAAACTGTAAATATGAAGGCTTGGGGGAAAAAACCCAAATGAATTGCTAAAAAGAAAAGAAAATGCTGTGTTGAATCTTAAAACTCTTTGGGTAGATAAAGTGGCAGTTTGGTAATAACTGAGGGGAAAAATGAATGAACCAGAAGTTATAGCCATCCACCCCCACATTCCCCCCCCCCAGTGACCTGGAAGGTAAACAGGAAGGCAAAGAGGTGGAAACATGAGAGGTCAAAAGACGTGGCAGAGAGTGAAGGAAGTGCGTTGTGCTCAGTCAGGACAACTGGGGTTCTAGAAAGGCCAGATCATATGCAAAGAGACAATGGCTAAGGTGGTTCCAGCACTAGGGAACCACGAAGCCCAGTGGATGTCAGGAGAACTGTGTTTTAAAGTTCACGTGCAGGAAAGTCACCGAAAGCCGTGAGAGAAAGGTCACCTACCATGTCACCTGCCTGGGCTTGAGGCTGACATTTCAGCCATAGTCAGATGTAGGGGCAAAAGCAGCATAAAGCACTTAATAAGGCAAGTGGACACACACGATAACTGCCGTGGTTCAGCACTCAATAGACATCCTAGGGGAAGACGAAGATGAGTGACTTAAGGTTTCAGATGCCTGGGAAGAGTCTGCCGGGATTCCCAAATGGTTCTAAGCTTGTGTGCATGCAATGACAGAGCCACAGGCACGAACAGCCAAAGGACAGGTTAAAAAGATGCATGATTCAGTCACACTGAGAAATGTCTCAATGTCAGGGAGACTGAGTGGACAGAAGAACAAGACAGGGCGACTCAGAGGTGGCTCAGTGGTTAAGGACATTGGCTGCTCAACCCTGAGGACTATAGTTCAGACTCCGGCACCAGAATCATGCAGCTCACACACACCCGTGACTCCAGATACAAGGAGTCCCACACACCCTCTTCCAGACTCTGTGTATACATTTACCCAGACATATAAATAAAATGAAATAAAGAATAAAATTTGAAATAAGTGAAGATAGAGACGACAATGAACAAACGTGAATTAAGTTCCAAGTACGGAACGTTCTACCCAGTAATTAAGGGAATAAGTATTGTTTTTGAACACTGGTAGGATGTTTATGAAAACTGGCCATGTTAGGGCATAAACCTAGTCTCAATATTCAAAGAATCACTTTCATACTAATTGCATTTTCTGACCACAATCCAACTAAGAAGAAGCAAGATCAAGCAGGATAGGGGAGGTTGCTCCGGCAACACCAAATTGAGCAATTTAAACTGGGCATAGTGGGACATGCTTGTAATCCAGCACTTGGGAGACAGAGACGGGAGGCTCAAGGTCGAGTCTGGGTAGACCGCTCAGTGAGGAACAGTGCTTACTGTGCAAGCTTAAGATCTGATTTGAAATCTCAGTGCCTGGAAGCACCCATAACCCCTAGCATTGTGCATTGTGAGAGTTGGAGACAGGAGGATAGCTGGACTTTACTGGCTGCTAGCCTAGCTCCAGGTTCTGTGGGAGATGGGAATAAGACAGAACCATCTTGGGCTGGAGAGATGGCTCAGCAGTTAAGAGCGCCGGCTGCTCTTCCAAAGGTCCTGAGTTCAAATCCCAGCCACCACATGGTGGCTCACAACCATCTGTAATGAGATCTGACACCCTCTTCTGGGATGTCTGAAGACAGCTACAGTGTACTTACATATAATAAATAAATAAATCTTAAAAAAAAAAAAACAGTCTGTTCTCTAGCTTTACTTGTACACACACACACACACACACACACACACACACATACACACACACACACATACACACACACACACACACACACACACACACACACTACACCACACCCTACCACATGAGTGCTGGGAACTGAACCTGGGTCCTCTATAAGAGCAGCCAGTGCTCTCAACTGTTGAGCTATCTTTTTGGTCCTCATAACTGTGCTCTGAAAGTCCACTATACTTAATGGTCAAAACAAGTCACATGATCTTGACTAACTTCTGGTCTCTTTGCAAGACGATCCTCCGACTGCCCCGGGAAAAGGGGTGGGGTCGGGGGGGGGAGGAAGAATAGCCATGAACTCTACAGTAGGCAATATTATACAATGTGAAATTCTAAAAGATGCTTTTGAAAAAGAAACTATTGTGTAAAATAGAAAATATGTAGAATTAGTAAGTACATAATGAAACATTGAAACTTGTCTGTGCAACTAACATAGTACTTGCATGATAATTTATAAGCTGGCAGTTGCTTGGCACCTACTCCATGGTAGGAGTCATTTCGTGTGCTTTGCAGATCACTACACTCTTGTGACAACCCATGCAGCAGGTACAAACAATGTGCTGGCTACTTTTATATCAACTTGGCACAAGCTAGAGTTGTTTTAAAGAGGGAACCCCAATTGAAAAGATAACCCCTACCAGATCACCCTGTGGGTAAGCCTGTGGTGTATATTCCTGATTGATGATGGATGTGGGAGGGACCAGCTCACTGTGGGTGGTACCACTACTGGGCTGCTGGTCCTGGGTTCTATAAGAAAGGCCGAGCAAGCCATGATGAGCAAGCCAGTAAGCTGCACCCTAACGTGGTCTCTGCATCAGCTCCCGTCTTCAGGTTCCTGCTCCGGTTTCCTTTTATGGAGACTCCGTTTGGGATACAGAAGCTGAAACAAATCCTTTCCTCTCCAAGTTGCTTTTGGTCACAATATTTTATCACACTCATGGGAATCCTGCCCAAGACAAACAGGCAAGCTGAACCGTAAAGCTGTTGGCTATAGTCCTGCAGATGGCGGTGGCACAGCTTTACTGTCTATGAGCCATAGGTGAAAAAAGTTTGCATTAAAGTATTTTTAGGGGCTGGCGAGATGGCTCAGCAGGTAAGAGCACTGACTGCTCTTCCAAAGGTCCTGAGTTCAACCACATGGTGGCTCACAACCATTCGTAATGGGATCTGACACCCTCTTCTGGTGCATCTGAAGTCAATTACAGTATACTTATATATAATAATAAATAAATCTTTGGACCTGATTGAGCAGGGCTGACTGGACTGAGCAGAGGTCTTAAAAACTCAATCCCCAACAGCCACATGAAGGCTCACAAACATCTGTACAGCTACAGTGTACTCACATACATAAAATAAATAAATAAGTCTTTAAAAATTATTTTTAATTTTCAAAAAAGCGCGTGGACTTAAGTTAACAGACCACAAATTTTAAAAATTTAAACCATGTAATGCAGAAATGTAAAAGTTGAATCTTTAATAATATAGATGAGCCCATGTCGAGACGAATCAGCACAGGAAGAAAGAAGTACTTGTTTAGGAGCGTGAACAGACCTAGCTAACAATGCTGTAGAAATTAAGTAGTCGAAAACCTAAAAGAAACAACTTGATGCCGAGACATCTTAGAAGTGGCTAACTTCCTGGAAATGAAAATTTCCAAAACCTGACTAAGAAGCAGCATCTGAAGACTGTTATGTCCTCTGGAGAAAAAAAATTGAGTTCACTTTTCAAACGTTCTCAAAAAGAGACCACCAGACCAAATAGAAGATATAAAAGAGAAGGCCATGACTGTGCTCCAGAGAGCAGAAACTGAAGTCAAAGGCTTGGGTGCAGGCGATTCATTTGGGAAAGTAAAGTGTTTTATAGGGGGCAGGAGGAACCAGGGAGAAAGAGAAACCGACAACAACACGACGAAGGTCAAGCCATCTGGGTAGAGTGTTCCTCTGGACCCTGTGTGCCAGGGATGAGAGAGGAGAGCAGGAACCACATCTCTGTCCTTCTTTATAGGGGTCAGGAAGAACCAGGGAGAAAGAGAAATCAACAAAAACACGACGAAGGTCAAGCCATCTGGGTGTAGTGTTCCTCTGGACCCTGCCTGTGTGCCAGGGATAAGAGAGGAGAGCAGGAACCACATCTCTGTCCTTCTTTGGCCAAGAGTTGCCTGCCCTGTGGGCTATAAATTGTCTTGAATTTCTCGATTTCCAAACCCTTGAGCACCAGGCCTTGAGGTTAGAGCCTGGGAGAGAGAGACGGATGTGGGAGCTGAGGAGCATGCCTTCAAGTTACTCCTGTGCAAAGCTGGTTGCTGCCCCAGTAAATGGGGGACGGAGGAGCTCACCTCACACTCGAGCACAGAAAATAACGTATACAGTAAATTACAGCAAATACCTGAAGCCACCTGCTTTTACTTTTTTTTTTCTAGTTAAAAAAATATCCTGTATTACTTTTCTTGTTACGACAAAATCGGTAACAAAGGCCACTCAAGAAAGGGTTTCCTTTGGATCACAGTTTGCAGAAACTGTCTTAGTTAGGGTTTCTTTTTCTTTTCTTTTCTTTTTTTTTTTTCATTGCAATAAGGCTGTACTTCAATGACCCTCACATCACCAAAGGATTTTACCTTCATTGTAGCTAACCTGAGAGTTGATAGTTCTGCTGCACCAAGAAATTAATTGTAGGCTTGATTTTTGGATACAGACTTCCT
>NW_022196893.1:29015840-29020435 GCF_008632895.1 Mastomys coucha
GGCTTTCTCTGTGTGTTGTGGGACTGGCTGCAGAGCTTGTGCCCAAAGTCTGCTCAGAACACTAACCCTGACAGACCGGAAGGAACCGGAGTCACTGGGCAGGCTGAGTTCCTGTGTGCCTGGTCAAGCTGGTCCTAGTTACTCCCAGTATTGGGACAGATGTTTGTTCCTGCTTACCTCTGATCCTGGGTGTGTCAGAGCACCTGAGAATGGAGCTTCCTCTGGGTGTTGTGGGCCTGGCTGCAGAGCTTGTGCCCAAGGTCTGCTCTGGACCCCAGCCCAGACAGACCAGAAGGAACCCAAGTCACTGGGCTGGCAGAGTTCCTGTGTGCCTGGTCCTGATAGTCCCAGTTACTCCCAGTGTTGGGACAGATGTTGGTTCCTGCTCACCTCGATCCTGGGCATGTCAGAGCGCCTGGGAGTGGAGCTTCCTCTGGGTGTTGTGGGCCTGGCTGCAGAGCTTGCGCCCAAGGTCTGCTCTGGACCCCAGCCCAGACAGACCAGTAGTTAGGGTTTCTATTGCTGTCCCTTTTACTTTTAATTAAGCAAAATATTAGCCAACTAAAACCACTAGCAAAAAATATATTAGCAGGTTCAAAAGGGGGAGATGGCCACATAATTATCTAAACAGCAGATGTGTTTTTTATTTTTTTAAGAGTGTCTCGCAAAGCTGGCCTGGAACTCGCTGTGTAGACCAGACTGGTCTTGAACTCAGAGTTCAGCTTGCCTCTGCCTCCTGAATGCCAAGCTTACAGGTAGCTGCCATAGCTGCTTGGCTCTTCCAGGGGTTCTAGGGATCCAAACTCACACTCTCAAGCTTATATGGCAAGGGCTTAATCCAATGAACCGTCTCCCTAGCCTAGGTACCACGAATACTAAAATAATGCATTTGGGAAGTTGAGGCAGGAGGATTGTGGGATTGAGGTCAGCCTTAAATACACATAGTGAAAGCTCATCTTGATACATAAATAAATAGTAATCGGCCCACCGTGCACAGAAAATACTAAAAGGTTGTGTAAGTGTAGGGTGCACTCGTGAACATTTTTTTTTTTTATACTGACTGATAGCTGAGTCTGCCACAGTAACGAAACCATTTCTTAACATTCCTAGACTCTGGAACTGGCCTTTCCCCAAACTTCTTAGCCTCTTACTTTCACTTCTACTACTTGAAGGAAAATGAGATTTCAGGAAAATAACCGAAGATCTCCCCAGACAGAGGAAGACCTGCCCATGTCCTAACTGGCTCCAGAGAGGTCAGAACACTCTATACCATTTCCCACAATGACTCCCAGTACCACCTTCCTCTGCCTTGTGGCTCTTCCCGATTTAGGATTTCAAGTCCTTTTACCAGGGCCCTGCCCATCCCCTCATGTAAATAAACCCTAACCTTTATTTGTAGAATAGTTGCTGAAAACAGTTACCTTGCATATGAACGGAGGAGGTGACCACTTCAAGGCGAGGTTAAAGGGAAGGTTTTTATTGTCGCTATGGGGGGGCAGAGCCAGGGGCAGCTGGAGGAGTCCAGAGCAGGGGGAGAAAGTAGGAGACTGAACAAGGCCAGCAGACTGGACTTGGCCATGAGAGGAGAGGGAGAGAGTGGGAGAGGAGGCAGAGATTGCATAGGCTGAAGTTATAGCGGGATTAGAAGGAGAAGCTGGGGACCATGGGGAGGGGGCGGGATGGCAGCATGGTCTCTGAAATGTGAAACAGACACTCTCAGGTGATACTGAGGGAGCCCTGGGGGGCAGCATGGGCTCTGGCAGGCAAGTAGCTGCCACCTATAGCCATTTGTCCTCTCTGCCAGTGACAAATATGAAAGGGCTCCTTTGGACCCAACACGCCTTTAAGCCGCATAAAAGGATCTTCATTTTATTGACCCTCTGTCATTCAGTCCCATGATTTTCCAACTTTCTAGGAAGTAATAAAAAAAAAAATCCAACAGTCAAGATCCAGGTGGGCAATAACATACCTAAAGCTTATAAAAAGAAAAATAGTCTACAAGAATAACCTTTACGAATGGGAGGAAACCTGCGAGGCATGCTTCATAATTCTAAATCAAAATCTGAGGCAGAAGAGAAGTACTGTCCTACCTTCTAGCTGAAGCCTGTGGTTCTCTCTTAGGGTTCCAAGCTATTGGGATGCAAAATCCCCCCAAAAGGAAGACAAAAACCTGAGGAAGGAAACAGGCCCCGTTTATTATTTATCTAATTTTGCTATTTTATTTTATGCGTATGGGCACTTTGCCTGCTTGTATGTCTGCACATCACGTGCTTGCTTGGCACCCACGAAGGCCAGAAGTTGTCTGATTCCCTGGAACTGGAGTTACAGAGAGGTGTGAGCCACCACACAGGTATTGGGAATCTAATACAGCTCCTGCCGAAGAGTAGCCAGTGCTCTTAACCTCTGAGCCATCTCTCCAGCCCCGAAGCCAGTGCTCCAAAGCCCTGAGCTATCACTCCAGTCCCACCATATCACTCTTTATGTCAATCATTTTACTTGTGGACTCTTCTAATTCCAACTGAACACCAGATATCAATACTATTTATTGACATTGCTCTGGTTCTTAGAATAACACGTCATGCCGTAGGAACTCAATAAACACAGTGGTTGCATTAAATAGGGGGTGTCTTGGGACCTTTAATGTGTGGAGCTACTAAATCTCTCCAACTGGAGGAAATAGTATCATAGCGTTTTCCAAACTGACTGCAGTATTTCCTGAAGCACCCAGTGGGAATTTTGACAGTTTCCCTACTTCTGGAAACACTTGCTTTGGCTGTTCAGTGATCCTACATGCTGCCCGGAAGTTAGGCTAGTGAGAGGAGCGAGTCTGGAGAGGAGGATAAAGATGTGTGACATGGAAACGATCCTAGGAGTACACAGAGACAAGGAGATGCAGACCTTGGCCCTAATTCAAAAGAGAGTCGCTCACAGGGTGTCTCTGAATTAAAGTCTTTCTTAGACCACAGGTTCTACTCACTAGGTTTAGTCCTGTCTGTTGAGGCTTCCTTCTAAACGGAAAAGTTATTGCCATCAATAAACACACACACACACACACACACACAAGCACATGCACACGCACTGTATACAACTCCAATAAATGCTCCAAAGTCCACCCTAACAGGTAAATTACAATGTAACTACCCAGAATGTTATTTTGTAACTAGCACGGGCTCTTGTGCCTGGACACTGTGGCGGTCCCCTATCTGAATGACTCAGCCATTGTCATCTCACTGTATCCATTAAGGGCCCAAGCTGGGGCAGGTTGAGAGAATGTCAAGGAGCTTGTTTTTGTCCACTGGCTATCTGCCCGGTGGTGGGGCAGTGCAGGGGAGGAGCTCCGACATTACTTAGCAAATGTCTTCTGAAACTTTAGGAGTGCTTTCCTCAGGACAGGAGAAAGGAGAGCTGGGAAGGCACGCTGGCAGGTGGAGGAGGAAGAGAGAAAGACTGTCTGGGGAGCTAAGTGACTAACGCCTCATCTCCTTCTAGCATGAACTGCCGACAAGTTCAATAATTTACTTGAGAATAGTTTTGCTAAATGCTCCTAAACTGGCTTGATAGTTCATAGGAAAGAGAAGCGCTCTTTACAGCAATAAGGCCCCAATTAAACTGTACTAGCTGCAGAAGCATTGTGATTGCGCTTAAAATGCAGGCACTATAAAAAAATTGTCTTCTGGAAGGATATGTAGAAAATGTCAACATGAGAAAAGTTGGGGGACTTGTCGGGGGACAACTGTATGGAAGAAGACTTTCACTTTTATCTCCAGCAAGCAGGGCTAGGGGCTGAGGTGCTGCGGGCACCACTGGGCTTGGGGCTACCCACTTTCCCAGAGGTAGACAGGTAAGCATGCCTTCCTGAGAAAGAGAGAGGGCGAGCTGACCCACTCCTCAGACAGTGGACTAAAAGCCACAGACAGGAAACCTTGAGGAACAGTCTGGTTTCCCAGTGAGAGGAGGCTGGACTTCCCTCAACCCTCTCAAAGCCTGATGCTGCCCAGCACTGCCACCCGCTTCCTGTCTAAAATGGGAAACACTACCACATTTTCCAGCACTGCTCCTTTCTGGTCTTTCTTTCCGATACCTGCTCCCATGAGTGAGGGAATGACTGCCCATCTTGACTATTAAGGATGGGAGCTCTTGGGCTGGAGAGATGGCTCAGCGGTTAAGAGCACTGACTGCTCTTCCGAAGGTCCTGAGTTCAAATCCCAGCAACCACATGGTGGCTCACAACCACCCGTAATGAGATATGATGCCCTCTTCTGGTGCATCTGAAGACAGCTACAGTGTACTTATTTATAATAATAAATAAATGTTTAAAAAAAAAAGGATGGGAGCTCTTAAGTGGTTCTTCCTGTGACTAGATCGTTCACTTGGCTAGGAACTGAAGGTGAGTTCTTGCTGAGTCTGAAAATGCTGCAAATAAACCTGGAAGAGGGAAAGAGTAAGCAGACTGGGAAATCGAAGGAGGAGCAGGAGGGAGGTGATGATGATGGTGGTGATGGTGGTGGTGGTGGTGGTGATGGTGGTGATGGTGGTGATGGTGGTGATGATGGTGGTGATGGAGGTGGTGGTGGTGGTGATGGTGGTGGTGGTGG
>NW_022196893.1:29020662-29038355 GCF_008632895.1 Mastomys coucha
GATGGAGGTGGTGGTGGTGGTGGTGGTGATGGTGGTGGTGGTGGTGGTGGTGGTGGTGATGATGGTAAAGCTGTATGGCAGCCATGAGCAGGACTCTTCAGTAGCTTTAAAGAAGTGTGATCCTTTGAACCAGGCTAAGGGTTAACAGTCAGGTCTGGGAAGATACAACCATCAGTGAAATGCCTGCTGTGCAAGCTTGAGGACCCGAGGTTGGATCCCTAGAACCTATGTAAACATCTGGGGGCATCTGCATCCCCATCCCTGAAGGGAGGAGATGGTGGATTCTGGTGGCTCATGCAATAAGCTCCAGCTTGGGTTCAGGGAGAGATCCTGTCTCAAAAATCAAGGTGGGAAATGATACTGGAAAACACTGGATGCTGACCTCTGGCTACAAAGGCAAGCATAATCACACACACACATGTGAGAACACACACATATACACACAGGCAAGCATATCTACACATACATGTGAGAACATACACACACATATGACATCACACCACACATGCACACACAGACCTTGAATTCTTCCTCCTCCCTCTACTCCCTCTTCTGTCCCTTCCTCTGACCCTCCTCGGGGTAAGACACAGCCCCCCCAAGAGCTCATTAATACAATAATACAAACTCCCAATAAACCATCAGTGAAGTGTGCAGAACATAGTCACACCTGAGTGAACTCCCCCGAAGGTTTCAGCTGACCAAAGGCCAGTAGGTATGCTAAGCAAGAGTTCAAGGTGGTTCTCTCAACTCTCACCCTCTGGGGCTACCCTCAAGGTCACACATCAAAAGGGACACTCCCTTCCATCTAATCACGTGAACTTTCCAAAGCAGAGCTTTTTACCTAGCTCGTGACAGAGGAGTAAGCCAGAGAGACTGAGAGCACGAGGACAGTCCAGTGAGCCATTTGTGGGGGGGAAAACTGTTTTATCTTAAGACCTGGGGAGAGAGAGCTGGCAGCCAGCCAGCAAGGAAGAGGGGACTTCACGTCAATCCTGCCATCAGCCCAAGTGAACAGGAAGGCAGAGCCTGCCCCTGGGCCTTCAGAGAAGAGGCCGCCGGCTTAACACATTGATTTTTGTTTTGTTTTGTTTTGTTTTGGCCAGGTGAGACCTACACAAAGAACCCCAGGCAACTGCCAAGGCTTCCAAAGTCCAAGACAGTAAGATAACTCTTGAGTGTGTTCTGTGAACACAGAGCAGAGACCAAGTCAGGGAGGTTCTCTGCTCAGCAGACAAGCATGAACCTGGTGATACGAAGAACTCAGGGACCCTGGGAACAGCAA
This sequence comes from Mastomys coucha, assembly GCF_008632895.1. Taxonomy (NCBI): domain Eukaryota; kingdom Metazoa; phylum Chordata; class Mammalia; order Rodentia; family Muridae; genus Mastomys; species Mastomys coucha. The sequence goes on from NW_022196893.1 coordinate 29,021,945, forward strand.
AATGTTCTGTCACTTGGGGGAGCATGAGTGTGAAGCCATTGACATAGAAACCCTACGAATCTGAGGTTGGGAAGGTCATCGACTTCCATACATGCCAAATAATTCAGGCTTGAGTCTTTTGTTTGGTTCTGAGACACAATCATCTTCTGTAGCTTAGGTTGGCCTTCAACTGCAGCTCAAGTGAGTCTGAGGAGGAGGAGGAGGAGGAGGAGGAGGGGGAGGAAGAGGAGGAGGAGGAGAAGAGGAGGAAGAGGAGGAGGGGAAGGATGGTGATGATGATGATGGTGGTGGTGGTGATGATGATGATGATGATGATGATGATGATGATGATGATGATGATGATGATGATGATGTGATGATGATGATTTTGTTGAGACATGGTCTCACTGTGTAGCCTTGACTGGCCTAGATCTCCCTATGTAAACCAGACTGGCCTTGAACTAATAAAGATCCACAAGTCTCTGCCTCTCTACTGCTGGGACTAAACGTCTGCACCAGTGACTTTGAGCTTTCCATCATTTTGTCTTAGCCTCCTGAATCCTGGGATCCCAGACCTATAACACCATGACAAGATTTTTTTTGTTGGAGACAGAGTCTCATGTAAGTCAGATTGGCCTTGAACTCACCTGTTGCCAAGGAGGAACTTGATTGAACTCCTCATCCTCCTGCCCCCGGCTCTCATCCATTGACAGAAGCATTTGGGGAAGCTACAGGGATGAAAATGGACTGTGGGGGCCACATGAAGTACCTGCCATTTTGACCAGCATGGCTGGTGAGGTGAGGGAGAGGCAGGAAGCGCAGAGAACATGGTACCATCAGGGGCTGTAGCTGCAGGAGTGGGGACTGGCCATGAAGCAGGAGCAGCAAGGTGGATGGGTGCTGGCTCACTCTCTGCTTCTGTTCTCAGATCCCACTCTGGCTCCTTTTTCTCCTAGGCCCACTGAAGCTGCCTGCACAGCTCGGGGAGATCCAGCCCAGCTTGGGGCACCTGCTTCAGCTCAAACAGGGCAGGGGAAGGTAGAGAGCGGATCTCAGGGAGGCACAAAAGGTGCTCAGAATAGCCAGTGTTCAAGAGGCACATGCACTTTGCTGTAAAGTCTCAAGACATGGTCTCAGTGGACTCAGCGAGGACCATGCTTAATCCCAGAATGTTCACCATGGCTGTTCCCACGCCAGGGAACACTGAAAGGGGGGCAAACTGCTCAGGAAAAGGATTCCTTGACATCAAGGTTCACATACTGACCCCTCAGCTCAAGGACCCTCCTCGGGTGCTGGCACTTCCTGAGACAGGAGAATGACTGGGAAAATGAACTCAGAGCTATCATATGTCATTGTGGAAGCATCTAGCCCGGGAACGTTAGGGGCTTCCCAGAGATGGGAGCATAGGTCTACATACTCAGCATAATGGAAACCATGTCTTGAATTCCGGGCTGCCCAGCCACTGCTGCCAGGGATGTGAGGCTGGGTTCGGAGAAGGACAGGAAAAAGCCTGCATAGGGGAAGGATGTGGTTGGAGCTTTCTTCAAGAGCACAGCGTGTTATCTTTTGGGTCAAGGAAATTATAGGGGATTGATAAATTTACTAGAACAGCAAGAATCACGCCGAATTTTTTTTTCAGCCTTAAATAAGGACATTCTTCTCCCAAAATATTCTCCTTAGCCTCAAAGGATCTCAGGGAAGCTTGGGGACAATCAGATACTGAGACGTGAGTCCTGGGGAGAGCTAACCATTATCAGGACAGATGTGGTCCTTGAGTGACTCTGGTCCCAGCACAGGAAGAACATCTGTCTCCTCTCAGGCTCTAAGAGGTAAAACTTCACTAAATAATAAAACGCATAGCCCAAGCCCACCCCTGCCCCAGCCCCGAGAATACTGGGATGAGGATTCCCCAGCTTGTGAGACTCTAAGGACCATGTCAGCAATCAGGGGCAAGAAGGCCGAGTAAATCCCAGACATCTTTTGGCTGAAGGCCAGCTCCTCCTTCCTCCAGATGCGGTCCTACGATTCCATGCGGCCTGGCCCGGAACACTGGGCCCTTGCCTTCACCCTCACACCACTGGCAAGGGATAGCTCTTCCCAGAGGCTCAACGTGTTTACTTTACCCTGTAGCCTACACCCCCTCTTGACCTAGAGGAACACCCCCCCCGAAAATGATTTGTCCCCAAAATTGCACAGTAAAGCTCTCTGGTCTCCACAGGAAAACCGGGCCAAGATGAGCTGAAAGACCCAAGTCAGTGTGGCCAGCGCGTGTGGTGTGTGGGTAGGTGGGTAGGGGCATGTTGAACTCAAGACCCTGCAGATTCTGCTGTCCTCCCAAGGCCACAGACGATACTGACCAATGTGTTGACACTGACACAGCCCAAGCTGTCTGGTTCCATCATTGAATTCCCATGAGCCAGCAAGCATAGCATGGAGCCTTTAGTAAGACCTTTGTACCATTTATGTAGGCAGACAAGGGCAGGGAGGGATTGGGGACTATGTGCAGATAGGCAGCCACCGTCAGATCCTCTCTGGTTTGATGTCTGGAGACACAATAGGCTTGCCCTAGAGTTTGTTAGCGTCACGGTCAGCTTTGAAACCCACCGTAAGCACGTAACCCAAAGTTAGAGCTTCCTACGGCACGCCAGCATCTCCACCCTTGTACTAACTAACCCCAGATCCAGGTGCTCCTGGTACAGACGCTGCCACCCTGAGGCACCAGGTGCAGGAGAACCATCAGCTTTCAGTTTCCTAAACTCGCTTGGGTAGGTTCAGGTCTGCCTCCGACCCCACCCCGGGCGGGTGCAATTACACAGCTCACCTGCCGTGGCGGTAATCAGTAATCCGCCCAATTACTCTAACTGCTGGTGCGGGCAGGAAGGAACCCACCCACACAGCCCTGCTGAGACTTTCTTCCACAGCTGTTTACTTATACCGAGCGAGCGAATATTGCTGCAGCCTGGTGCGCTGGGAGAACTCTGTGCACCCTGGCTCCCAAAGACTCTGCTCTCCATTCTCACCCGAGGAGATAGGGTTGTGGCAAGTAAAAGAGGGCAGAGAGCGCTTGTGATCTCCACGAGGCTCCAGTCTCATCTCAGCGATGTTCTCCGTCAAGCAATGAGTGACGTGGGTTCCGTCAGTGTGGCTAGTGAAAGGTCTAGATTGTATTCTGCAACACGCACAGGCGATCTGACACCCAATGGCATAAAGGTCTTGAAATTCAGCCATAGGTCACCCTCCACTAAGGTCAGGGTGGGGCGGGCTAAAATAATGAAGAGAAGACGGTGCTTTGTTGCTGCTTCAGATGAGTGGTCTGCAGAGCCCCTGCTTTGCGTCATCACCCGTGGACCTGTGATTTAGGAAGAGGGAAGTGTTGCTTAGATATGCCCACCCACCCAGTACCTGCTGCTCGCTGAGGCTTAGAGAGCTAAAAAACAGAATGGTTGGCCTCAGGCCGTAGTCTACAAGCTGCTTCAAGGCAGCATCTTGGGTTACTGATTTCCATGGGTATATTATTTTTCAGATGGGGCTGTTTGGTTTCTGAGCATAGGTTCTGATCAACCAAGCAAATCTAGTCTCTTCTGCCATGTCCCACAATCAGGAAAGGTTTCAAGCAACGGGAAGGGAGTCATCTCTGCAACTCGGGGTCTCCCACGAGCCAGTCTTCAGCGGCTGCCAGTCCAGAAAGAGCTGGGAAGGTAGTAAGGATTCTAAAAACATCAGAAAGCCCCTTGTAGCAACAATTCCAGAATTTCCACTTTTTAAAAAACAGAAATATTATAGGAACGTGCTTCTGTTTTAATTCCAGGTGTGGGGCTACAGGGCTGCTTTGGACTGTCCACAGCAGCTGACTATGATGTGCCTCTTGCTCTAGCAGAGGTGTGGTTTTGCCAAATAGTTTCTGCAATTGTGTGACATTTGGAGTTCTGGGAACTTTTCAGAGGGTATATACATGCTAGAACCCTCAGGGTCTGGGGTTGGTGATTGTTGGTTGTTGCGGGGGATGGGGGGGGATTGGTTGTGGTTTGTTAGTAGTCATGCTCAAAGAAGAAACAAAAAGGAGAGAAATTAGATTCAAGGATCACTATCTCCCCCTCCCCACCCCCCAACCTTCCTTCTCTCCCACCTAGTGATAGGGGGAGAGACAAGGCAGGGGAATGAAGGGTGGGAAAAAGAAGAACCCACAACATAACAAAGACCAGCTACAGCTCCCTAATCACACCTGTTTGATGCTCGTGTTTCTTTGGGTCCCTGAAATGCACCTGATACCTGATTAGACTCAAAGAAGGCTCTCAGTGACAGAGTCCAAGGCAGAGCAGCTATCAGCACAGGGGTAGAGTCCTCTGTTTAGAAACCTAGTGTGCCTTCTGAGGACATACCCACATTGCATTTCTTGCAGAAGCCTGGGGCATGGTCTAGCCTTGACCTTTCAAGGGCTTTGAGCTTCCAATTCTCCCAGATCATGGTTACATACATGATTTCCAAACCCCAGCTACTACACCAGGAATTTCAGAAGTGTTTTCTCCCCAGGACTGCATGGTGATGAGGTCTAACCTCCGGCTGCATTGGGAGAAAGCATGAGATTCCAAGGCCTACCGTATATCATGAGTGCTTCTTTTTAGGTTTGGTTTTGTTTTGCTATTTAGGTGGAGTTTTCCAGTGTAACCCAGGCTGGCCTTGAACTTACAATCCTTCAGTCTCAGCCTCCTCAGTTCCGGAAATCAAAATTTACATGACTCCCTCTGGCATCCCTCAGTAATAGAATTTGATGGGCAGCATAGGAATTGTGGGCACAAGTGTGTGTGTGTGTGTGTGTGTGTACCTGTATACCTGTATATGCAGGGAGGAAGGGTTGTAGATGGAAAAGTTCCAGCTGCACACAGGAGAGACAGAGAGCAATGCCAACAGAGGCTTAACTCCAGATGCCAACAGGTCTCATTGTGCCAATGACGATGATGAAGTTGAGTCAACTCCCTGTGTGCTCCTTCTACCTGCTGGTGTGAGCCTAGAAGTGGGGAGTAGAGCCCATAAGACAGATTCAAGGTGAAGAGATGCCAGTGACAGACTGGATGGAGGGTAAGGCAAGTTCCAAAGCCAGGACTCAGGGAAAACCGTAAAATTATCCATGTTCATTTTCCTGGGGATGGCAGTGACACCCTCCATTCTCTGGGCCTCTCCTGCTTAAAACTTAGGGATGTTAAGAAAATAAATGTGGGCAGAGAGGGCCATCCAGCTGTGACATTTGTTACCCATTGGTCGCCAGGGTTGTCTTGGTTGATTTGACTGGCTAGGTGGTGAAACTTCCCCACCTAGCTGAGCTTCTCTCCCAAAGCTATGCGCTCAGGTAGAAGAGGGCAGCCTTGTCTAAGAAAGAGTACTCTAGTGTTCAGTATCTGCTAGAACCTCCAAACAAGCTCTCACGAAAGGGAACGCCTGTAATGCAAAATCTACCGAAGAGCACAGACTTCCAGGTTTGATTAGTACAATGTACGCCACTGCCTCTGGCATAGGAACTATTTTAAAATATAAATATCTCTCAGAGACAGCATTTGATGAACAGAATAGAAATTGTGGAAGTGTTTGTGTGTGTGTGTGTGTGTGTGTGTGTGTGTGTGTTGTAAAAGCCCATCTATCCTTTGTCCATAATCATATACCGCAAAACACTAATATTAAAACTATGCAAAAAGAAAGTTGGTATGATCATAATATCAGACTGCATTTATAGCACAAAGATGAAATAATAAAGGTCCTGCAAGCATTATCAAGCTAAAAAGGGTCATTACTTTAGGACGTTAGATCAGGGAGATAGTTACACTAAATACATGTAGCATTTTGAGACATACTAACATCATACATTGTACAATACATGTAGCAATATTTGACATACTAACAGAGAAATTAATTCTTTCTAGAAACACAAAACCATAAAAATTTAGTTAGAATATACATCCTTTTACTGGAAATTATTAGCAAGTGCTGGTTTGAAGTGTATGAAATTCTGCACCACAAACCACATGTGTTCTTTGTCAAGAACACATGACAAAGTGTGTATAAAAGTAACCATGAGTGAGGCACGGTGTGGAATGATGGTAGTCAGCTCTCGGGAGCCTTTGCACCGTGTGGTGTGAGAGTGAGGCTGGCCTGAGGTTAAGTTAGTTTTAGGCAAGTCTGGTCTATAGAACAAAACCCTGTATCACACACACACACATACACACACACAGAGACAAATATAAAATTGTAGCTGTAGGGCTCAAGAGTTGGCTCAAAAAACTTGGATTGGAGAGATGGCTTCAGAGGTCCTGAGTTTAATTCTTAGCAACTATATGGTGGGTCACAACCATCTGTAGTGGGATCTGGCGCCCTCTTCAGGCTTGCAACCACACATACAGGCAAAGCACTGTATACATAATAAATAAATAAATAAATAAATAAATAAATAAATAAATAAATCTTTTTTTTTTGTTTTTGTTTTTGTTTTTTTTTTTTTTAAACGGGGTTTTTCTATATAGCCCTGGCTGTCCTGGAACTCACTCTGTAGACCAGGCTGGCCTTGAACTCAGAAATCCGCCTGCCTCTGCCTCTGCCTCCCAAGTGCTGGGATTAAAGGCGTGCACCACCAGCACCAGACAATAAATCATTTTTTTTAAAAAAAAGAGTTGGCTCAGTGGTTAAGAGCATTTGTTCTCGCAAGAGGCTCAGGTTCGATTCCCAGCTCCCACACGGAAGCTCACCTCCTTGTTTGTCAGGTGTGAACCTCCTATGTGGTGCAAAACAAATACGCACAAAATAATAATGAAATAAACCTACATAAGTAAAAATAAGATAAAAGGTTTTAAAAATGTAGCTATGATGAGAACTATCTAAATGCATTTAAATATTTAATTATAAATACAAATAAATGCTAATGTCTCTTGACAAATCAGGAAAGATATAATAACTGAGAAACTCCAAAGCTGGTTTCTAGGATAAACTTTAAAAAGCAGCAAGGCTCATCTAGGAAAGACGAGCAAGAAGTGGAGGGTGATACTCAGCCAAAGGAGGGCCACCATTGGAGGGAGACACTCACTCACTCAGCCAAGGAGGGCCACCAGTGGAGGGAGACACTCACTCACTCAGCCAAGGAGGGCCACCAGTGGAGGGAGACACTCACTCAGCCACCACAGACCCCAGGTGCCTTTCCAGGTGCTGCACCAGGAATCTATCTTGCTTACCCTTAGAGCTTCCAAGGTCACAGCCTGGCACATAGCAGCCACTCAGCAGGTTTGTCTCAGAAAGGCAGCTCCCCTTCTCGAGCAGGCAGTCCAGGGCCCTAAGACTGGAGTCCACAAACTGTACATTGAGACAGGTTACTCACGATTGTGAAGGACAGAAATGTAAGAACAGTTAAAAATGATAAAGCAAATCAGGATCCTCCTTATTTTTCTCTTTTACCTGGGCAATGTTTGCTTGAATAAGGGACAGGGGAACTATAGCTACCGAGGGGAGAGTGGCCGTTGCCTAGTAGATACATACTGTAATATACATACTATTTAAAATGTATAGTAAATCCATTTCTCCTAGGTGTGTGTAGGAATGTCTGATGGGACTGGAGCTGTGTCTCTCTCAGTCACAGCAGGGTTCTCTGTCCCACACATGAGCATCATCACACACGAAGCAGATTGCAGATGATGATGGCTGTGCTCAAACTCCTACGTGGCCGATAAAGGCAGACTTGCCTGGTTTTCACCTCAGCCCATGAAAATCAAGAGAGTTGGTCCAGGTTTTTACAGACACGCCCAAGCAGGTTGAGATGAGCTAGGGAGTCAACCAAGCTTGGAAAGGCTAACAGAGAAAAGGGAAGGACCAGGGCTTCACTCGGGTCTTGGACCCTCCAAAAAATGCTGTCCTTTAGAGCCAAGCAGGCCTCTGTAGTTGGGCTCTCATCTTGGCTAAGCTGAGATTACTCCCTGTGTGAGTTCACATACATGGGTTGTATTCCTAAAATAGGGATTTGATGAGGGGGGTTGACCGGGCTGAGGGCATTGGAGCATGAGGGTAAGAGGGCACTGGATGTTCTAGGACAAAAAAGCAGACGGGAAAACTTCTCACTGCAGGGTCCCAGCCCTGAGCCTGTGGTGAGCAAAAGGGAGAGCCCACAGTTGGGAGAGGAGGGGATGTGTTGTGCTGTCCCAGCACAGCTGGGAGCCATGTGGCATCTCTGGGCCAGGGCCAGAGGCATGGGCAGACTAGCAATCAGAGGGTGGAGGGTGGAAGGGAAAGCACTTGGCTCTGCAAATAACAGCTTCCCGGAAACTGCTTCCCATGAGCATCCTTAGAACCAGTGCAAGGATGCAAGCTGCCACCATGCCATCTGACCCACCCTCCTGCCAGGGCAGCCGCAGCTGCTTCGAGCCTTTGAGGGTGAAATCCAGCACCCCCCAAAACAACCCTAGCATATAAGCCACTTCAGAGTGCCAAGGTTTTCAGATATATATGTCTCCCAAGAGCCTGTGATAGCCACTGGCAACTGTGTATTTAAAACTGTTTCTATTTTACTAAAGAATGGAGTGTAGCCCAGAAAAGATAAATGGTGGCCAGACTGGGGACTTCTAACTCCAGGCCCATCACACTTTGCTTCTTAAGGTATGGTCCATGGATCTGCAACATTGGCCTGTCCTGGGGTTTGTAAGAAAGAGATACTCTGACACTATGTGGACCAGAGTCTGTATTTTAACAAGAGCCTTGCGAAGCTGTCTTCTATGCAGGGTGAAGTTTGAGGAGCGGCATCTGCTCCACCCAGGCCTCTGCTCACTAGCACCCATTGATCTACCTGAGTGGCATATCAGGGGATCCCAGTGTGCTAGAGCTGGAAGGAGCCTCCCGAGAGAGCCGAGCCCATTTTATCACTGTGTAAGTGAAGCCTGACAGGAGCTCAAAGCAAACCCCAAAGTCATCTTCTCATAGGCTTCGTACCTGACTCCTTGTTCTTTGTGTTTCTGCTTTCTGTGTGGGACTCAGCTGACAAGCAGGCATTCCTTAGTGTTGCAATTCAGTCTGAGAGCAAACACGGTCACACTTTCAGAAATGCCTTTTCCAGCAGACCCGCCTTTCTGTCCTCTATCTCTGTGGTGAGGTCACATGGTAACCAGCTTGGTATAAGAGATGTGAGCCGGATAATCTGAGGACGATCACTGAGTCGGTTACAAATATATATTAGGTGTAATAATACGTGGGGAGATAGACTTAATAGTAAGGTGTGGAGCGACACCCGTGTCTAAGGAGGCAAACATCATAAAGTGTGCTTATCCAGCACATCTCCCAGGCTTCCGCCTTTTGCAGAGTGGTTTTCTAAATCGAGATGGCCAAGCGAGGTAGTTCAAGCGACGGAAGAGTTTTCTTCCTACATATTCTGCATTGGGTTGTGGTGGGCTGGCCCAATGCTATCTGTATTCTAATGCTGATTTGGGGGCCCCAAATCTGTTTGCCCTAAAGATGAGAGAGTCTGCACCTTGACCCCAAGTTAATTCTGATTGGTGAGTAAAGATGCCGGTAGGCAGTAGCTGGGCGGAAGAGCGATCGAGGTGTCCCGGGCTTAGGACCATGAGGAAGAGAAAGGGCAGGAGAGGAGAAGCTGCTATGGGATAGAAGAAGAATGTGCAGGAGAAAGAGACCCGCCGTGGGCTTGGGACCAGAAGAACATGGCCAGGAGGGCTGCTTGGTTGGAGCTAAGAGCAGCCCAGATGAGTCATTGTAAGTAATAACTTGGGTTATGGATAGGAAGGTCGATTCTAACAGCATAGAGGGTGAGCAGCAGCTACTGTGCTGCTTAAGGCATATTAGAATATAAAGGCTGAGTGTATCTTTTATCTGGGAACATAAAGGGTCTAAGGTGGGAAGAAACCCCGTGCTTGGATTTTTTTAAAAAAGATTTATTTATTTATTTATTTATTTATTATTTATTTTTATATAGTGTAATATTTTTATACAGTGTATGAATACATTGTACCTGTACAGATGGCCGTGAGCTCTGGCCCCACTCGCTCAGGCCCTGCTCGCTCCGGCGTAATACACTGTAGCTGTCTTCAGACACACCAGAAGAGGGCATTAGATCTCATTGCGGGTGGTTGTGAGCCACCATGTGGTTGCTGGGATCCAAACTCAAGACCTTCAGAAGAGCTCAGTGATCTTACCCACTGAGCCATCACACCAGCCCCCGTGCTGGGATTTTTAAAATATTTATTTACTACACTGTGTATCTTAACTTACAGAATTAAGCAGACACTTGTCAAACCTCTGTTTTGTTCGTGTTTTACATGGCAGAAGTAAATGCGTGTGTGTGAACACATACTTTAGTATGTACAATAACTAACATGTGTAGAAAATCCATTTCCCTGCAGCGTCCCGAGGAATGTTTCATGGGATCGGAGCTGGGCTGTGTCACTAGTACTTATTTCTGGTTGTAGCTTTCTGCTTTCATGAAAACTTCTCTTCCACATGTCTTGCCTCTTGCGGCTGTCTCCACTCTGCACTTGCTTTGTTTCAAATGTGTGATTCATCCCTACTCTTTGCTAACATCTTTGAAGCATCATTAACTGGGGTGAATGGATGTCTGTTGACCGTGGATGATTACAGGTCTGGAAGCAGCTGAGGGTAATTCCTGGCTGCACAGGACAGCTCAAACTGTCGAGTGTTAGAATCTTTGTCCTTGAAAGTGTGACACCCACTCTCTTTGTGTGTTCCCACCACACTCTCCTCCACCTCTGCCTAAGCCTTCTTCCATGAATGGCTCCTTCCACCAATCCTATCCTGGCCATCTTTTCATTCAACCAAAGCCCATCCCACTTACTGGCTGCTGTCTCCAACCTGAATGGCTGTCATAGTGTCCGTTCAACAAAGGGTTCAAGGCTGGTGCCATAATATCACCCTTAGTAATAAAAAGACCCACCAGAAGGTATTGGGTCTTTTCCTGACTGGACTAGGGTTTTCTGAAGGAACAGAATGTCAGAATGCCAGAATGAATGAATGAGTGAATGAATGAGAGTGAGTGTGAAGTGTGTATGTGGTGGTTTGAATAAGAATGGCTCCCATCGACTCAAAGGTTTGATTGGTTGGTCACTGTTTAAAAGGGTTAGGAGGTGTGGTCTTATTGGAGTAGGTGTGGCCTTTTCAGAGGAAGTGGGTACGGGGGATAAGGGGAGTTTGAGATTTCAGAAGACTAGGCCAGACCTAGTGTATCACTTTCTCCCTGCTGCTTGTGGACCCAGATGTAAAGCTCTCAGCATCTTCTCCCGCACCAGTTCTGCCTGTGTGCTGCCGTGCTTCCAACCATGCTGATAACAGACTAAACCTCTGTTCTGCCTGTGTGCTGCCATGCTTCCAACCATGCTGATAACAGACTAAACCTCTGAAACGGGACACAGATGCTTTCTTCTTTAGGAGTTGCTGTGGTCATGGTGCCTCTTCACTGAAATAGAACACTAAGACTGTGTGTGTGTGTGTGTGTGTGTGTGTGTGTGTGTGTGTGTGTGTGTGTGTTAAAAGGGGGATTTATTAGCTTGGCTTACACAATGCAGCAATGACTGCCCCACACTGGAAAGGCTGTTCGGTTCATGAGGCTGGATGTCTCGTCAGTACTACTTTGGTGCTCAAGACCTGGAGAACCGTTGGTCTTCAGTCTGTCAGAAGACCGAGGAAGCTGGTTCTAACATCAATGAAAGATGCTGCACCAACACGATAGATGAACTTGCCTGCAAGAGTGAAGGGAAGCAGGCAAGACAGGAAGTTTCCTTTCTCTATATCCTTCTATCTGGCCTGCCAGTGAAATAGAAACTTCCGATTTCTTTGGAAAGTCAGTTGTGTAGGATGGTCTTTTGCTGGGGCAAAAACCTGAAAGAGTGTTTTTCTGAAGTGGACACAAAGGATCTTTTACTAAAATAGATAGGTGAAGGAACATTTTCCTGAAGCAGACACAGGTGAAAGGATGTTCTGCTAAAGCAAGCACATGAAAGGACACGTGATGAAGGATTCTTCACTAATGACACACATGTATTGGTTCATCTTATAGGTGTTGTTGAACTCCATTTGTCAGGACTCCATAGAGAGACATGCTCCAAAACAAAAAAAAAACAAAAACAAAAAAACAAAAACAAAAACTCCACAAACTCCCGGTAGTGTGCTGGTGGCTTCTCACTACTTCCGAAGACTCTGGCTCATTGGCAGAGTGATGCCAGCTGAGACAGACCATCGTGGAGTTTTGTGGCGTTCACCACAGCAAGAGAAACTGTATTAAAGGGTTGCAACATTAGGAAGGTTGAGAACCTCTGAGCTTAAGGAAGGCAGATTTCTCTTGCCCCACAGCTGGAGAAGACGGACTCCAGCATGGCAGGAGGGTAAGGAGTAGGAGGCCGGCTAGTCACGGGTAAGACTTCAGGCGGGCTGCAGTGGAGAGGAATGTTAGTGCTCTCTTGGTTTTCTTCTCCTCCTCCCTCCAGGGCCTCCGCCTATGAGATGGTACCACTTCCCTCTACAGTTAAACCTCTGGGCTAGCATCTTCGCAGACACACCCAGATGTCCAGTCAAATTGTCAACGACGATGAACCAACATTTCCCTCAGGTCTCACAGGCCGGGCATACCCCAAGAGAGCCACGTTTAAGCTGGAGTGGCGAGCCAGAGGAGGAGGGGACTCAGAACGGAGGGTAGTTTGGAGCTGCTAAGAAGGCTCAGGTGAGGCAGAGAAATATTCTTGGGGTGTATGAACTTAATTCAAACAGCGTAGTGGGGCTTTGGTGTGGTTCCTAGGAACAGAATCCAGCACAGGGTCGGGAAAGATGGCGGCGAGCAAGCAGAAGAGCGAAGGTCTCTCCTTTGGGAGAAGCCTTGGAGGGGGATGATTTTGAAAACAAAAGGTAGAGCTTGCTGCATGCTGCTGGAGAAGGCTCAGGAGATAGCAGGGGTTGATGACATAAGAGAGAATAGAGCTAACCCTCTCCTTTGCTTGCCCTGTTCACTTTGGACCTGGACTGGGACCCTGCCCTTAGCCCCGCCCCTCCCCAGGCTGGAGGGGAAGCATCCGCCCTTGCTCTGGAAATTGAAGCTGTAACTGAGTAACCTCTGCAGAGGAGGGTAAGGCACTGGCAGGATTTGCAGCAATGAAAATAATCTGTCCCGCTTGCGTAGAGAGGTAGATCGGATGTTGGGGGGGTAGAGAGGCTTGCTCTGCTAGGCTAAGAGGGGCGATTCACGGCTTGCCCTTCTGCCAGCCAACAGTCATGGTTCTCTGTAAGTTCATCACATTGTCTGGGGAAAAGCCAGCCCTGAGAACCACATACCTGCGTACCGAAGCAGGAAGCATGATCCTGGGGCTATTGTGGCACCAGGGTCCCTGTCCTTCCAAGGTCACCGAAGAAGCCAGCCAGATGCCTTCCTCTCTGTGGTCTTTTATTGAATGTAGCTCATTTCAGTGCAGGCTTATGGGATGGCCCACAACGGGGTTATGTGCTATGGTAGAAGTATGAGTGACCGATAGGCAGTAGTGGCACATGCCTTTAATCCCTGCACTTGGGAGGCAGAGACAGGTGGATTTCTGAGTTCGAGGCCAGCCTGGTCTACAGAGTGAGTTCCAGGACAGCCAGGGCTACGCAAAGAAACCCTGTCTCAAAACAAACAAACAAACAAAGTCTGAGTGACACTTGTCTCTGTCCTCAAGTGGTCAGGGTTAGATGTCTGGACATGATCCCATCTCGGAGGGAAAACATCCCTGACCACCTACCAGCAAAGGCCATCTCTTCTGCCTCATAGTCACAGCTTGCTCCAACGCACAGCCAGGTGGATGGCAGAGCAGGGCCCACCTTGCCCCAGAGAGACGGAACTGGCCTATGCATGGGATCCAGAGGGAACTTCCCAAGTCCCAGGCTTCCTCACTGTGACCACACCTGAGGGACGACGGCTCTCTCACTTCCAGCCCTGGACAGCAGGCCCTGACTACCTGGCTTCTCCAACCACCCTCTCCCAAGGTTTGCTGACTTAAAGCACACCTCTCCAATGTACAAGCACACACACACACACACACACACACACACACACACTGTGCTCTAGATTATAGGCCCCTCCCTGAAATGTCAGTTTTCTTTTAGAACTTTTAAAGTATACTTTATTCTATGTATTATTGTTGCATATAGGCATGACACAGCCTACAGGTGAAGACCAGAGGACAGTTGCTGGAAGTGATTCTCGGCCTCCACCCCGAGGGTTCCAAGAGCCAAACTCAGGTTGTCAACCTTGGTTGCAAGCACCTTTAACCAGAGAGCTATGTCAGTGACCTGAGATATCGATTTTCTCACAAAACTTAGTATCTGATCCATCGAATGACGTCTTAATTGTGTATGTGATGTTGGGAAGTGATAGGAATTGAACCTAAGGCCTTTCTGTGGCAAGTACTCTCTACCACTTAGCCATGTTCCTTTTAACTTTATATTTCAAGATAATACCTCACTGAGTTGCCCAGGAGAGCCTTGGACTAGCTCTGTCTACGGCTCCTGAGGCCTTGAAGCCTGTGGCACTCTCCTTTCAGCCTCCCAAGCAGCCATACGGATGGCAGGGAACAGAAGTGTTCTTCTCTTCAGCAAGTCTTTCCAGGTAATGGCAGGGGTGGAGCAGGCCCTGCTCTGGGTTCGACCTGAGCTGCTCTCTTCCTTCCTAGCAGAACTGTGAGGGAAAGAAGGTGCCAGCCCAGGGGAGGGCACTAGCCTCCCTTTCCTGGGCAGGAGAGGAAGGTGAGAGCCACTGACCCAAGAAGTTTCCATGAAAGCTGACCACGAGGGAGAAAACAGGAGAGAGGCAGAGGGAGCCGGTACCCTCACAAAGTGGCTTCGTAGCCATAAACTCCTAACCGAATCCCGGGGTAAACAGAAGCCGGAACTGCCCAGAGGGAGGGGAAGGGCTGGGCACCCATTGTTACCAGGTGTTAGAGGGATAGGCAGCAGCAGCCCTGGTACCTGGGGGTCAAGCCAGGGCAAGAGGAGCCAGCTTGCCGAGAAAGGACAGCCAGGGCCGAGCCAGACCCATTCCTGCTTCGGGTGCCCCTGGCACAGAAGTGCAGGCTGTTGGTGAGTGACTGCCTGAGTGTAGATGTTTGAGAGAGAAGGGGTCATGTTGGTCCAAGGATGTACCAAGTTCCTCCTCCCGCCCCCTCCCCTCCTCCCACCCCCTTCCCTCCTCCCTCCTGAGCTGATGGGAACAAAGATGCCGGAGAAAGTTTCCAGTTGTAAAAATCGGAGAGGAACGATCAAGAACAAAGATCAAGGCTTCAGATTTTCCATGACATTGGCACAGGGGCAGGGGCACCATACCTACCTGGCACCATCCCCATTCCTTGTGCCTCTGGGAAGCAGGAAATCATCACCTGTGCATGGCAATGCCTGCCTCCCCGACCTGGGAGGAGGTGTGCTCCCTGGACTCTGAACATAGCTTTGGA
The DNA here is from genome assembly GCF_008632895.1 of Mastomys coucha. NCBI lineage: Eukaryota > Metazoa > Chordata > Mammalia > Rodentia > Muridae > Mastomys > Mastomys coucha. The sequence continues at coordinate 29,037,376 of NW_022196893.1, forward strand.
ATTCAGGGTCATTCAGCCCCAATTCCTACTGTCTCTTTGAAGTTGGGATCCATGGGCCGGAGAGGCCACCCAGAAGACCACAGACAGACAGCAGGGTTCAGAGGTCAAAGTTCAGGAGGAGAGAGGGTAGGGAACAGAAGACCCAGGGCAGGTGGAAGTGTGGACCTTGGGCAGGTGGAGGTGTGGGGGTATTAAGCAAGGCAGAGCAGGAATCTCTGTAAGAGGTCAAAGGGCAGCTAGAACATGGTTGCTTCTGGGGTGGGGTTCACACTCTGGAGTCAGTTTTCCTCTTCCAGGTCCCTTGCCTGCCTCTCTCACCTACTGGGAAGGTAGGGCAGCTCCAACACAGGGCAGAGACATAGCTCCCCCGCCCCTCGCCTCCCTGCACACAAGGCACACGAGGCACATCCACTAGTGACACTCTGCCGCTGTTCAGCCTGAGACAAACCCTTTCTTCCTGAGGAGAGTCAACAAGGTCTAGCCAGTAGGACAAACTGAAAATGCACGCATAAACTATTGTATCTTTTTGTTAATAATAATAATAATAACAATAATAATAATAACTCAGCTGAGTGTGGTGGTGCACATCTTTGAACCTACCACTCAGGAGGAAGAGGCAGGAGGATCTGTGTGAGCCTGGGGCCAGTCTGGGTTACAAACCAAGTTTCAAGATGGCCAGGGCTACACAGAGAATCTCTGTCTCCAAAAAAACAATAAATAAATAAGTAAATAACCTTGATAGCGCTGCATTTGGCTATGCATGCCCAAGTGATATAAACTGTTGTTACATAGATGCCCACCGTCCTGGGTGCTCAGTGCATACCCACAGTCCTGGATACCCAGTACATACCCACAGTCCTGGGTATTCAGTGCATACCCACAGTCCTGGATACCCAGTACATACCCACAGTTCTGGATACCCAGTGCATACCCACAGTCCTGGGTACCCAGTGCATACCCACAGTCCTGGATACCCAGTG
>NW_022196893.1:29038838-29040307 GCF_008632895.1 Mastomys coucha
CCTGGATACCCAGTGCATACCCACAGTCCTGGGTACCCAGTGCATACCCACAGTCCTGGATACCCAGTACATACCCACAGTCCTGGATACCCAGTACATACCCACAGTCCTGGGTACCCAGTACATACCCACAGTCCTGGATACCCAGTGCATACCCACAGTCCTGGGTACCCAGTACATACCCACAGTCCTGGGTAGTCAGTACATACGCACAGTCCTGGGTGCTCACTATATACCCACAGTCCTGGGTATTCAGTGCATACCCACAGTTCTGGGTGCTCACTATATACTCACAGTCCTGGGTATTCAGTGCATACCCACAGTCCTGGGTATTCAGTGCATACCCACAGTCCTGGGTATTCAGTACATACCCACAGTCCTGGGTACCCAGTACATACCCACAGTCCTGGGTATTCAGTACATACCCACAGTCCTGGGTACCTAGTACATACCCACAGTCCTGGGTAGTCAGTGCATACCCACAGTCCTGGGTATTCAGTGCATACCCACAGTCCTGGGTATTCAGTGCATACCCACAGTCCTGGGTATTCAGTACATACCCACAGTCCTGGGTACCCAGTACATACCCACAGTCCTGGGTAGTCAGTGCATACCCACAGTTCTGGGTGCTCACTATATACCCACAGTCGTGGGTATTCAGTGCATACCCACAGTCCTTGGTACCCAGTACATACCCACAGTCCTGGGTACCCAGTACATACCCACAGTCCTGGGTAGTCAGTGCATACCCACAGTCCTGGGTACCCAGTACATACCCACAGTCCTGGGTAGTCAGTGCATACGCACAGTTCTGGGTGCTCACTATATACTCACAGTCCTGGGTACCCAGTACATACCCACAGTCGTGGGTATTCAGTGCATACCCACAGTCCTGGGTTCCTAGTACATACCCACAGTCCTGGGTATTCAGTGCATACCCACAGTCCTGGGTTCCTAGTACATACCCACAGTCTTGGGTACCCAGTACATACCCACAGTCCTTGGTGCTCAATGTATGCCCATAGTCTGAGACATTGTCAGATGTGTCCACCCAGACCCAAAGCATTCTCACCTACTAGTCCCATTCCTGCCCATCCCCATCTCCTCCTTCCTGACCTCCACCTTGTCTTCCCTAGACTTCCATCCATTATTACTAGGTTCCCACAAAGCCAGAGAGTTGGAAGGTCTAGGTGAGCTTAGGGTGCCTGTGTCCGAGTTACCTGTAGACTCTTTCCGACCCCAGTCAGTGCTGACTGTGACCTGCTTCTGATACTTGTTAGCTGGCCTAGGGCTAGTTATTTTAATCTCTCTACGCCTCAGTGTCCTCATCTAGAAGATGGGAATAATAAGGCCATTGTGAAACCTGAAGACGATACTATCTAAGGAACTCTAAATGCTTTGGAAGATAAACAAGGAAATGACAATCTCAAGCCAGAGCACCGGGGGCGGGATGGGGGTGGGGTGGGGGT
>NW_022196893.1:29041320-29049126 GCF_008632895.1 Mastomys coucha
ACACCACACACACACACACACTCACACACCACACACATACACACACACCACACACACACACTCACACACCACACACATACACACACACCACACACACACTCACACACCACACACACACACAAACGCACGCACGCACACCACACACACACACACTCACACACCACACACATACACACACACACTCACACACGCACGCACAAACACGCACGCACACATACACACGCGCACACACACACACACACACACACACACACACACCTGCCACCACCCCAGACTCTCCAGTGCTGTGGCCCCCTCTCTGTGCTCAGCACCAGCACGTCCCTTCTTGCTTGCCAGAGGTCCCCATCAGAGATTCCCAGCCTTCTCCTAGAGCCAGCCTTCCCCTACGAAGCTCCCCTAGACTGTGAGGACCTCTCATCATTCACAGCTTCTCAAGGCTTCTAAGCTAGGCCTGCATAAAGGCTACACCCTGGCCAACGGGCTCTCCCCAGCCAAGTGGGGCACTGCTAGGAGAACCAAACTGTGGAGGGCAGGCCCTCCTGCCACCCTGGCCTAAGCCCCCATGCTGGGGGCCCCACACTGGCACCAGGGAGCCCTCAGGGCTGAGCCCACCCTGCTGTCAGAGGCCACAGGAATGTCCATGTGGGCCAGCCAAGGCCTGCTTGGTGACTGTCCACTCCCTCCTCCACGGCTGACTCTCCCTCTGTTTCTCTTTGACTCGGCTTCTGTTTAACTCTGTGATTTAATTTCTCTCCCATCCTGGGTTTTCTGTGGGGCTCTGTCTGTGCCATCCATCCCAGCCATCAAAGGGCGGGGGAGCGGGGTGGGGGGTGTTACCCTCTTCCTGTAGGGTGCCCAGGGCCTCTGATCCAGGCCCTTGGCCCGTGTGCTTGCCGGCTCAGGAAGTCTGCCTCTGAGGAGTGTGTGAGGTTTCCTCAGATAACCCCAGAGTCCAGGGCTGCAGTGGAGAGCAGGGTAAAGAGGGAAGAGGAAGGAGATAAGCCCGAGGACAGGAGGAAGGGAAGTCTTAAGTTATTAGGTGCGTGAGGAGCCGGGGTTGGGTTGTCTGAGCCTCTACAGAGTGCAGGTGGAGAAGGAAGGTTGAGTTCTAAAGAAAGTCTTCAGTAAAATACTCAAGGTTTGAGGACTACATTCTGACAGTCAGAAGTTCTCCCTGGTGTCTAACCTCAGTCTTGTCTACCTTCCTTCTGTATGTTAAGTTCTCACACACTTGCCAGGCTGTGGTGGCACACACCTTTATTCCCAGCACTTGGGAGGCAGAGGCAGGTGGATGTCTGAGTCCGAGGCCAGCCTGGTCTACAGAGTGAGTTCCAGGACAGCCAGGGCTACACAGAGAAACCCTGTCTTGAAAACAAACAAACAAACAAACAAACAAACAAAAACTCACATACTCAAGATTCAAGCCCTTGGTGAAAATATCCCCAGGCAGTGCTTGTTGAGGGCACAGAGTCTTTCTCCTGGCCGTTGAAGCCACCAGCATCCCTTCCCTTAGCCACCAGAGACCGAGCTGTGGGCGGGGGCAGCTCAAGCCATACAGACGGTCCTCCTTTCTCACGCTCATTTATTATTCCCTCCCCACCTCTCCATTCCTTCCCCACCAGCTGCTTAAAATATTTCTCAAACAGAAAGACCTAACCACAGCTGGAAGCAAACCCTAAAGTTAGTCTGGAACGTGGGAGCTGCCAAGGAAAGTGGCATATGGGCTTTGGCTGTCTGTGGGAGGACCGGCCTCTGCCTTGGAGCCAGGCATCCTGCAGGGCTGCACAGGAAGCACCCAGGCTGGGGCAGAGGACAAGAGTCCATCCCCACTTCCACAATTAGCCAGTAAAGATGTCGTGTACCAGGCCCTGTACCAGATCACAGAGGGCAAGCTGACTTAATAAGAGTAATGAGCCTCGGGCTGGAGAGATGGCTCAGCGGGTAAGAGCACTGACTGCTCTTCCGAAGGTCCTGAGTTCAAATCCCAGCAACCACATGGTGGCTCACAACCACCTGTAATGAGATCTGACGCCTTCTTCTGGTGCGTCTGTATACATAAAGATACAGTGTACTTATGTATAATAATAAATAAATCTTTGGGCCGGAGCATTCAGGGACTGAGTGAGCGGGGCTGGTCGGAGCGAGCAGAGGTCCTAAAAAATTCAATTCCCAGCAACCACATGAAGGCTTACAACCATCTGTACAGCTACAGTGTACTCACATACATAAAATAAATAAATAAATCTTAAAAAAAAAAAAACAAAAACAGTAACGAGCTTATCCAGAAAGTTAGACTGGGTTGCAGACTCTTCATCGCAGCCGAGCAACAGTTAATTATATTTCTAAATATAATCATTCATTTTAACCCCTAGTGTGGCAGAGACAGACAGACAAACCCTTGGAGCTCACTGGCCAGCCAGTCCAGCCAATCAGTGAGCTACAAGTTCAATGGAGACACTATCTCTAAAAATGTCATGGAGAACAACAGAGAAAGGCACCAACATTGTCCTCCGTCATTCACAAACACACCCCACCCGTGTGTGTGGACACCAACACACAATGCAGAGGGAAAACCTTGTCTCTGGCTGGTTGGCTCCGAAGACCTACTGAAACTGAGGGCCAACCACACTTGAAACCAGGTTCTTGTTATTATTCCCCAAACAATACAGTATAACAATCACGTATAGTGCATTATATATTTATTATATACCATATAGAGATAGCTACAAGCACACAGGATACATGTGGGCTATTTGCAATGACCACACCGTTTTACGTAAAGGACAGGAACATCCTTAGGTTTTGCTCTCTGCGATCCTGACCCCATTCCCTCACACACTGAGGGCCTCCTGTATAAGCAGCCTAGTATTTCAGAGTGCGGTGGTCCTTGGGAGAGGGTCAGCATCCTTCCTAGGACTCTGTGGAGGAAATAACAGCCATGTTTGGAAGCACAGTGAGCCTTTTGACCCTCCACTCACTGGCAGATTCAGAGAGATGAAGCAGAGACTGGACCCATAGGGTTACCACCCGACATATGGCTCCCAGCAGTGTGGAGTCCACAGGTGATACTCATGTGAGGAAGATGCTCAAGGAGTACCTAGCATTGGCAGAACAGCCCTGGGATTTAACCCCACTCCTAGTGTCCTGGGTTCTTTTCATCTCCTAATGCCCCAGCTTGTCTTGTTTAGGATGGTTGGGCCAGCAAGATAGTCACATAGCTCGGAGCCTCAGGACGTGGGAGAGTCTCCTGGGCCAGGGAGCTAGAGACTTCCCTCTCTGCCTTCCTCTTCCATCTCTGTGACCTCTCTGGGGTCCCTAGCACCTCTGGACACATACTCCTTCAGATCTGAACACTCCAGGAGCTCAGGATGAACAGTGCCCTTTTGCACATCTGAGAGCTACTAGCCACAAGTGCCCTGCTAAATGGATGCCCAAGACTAACACCTAAATGATAGCAGAAAAGTCAAGACACTAACCTGTTAGCTCCATGGGTACCTTTAAAGGAAAGCTTCTAAGGGCCTGCTGGTGGAGCTCGGCAGAGTGAAAATAACTGACCTTGATTTAATGTTCACCGGATGGCAGGCACTGCCCCAAAGGTGTCTGTGGGTTGACTTGTTTTGTGATTTCCACAGTGCTCTCCATGCACATACTGAGGGATGGAAAGGGTTAAGGACAGTGAGGGCCACACAGCTGCTGAGATTTGCTGGGCCGGCCAGCACACGGCCAGCACACAGCCAGCACACGGCCAGCACACGGCCAGCACACGGCCAGCACACGGCCAGCACACAGCCAGCACACGGCCAGCACGCATACTCACAGGCATACTCACACGGCCAGCACACGGTCAGCACATGGCAAGCACACAGCCAGCACGCATACTCACACGCATACTCACACGGCCAGCACACAGCCAAGCACATGCATACTCACACATGCACACTCACAGCTAGGCCTCCAAGCTCTCCAGCCTGCACTCTAACGCTGGCAGGGTTCTGTCTGTTACCTGGAGGGCAAGGATTGTGCTGTGGCTCACTGAGGCCCAGGGCCTAAGACAAGGCTGGGTACAAGGGGTACTCAGAATGAGAGCCAGGGCTCCCAGGCCCCTGGCAGGCAGGGTTGGGCTTAACTAGCTCAAGGTAGAAGGTGTGTGTGTGGCAGGGGTGGATTTAGAGTCCAAGGCTTATGCAAATAACCTCTCCATGGATCATGACCTCATGGGTAAAGGAATTCAAGCCCTTTCCCAGCCCTGGACTGACTAGACCCCAGTGGTAGCCTCTGGCTGCAAGAATCTACCTGTTTCAAGGTGGCTTTGCCAACGGCACCAAAATCCCTTCCTGCCCCACTGTGCCAGAACAGATCAGGCCAGCCCCTGACCTGCTGCTGCAGGAAAGTCTGTGTTGTATGGGTTTCCCTTCCCCAACTCTGCTGCTTCCCCAAACCCTTCTGAGGAAGGGTACTCAAATCCTCTTGAGGGTTTTGAGAGAAGAGTCTGTGTCTCGGGGCGCTGTCTACTAGCCTCCTGCGCCCTCTGGTGGACTGAACGAGGGACGGCGTGTGCTCTTTTGCGCTGCGGCTGTCTTCAGTCCAGTCTTCCAGGACTCCCCTCTGCCCTCGGTCCCATCTCGTTTCAGCCTGGCTACCCTTCATTCAATTCCTGTTCAGTGGGTCCCAGGAGCATGACATGTGACGGGGACACTGTGTGTAAGTATGACACGGTCCGTGTTCCAAGGTGCTGTCTCTCTCTCACCGAGCGCTGGCTTATTCATTCCTACTCTCTGGCGGGCTCTTCTGGAGGTTCCAGGGGAATCATCCCTGGCCTCAGAGAGTTTCCAGTCCAACAGGACACACAGCCTAGCTGGCTAACCAAGTGACACAGGAGCTAGAAGGACAGGATCCAACGCAGACTGGCCAGACATCGCAGCAGCAATATTTAACTAAACAGTGCCTGGTGTGAGCACAGAGGGAGTGTGTTTCTGTCTGTGCTCTGTGTGTGTGTGTGTGCAGATTTTTGAGCATGCATGTATGTGGAAGAGGGAAGGAGATGCATTTGGACTCTACAGGGGCTATGCTTCGACAGCTGTGTAGGGAATGTTGGGGTGTGGGGTCTCTAGAGAAATTAGGTAGTTAGGTGAGATAGGGTATCCCGGAGGAGAGAATATTCGGCCCCAGGCATGTTCAGGGAGCTGTGTGTCCGGAGTGTGTGGTGAGTGGGAAGAGGGCAGAGGGGGAGAGGAAACCACCTCAGGTTCTGTAGGGTTTGGATTCACACTGGGGCTGGGAGGAGCCACCAAAGACTTTAATATAGAGAAGGAGGACATGACCACACTTCCACGTTACAAAAGGACACTAGACTAGATCACCATGTCCACTGCACAAGGGGGAGATACTTATATGACAGTTGTGTGTGCTGGAGTGGCCCCATCACCCTGGGAGTCATACGCACATGTCTGTAAGATGGAGAGAGGCCACGCAGCCTATACAGCCAGAAAGACAGAACAAGATGACATATTGGAGCGCCTATCTCAGTGCCTGACCCATAATGCCCACTAAATTAGCACAGTTAGTCTAGTTGGAGATTATTGACCCAAGAAGGCTCTGACATTGCCCAGGGCCAGGCAGAGGACCTGACAGCCGCCGTGACACGCTGTGGAACAAAGGGGTGGGGAGACACCTGAGGAGGAGACAGTGACTCTCCTTTATGTAGTCCTCCTGCAGTTAGTTCATCACTGCCCTTCGTTCTGTCACTGCTCCGGCTCCTGTACGCCTCATTACCCTCCTGGGTTGCCACTGCCTCCTCCTTCTCTGTCCACTTTCTCAGAGTGTATCCGTCAGTTTGTCTGGCTGCTCTCAGGAAAAGGTGGTTGGAGGCGGGGAGGGCGGCAGCAAGAGCTTTGCTGACTGAGCCTGAACGTTCACACTGTCCTGGATAGATGTCCACACAGATGGGGGTTCACAGCAGGTTTTGGGTGACTCTCAGATGGGCTTCTAGTTTGCGCCAGTCACTGAGAAAAGGAATTCTGGGATGGGGAAGACTGACTAGGAAAATTAGCTAGCAAATGTCTGGGTTTTTTCACTCTCTGGAGAGATGAAATCTAGGGAGCCCGCCTCTGGCCATCAGGCACAGTTCCCAAAATTCACCAGTGCAGGCAGACTTTCTTTCCACACCTTCCCCAGTGTGCCAGCTGTGAAGATGTTCACACTGGGGAATCTAGTCTAGCAGCCCCAGAAGGAAGGGAAGGGAAGTTAATGTCATGTGGTTAGTTTGCTCGCCACTCTCCTTAAAGAGTGTGATCCTCAGGTTGCCAGCAATGAGAGGTCCTAAAGCTAAGCCCTTCCCCCTCCCCCAAGCACCACATAGTGGGGGCACCTTCCTCGTCCTGGGTATAGTTACATTTGTAGATCGGCTGGTTGTCCCCTAGGTCAACTAGCAAGAAAATCGTAAGATGTTACTGCTCAGGGCTTGCCTGAGTTTCTGTCCCTTCTTCCAAGGACATAAGCCAGCCCTTTGGATTTCTTTGATTAGTATGAGGGAGAGTTTTAATTTCTTGAACCCAACCCCTTAAAATGTTTCCCATGAATGTTTTTTAGCAGATTAAAAGGACGGAAGGTATCTGGTGCTCCTGGATGCTGCCTGCTGAGGAGCCAAAGCGAAGCAAGGGGAGCTGGAGTCTCGGTAGAAGAGGCTTGGACAGGAAGGGCATCAGGTGTCATAATGAAGGTTGCAAACTCAGCGTTACTGAGGGAAGGGGCAGGGCTTCCCAGGGCAGTGACTGCAGCACAGCAAACACCGGGTGCTCACCAGGCCCCAGCATCAGCTCTGCCTGCCGGGCCAAAGATCCTTGGGCTCTGAGTAGAGAGACCTGTGGGATGCTGCAAGAAAAGTTCAGTGTGCCATGCTAAAAACAAGAGGGGTCCTTCCTTGACCTGCCTCCTGGGCCCTAAAGAGCATGTCCCAGAATTTGAGGGACCTTGGGAAGGAAGAGTTGGCCTCAAATAATCAAGAACTTTAATCCACTTGGGGAATGGTTCTGAATTGGACGTTTAGTTAAATACAATTTCTTCTGGGTCCCTGAGGTTGTGAAGGAATCCATAACACCCACCTGCAGCACACCACCCACCTGCAGCACACCACCTACAGCACACCACCCACCTACAGCACACCACCCACCTACAGCACACCACCCACCTGCAGCACACCACCCACCTACAGCACACCACCCACCTACAGCACACCACCCACCTACAGCACACCACTCACCTACAGCACACCACCCACCTGCAGCACACCACCCTACAGCACACCACCCACCTGCAGCACACCACTCACCTGCAGCACACCACCTACAGCACACCACCTGCAGCATACCCGCCTACAGCACACCACCCACCTACAGCATACCACCCACCTACAGCACACCCACCACCTGCAGCATGCCCGCCTACAGCTAGGCTACACAGGGCACACCCCTGTGCCACCACACACAACTTGAGCCTCCCTCCCAGTCCTGTACTCAGCTCTGCCCATGCCACTCAAGGGGCTGAGGAGCCTGGTTTGGCGGACTGACTTGGTGCTTGGCTTTGGCGGGTGGAGAGGCCTGGAAAGTGTCACCTGCTCCTTGACAGGCCTCTATTCCTGCCAGCTCAGCTGAGGCCATGGTTTCCCTGTGGCTTGTTTACTTCCCCAGGGAAAATGCTTCCTACCCTGGGTTCCATGGCTGCAGAGTCCTAAGTGTAAAGGATTCTCCTCTCTCCCTCCCCCCTTCTCTCTCTCTCTCTCTCTCTCTCTCTCTCTCTCTCTCTCTCTCT
>NW_022196893.1:29049336-29057495 GCF_008632895.1 Mastomys coucha
CCCCCCCCCCACCTCCTCCCTCCCTGTCCCTTCTTTCCCTTCTCATAAAGAACTGCCCTTTGGCCTTCGCTTCTGAGACACAGAGCTGAGGGCTTTCAGATCTCAGGTACAAACGACGTAAAAGGATTTTGTGTCCCTTCATTCTATGGAGGCTTCAGCATGCGGCTCTGCTCTCTGAGCATCTGCAAGCAGGCAGATCCTTCTGTAAGGGCCACCCACCGTGGTCCTGGTATTTTCCACTTGCTGAGTGTCATCTAGTATTACACAGGTGTCTCATCTCCAGATAAACAAAAGGGGCAGAATGAAGTACCCTGAAGCGCACTTCTAAGTGCAGGCCTTTAGTTCCCATCCGGGTAGGGGACCAGTAAGAGCTTAGAATTCTATAGCATCCCTGTAAGAAGTGGGAGGGAGTCTGTGATGAGCAGGGCTCCTCCCTGACTTCTAGGCTCTCTAGAGTGAGCAGTGCTCTCAGGGCCTCACTGTCCTCAGTCTGTGGGGCTGTGGAGAAACTGAGGAGGATGGGAGTGCGGAGATGTGCCCCACTCTGCCCTGGCCACCCGGAGAGCCCCAGTGAGCTCACGTCTACAGTAACCCCACTGCTAATAACTAATAACTGGGCTACTGAGACAAACCTGGAAGCTAGACACTGGTGAGAGACGATGGCTGTCTCCTCAGGAATGTGCTAGCCAATTAAGACTCTAAGATGACTCAGGAAGGTGCTGGAAATACTCATGCCCCCAGGCCACGCTGGCCAGCCTCCAGGCTGCGCAGTTGTGCAAGGACTTGCTAAGGGTCTCTTACACATCTGGCTTCCAGGTGCGAGCTAGCATTGGCCTGGGTGTGTGGTCTCTCCATCCAAGCCACATCTTCAGGAGCAGACAGTCAGAGAGCCCCGGGGTTCTACTGGTGATGTTCCAGGCTCCCTTTCTTGGCCCACCAACCCAACCCCTGCCTCTTCCTGACCATAGGCTTTGTGCTTCGGGCCTTTAAAGAAATCCCCAGCCCTCAATGTTTATTCTAGGCTATTCTTCCTGTGAATGAATTATAAATTCTAGCGAGCCTGTATAAAAGACACACAATCCAGGCATTTTATTTACAAGCTGGAAGCCTAGATTGGATAGATTTTGAAGCTAGTCTAACTCACATCCCAGCCATATGTCCCGTGTTACTTTCTGTTTTTCCTGTCCACGTGCTCCTGGTCCATCTCCTCTTGTGGCCAGCTTCTTCCTCTCTCCATGTCCTTTCTAGTCTTTCTCCCTTGTCTCTCTACCTGTGACCCCAGCCAGGTAACTGAAAAGCAGCCTCCTTTATCTCCTGCCCAATCACGGGCTTTAGTCTTTCACTGTAGTGGGTTGGCCTGATTCTGCTTGTATTCGAATGCTAATTTGGGACCCCAAAACTAGTTGCCCCAGAGAGGAGAGTGTGACCCTTGCCCCCAGTTACTTGTGATTGGTAAGTAAAGTTGCCAACAGCCAATCGCTGGGCAGAAGAGACATAGGCGGGGTTTAGGTTTCTGGCTTAGGATTGGAGAAGAGGAAAAAGAAGAACAAGCCGGAAAAGAGGAAGGAGAAGCTGCCATGGGTTAAAACGTGGCCGTGTGAGCTGCCCAATTAGAGTTAAGTTCAGCCCAGATGGAATATAGTAAATAGTAAGTAATAACTAGGAAAGTAGGTGGGCTGTGGAGATGGCTCAGCAGTTAAGAGCACTGACTGCTCTTCTGGAGGTCCTGAGTTCAAATCCCAGCAACCACATGGTGGCTCACAGCATCTGTAATGACATCGGATGCCCTCTTCTGGTGTCTGAAGACAGCTACAGTGTACTTACATATAATGATCATAATCATAATAAATAGGAAGGTGGGTTCTAACAACACAGAGGGTAGGCAGCCGCCCAGCTGTTGTGTTGATTAAAGCTCAGTGTATAAATGTAAAGGCTGTGAGTGTGGCTTTCATCCGGGAACCCAATAACCAAAGGCAGGATAGAAACTTCAGCCTGGGGTTTTAAATATTTAATTCTACATTTTATTGACCAATTAACTTGGGGAGCAAGGTTACATAGCATCGTTTGGTGTATATGAAGATCTCCTAATGGGGACAACCAGATCTTGGGGGCCAGCATTTAGCATTTGAATACCTAGCAGCACCAGACCAACCCTAATAGCTTCTCCTTCAGCTAGCAGGTCCAGTTGCTGCCTTCTGTTTCTCGCTCTCCCGACTCCGACCATACTGCTTATCCATGGTGTGGACATCAGTTTATTTGCAAGGGAGCACCTGCAGGGCATCCAGTAGAGGGCGTCCAGTAGAGGGCGTCCAGTAGAGGCTGCAACATGCAGTGACACCTTTGTGAGATAGCACTTGATCCCTTAGCAGAGAACAAGGCCATTCTACAGGTGAGTCACTTACCAGGTGCATCTTCATGCGGGAAAGCCTAGCCCTGGAAGGGCTCTGACAGGTCTGGGTCCCCCTCTCTTGAAGGGCCATTGTCAGGGATGTCAGAGATGGCTCAGAGGTTAAGAGCACTGACTGCTCTTCCAGAGGTCCTGAGCTCAATTCCCAGCAACCACATGGTGGCTCACAACCATCTGTAATGGGATCCAATGCCTCCTTCTGGTGTGTGTCTGAAGACAGCGACAGTGTACCCATATAAATGAAATAAATAAATCAAGAAGAAGAAGAAGAAGAAGAAGAAGGAGGAGGAGGAGGAGAAGGAGGAGGAGGAGGAGGAGACGGCGACGACGATGACGACGACAAGAAACTACTTGGCCTATACCTTGTGACCAAGTCTTTCCATGGCATGCCTTTAATCCCAGCACTTGGGAGACAGAGGCCAGCCTGGTCTACAGAGTGAGTTCCAGGGCTATATACACAGAGAAACCCTGTCTGAAAAAACAATCAACCAAACAAACAAACAAAAACTCCAAAACCAAGACAAACTAACAGACCAAGTCTTTCCTCTTTATTTGTGGTGTGTCTGTATTTATTAGATCGTGTCCCACTGTGAGGACATGAAAACGAGGAAGATGGAAATTCTATGTATTTATTAGGATCGTGTCCTGCTGTGAGGACATGAGAACAAGGAAGATGGGAATTCTGTCAGGGATCAGATTTCTTTTATCCTTCTGTCCAGAGTTCCTCATGGCCTCTTGATCACAACACAGCGACTTTAATCTCTGATACCAAGCTCACAGTTCAGGCAGGAAGAGTCAGAGGATCAGTTGAGTCTCTAGCTCCTTTAAAGGAGCTAGAGAATTTTTACTAGAAAATTCCTACAATCTTCCCGCAAAGTGGCCAGAACAGCATCACAGGATTCACTAACTGCAAATGGGAACTAAGCAATATGCTTTTACCTGCGTGTTTATATCTCCCAATATCATCAGATTTATTTAAACAAGAGACATGGAAGTAGGACTGGAGAGATTAAGAACACTGACTGCTCTTCTAGAGGTCCTGAGTTCAATTCCGAGCAACCACATGGTAGCTCACAACCATCTGTAATGGGATCTGATGCCCTCTTCTGGTGCGTCTGAAGACAGCGACAGTGTATTCATTTAAATAAAATAAATATTTTTAAAAGTCTTCTCTTGCTGCTCTTAAAACAGGGTGTCGCTTTACTGGCTGGTCTCAAACTCAGGTTCTAGGCTAGCCTGAATGTGTGGCGATCCTTCTGTTTCTCAAATGCTGGGAGTCCCCATGCATCATCACACGGGGCTCCCAATGTCATCTTTAGCCCTCTTCAGCGGCTTCATTTCGCTTCTGTGGCACTTTAGCTTTCGGAGGAGTTCTCAAACCCTTTATGTCTGCCACAGGTTTTTCTGTGGATAGTGGTCCTGAAATAGGATCATGCACCGAGCTTTGGGCTTCATTCTTTTGACAAGTCAACAGGACTCCTCTGGAAAGCTGCCCCTTGTCACAGTGGCTCTCCATAAGCTCTTAGGCATTCAGATCCTCTACGGGGACCTAGGTCAGGTTCTGGGTTTTGGGTTTCTTTACACTCCGAGTCCCTGCGCGGAAAGAATGGCTTTGGCCGTCCTCCTCCTGCACAGAAGCGCTCTGATCCGGAAGCTCTAGATCTGGGGTACAGAGAAGCGTCGTTCTGTCTCGGAGCACCTCCGCTGTTCTCTGTCGCCATCTACCGGCGGCCGGGTGCGCTGCAGCTGCGCGGCGGGAGGGACGCGCGGGCGCTCAGAGCGCAGGCGCAGGCGCTCGCCCGGATCCTCCGGCGGGCTGGCCGTTCTGCGCCTGCGCACGGGCGGAGCTGACCCCTCGCCGGAGCGGGCAGGCGGAGGGAGGAGTGGTCCCGGGAGTAACTGCCGGAGTTGGTGCGCCGCAGGTCCGGGGGCGCCCGCTTCCCTGGGCCTCGGAGGCCTGCAGGCCTTCGGAACGCGGCTTCTTGCGGGGGCGTGACCTGAGCCCGCCTCCTCGGCTGGGAGTGGAGGAGAATGGGGATCGCTGAGGCCTTTAATTAATTTGGTGCCTGTTGTTTGTTTGCCCGAGGTGCAGCCTGTTTGCCTTGAGTTTGCAAACAGTGGGGAGGAGGCGGCGGGGTGGAGTGGGGGAGCTCGAGGGGAGATAGGGGTCTTCCGGGCCGAGAGCCTAATCCAGCGAGGGCCGTCCCATTCACGGGGGGTGTGGGTGGGAGGTGGGAGGAGGCGGAGACACGACGCGGGACACTGCTGCAAAATGAGGGGCGCAATCGGGACTGCCCACAGGCACACACGCAGAGCAACAACGGCGCACACAGGCGCACACATAGAACAACAGCTTCTCAGTATTTTACACTTCTTGCAGAAGTGATTTGTTTTCCCCTAGAGCGGCCCCACGTGGACACTAACACGCGCTCGCCACCTCCACTCCCATTCCCCTTGTAGGAGATGACACATGGGGTCTCAGCACTCCTCCAATGCCCTCACATTTTGTCAACGAAAGAAGGATGACAACCCGGAGGACTTGCTGGCTGATAGAGATCAGGAGGAAGCCATCGCTCAGTTTCCCTATGTGGAGTTCACTGGGAGAAATAGCATCACCTGTCACACCTGCCAGGGAGCAGGCTACATCCCAGCAGGTGAGACATCGCTCCAGCCAGCCCTCCGTAGTCATAGTCCGCCCTGAATTGTAGCCAGCTCTGCTGACCTGAGAAACGGACAGACTGCTGGATTGTTTTTTGTTTTTTGTTTTTGTTTTCAAATCTTACACTTGGAACCCTTTCTCTTCATTTCTACTCTTGTATTAATGCCTTAGTTTCTCTTCCGGTTGCTCTGATAAAATACTCTGACAAAGGCAATTAGGGGATGAAGGTTTATTCTGATTCACAGCCCCAGATCACACACAGCCCGTCACTGAGGACAAGTGTCGACAGGAATTTAAGATTGCCTATATCACATTATAGTCATAGGGAACAGTGAGCAAGGAGTGCTTGTACCCAGCTTCCCCTTTCCTTTTCATTCAGAGACACAGCCTCCGAAATGGGTGCCACCCACGTTTAGGGAGGGTCTTCCCTCTTCAGTAAACCCAGTTAGGAGAATCACTCACAGACAACTGGCAGGCCAACCTAATCTCATCTGTACCCGCTGAGACAACTGCCCAGGCCGTTCTCGGTTCCCAGCACTGACCATCACTCTTGTCCCAGCCCCTCTCTGGTTTGGAATATTTATTCTCTACTGCTCTTGCCCGTAAGGACGGCCACAGTGTCGTGAAGGAGCTATTCTGGAAGCCTCTTTACAAAAATGGCACCACTGAGCAATAGCCAGAGGTCAGCAGAATACCAGGGGCTGGGGAGTGGCGGATGGCCCAGGCGTGCAGCCTGGATTATCTGTAGCAACAGCTGCCATTAAATTGACCCTAGGGGTTAGGGAATCACAGAGTTTAGAGCTCTTAAGAACCTTAGAAGACACGCACTGCAGAGCTCCAAATGAAAGGAGACAGGAGCTTTGTCTAAGACGGCAAAGGCAAGCTCTCCCCCAGCCTCAGAACCTCCGCCCCACAGCGCTGGTAGGAGTTTTAGGGTTTGTGGTGTTCTCCATAGGTTTATCTGTTTCTTTTTATCCCCATCTGGCTTTTCTTTTCCTATTTCTACGTTTACCTGTTTTTTCTTCATTCTGCCAAAAAAAAAAAAAAGTACGTTTTAGTGTCTAATCCCAGAGGAAGCTCTGCTGTGGCAGTCGGCAGTAAAATGTGTCGAGAAGGGCCACCCATGCGTGCGTGGGACTCACAGAATGAGTCTTTGCTGCTTTTCTAGAGCAAGTCAACGAGTTGGTGGCTTTGATCCCCCACAGTGACCAGAGGTTGCGTCCTCAGAGAACGTGAGTTGGCCCGCTCTCATCTGCTAACACCTGTTTCTGTTCCCGACTCCTATCTAAGAAAGAACACCAATTAGTTATTTGAGAAAGATGTCTGCTCTTGTATCTGCCCCACTTCCTTTATCTGCTTATTTACAATTATTACCTTTTTATTTATTCATATATTAGTGATCCTGAGACTCAAATCCAGGCTCTCTTGCTTACTAGACAAGCACTCTTCCACTGAACTATAGCCTAGCGCACCCCATTTCCTCTAGAATTCTTGCTTCAGTGAAATGTTCCTGTCTGTTATAGACTGGACAAAGAAACTTGAAGCTAGAAAAGTCTTAAGGGTCAAATGAAGGGAAGGGATTGGAGAACAGGCCATCCTGGGAGATGAGCGGGTGCTTAGGAGATGAAGGCATCCATTTCTCTTTGGAGGGCGGATGGTGTTCAGAAGGGCTGA
Organism: Mastomys coucha; assembly: GCF_008632895.1. NCBI lineage: Eukaryota > Metazoa > Chordata > Mammalia > Rodentia > Muridae > Mastomys > Mastomys coucha. The sequence goes on from NW_022196893.1 coordinate 29,056,077, forward strand.
GGGCCTCTTCTTGCCCCATGCCCTGTCTCAGGTTCTTGATTCTGTAGCTTCCTTTCACTACTTCACTATTGCGTTAATCAGGACCATTTCGGCTCTGCTAAATGCCCGCCGTGGCCCTGCTGTCCTTTGCAGGAAACAGTATGTCCTCCTGTCGGTCCTGCTGTGTCTCCTGGCATCTGGCCTGGTGTTCTTCTTTCTGTTTCCACACTCAGTTCTCGTGGATGATAATGGCATCAAAGTGGTGAAAGTCACATTTAATAAACAGGACTCCCTTGTGGTCCTCGATGTCACGGTAAGATGTAGGGCCTCGCTTCCTGCCCTGTGCCCTTGCCATCCTTGGACCGGGACGCTTACCTCACACTTCCTCCCTTGCTCTTTCCAGGCCACCCTGAAGATCAGGAACTCCAACTTCTACCCCGTGGCCGTGACCAACCTGTTCAGCCAGGTTCAGTACATGAAGGCTGTAGTTGGCTCATACACGACCACGAACATCACGCTCATTCCCCCTCAGAGTGAGCACCTGGTATGTTGTTGTTGCCAGGCCTCTGCCCACGTGCTAAGAGGAGAGCTGGTGCTGTGGGGATGCTGTGGTTCCTCTCTTCCACCCACCGGAAGACTGGCAGACTCTGTAATGATGGACAGCTGGGAAGGGGCGGGAACAGCTAGTATTGACGAGCTTGGACAGTGAAAGAACTGGTAAGAGAGGGAGTCACCAAATCAAGAGGAGGTAGGAGTCTAGCCTGAAGCCTGAGGCCTCTGGGAGGGGCCCGAGGTATTTATTTCGAGCTCCTAGGCTGCTCAAGGAAGACACGTTGTTTGTGATGGAAGAATGGTCCAGCCCAGCATCTGTGGGTTGATCCTATTAATGCTGTTGTGACAAGCTTGCCTATCACAGGCTGACGCAGGTCTCGTTTTATTTTCAGGTGAATTTTACGGTGAAGGCTGAGGTGGGAGGACCATCTTCCTATGTGTAGTAAGGACGGAGTTCTCTGTATTGTGCTATCTGCCTGGAGAGATTCGGAGTCCTCCTCGATTGACCATGTCTCTGGCTCTGCCGGAAGCCCCAGATGTGGCCTGTAGACTCCCTACCTTTGGCTTTCTGCAGGGGATTTGGGGGAAGATGTGATTGTGACATGACTAAAGTTCTGAGCTTTCTAAAGAGAGCATTAACCACTAGAAACAGCCCCAGGCCCCAGCACGTAAATAGACAGTGGCTTTGAAGGGCAGGGGGCATGGTGTGGCAGGTAGACAGTGGCTTTGACAGGCAGGGGGCGTGGTGTGGAGGGTAGACAGTGGCTTTGACGGGCAGGGGGCGTGGTGTGGCAGGTAGACAGTGGCTTTGAAGGGCAGTGGGCGTGGTGTGGAGGGTAGACAGTGGCTTTGACGGGCAGGGGGCGTGGTGTGGCAGGTAGACAGTGG
>NW_022196893.1:29057648-29062923 GCF_008632895.1 Mastomys coucha
ACAGGCAGGGGGCGTGGTGTGGAGGGTAGACAGTGGCTTTGAAGGGCAGGGGGCGTGGTGTGGAGGGTTGCCAATGACACTTGGCGGGGGCTAAGAAACAGTGGTCCTTGGCAGTATTTCACTTTGAAAAGTACACATGGGAAAGAGAAGGTACCCCACATAGACTGACACTGTAACTCCACACTGCCCTCTAAGTCTCCTGGGAAATGGCAGTGTTCTTGTGCTGCTCCATTTTCAATCAAGTGACCGTGTCCTGTGTCTGTGTTTGCGACCCACAGCTTCTACTGCACACTCCCTGCCATCCTGGTACACAACATTGTGATCTTCATGAGGTAGGTCCTCCACCCTCCCTCCTTCCAGCCTTTCGCTTTGAGCCTGGGCCACTCGTGAGCTTCCCATACTCTGGAGGCATGTGGCTAACAGGGACCCCTCACCTGCCTTGTAACTCAGCCTCAGAGACCCTCGGTGTCCTGGTGGGAGTCCAGAACCCCCCCCCAGCTGCCAGATTCCCGGCTGAAGACTTAAAACAATAATGTTTAGAGAGATGGTAAGAGCACTAGTTGCTTTTCTAGAGGACCCAGGCTTGATTCCTAGCATTCATGTAGCAGCTCACAGTTGTCTGTGACTCCAGTTTCAGGGGATCGATGTGTTCTTCGGGCCTCTCTGGGTACCACACGTACACATTGCGTACATACCCACCTGCAGGAAAAACACCTAAACACATAAAATAACTATTTTCTAAAAAGCTAAAAGAAATATTCTGTATGAAATGGTTTCTAGCCGGGCAGTGGTGGCACACGCCTTTAATCCCAGCACTTGGGAGGCACAGGCAGGCGGATTTCTGAGTTTGAGGCCAGCCTGGTTACATAACAGTGAAGACAGGAGTGTGGGCACCAGGCGGGCAGTATCCCCTCAGCTTGGGTAATGTTTCCTGTTTCTTTAGTCTCTTCATGGTTTTCTCTTTGCTAGGACTTCTGTGAAGATTTCCTACATTGGCCACATATCCCAGAGCACCCTGGAGACACAACACTATGTGGACTGTGGGGCCAATTCCACAGCTGTGCAGAGCCTGCTTGTGGTTCAGCGGGGGCCACACCTGTAGAAGGCAGGCTAACGTCTGTCCCTATGGCTGGCCCAGCGTCCATGTGGTATAGTGGTAGGGGAGGAGGCTGCTCTGTCAGCCCACAGAAAGCACCCTCCCACCCAGGAGAGAGCCACCCTTCTAACTAAACCACTGCCCAGTGCCTAGTCTGTGCCTAGCAAATAGTTAGCACTCAACTACAGTTTGAAGAATTAGAGTCAGATATTTTGGCTGCTCTTTAGAAGTTGAGATGAACCAGGGCTCTAGGTTTTCAGACCAGAGTAACATGAAGGCAGGATGCTAGTGCAGCTGCAGACATCTGGGTGTGAGAAGCACCAGCGGGGAAGGGTGTCCAGAACATCCCTGAGGAGCCCTCAGTGGCCTCTACGTCTGTTCCCTGATGCCCACCCCACCCCACCCCCGGCTTTTCAGAAAGGTTTTGGCGTTTCTTTTCCTTCCCCATACAAAGTGATTCCAGTTTCCCTCCAAGGGTCTATTGAGTGGCTTGATGGACCTTTGATCCACTGGCTGGATATGGATTGAGAATTTGATAGAAAAATAAACCCTGCTTTTGATTGCTCTGCACTGTCTCTGACTGTCTGTATGCCTCCTAAGGGGGACACCGCAGGGTGTGTTGAGGGAAGAACAGAGAGGGCACCCCAACTGTGTCTTCCTTGCCCCCAAGGAGCAGCCTCACGCTCCTGTGTGCGGGGCAGCAGGTCTCAGTTCCCGATCAGAGCGCACAGTGCCCCCTGGAGGCTGGGAAGGACAAGCAGAGATGGCCGAGGAAGGAAACTGCTTCTGGAGGGCGGAGCAACAACCTCTAGTTGCACTCTAACCCGGCAGGAAGTGGGCGGGCCCAGCTCTCAGCTGAGGTGGGCTTCGGCCTCCCACTGCACGACTGCTAAGCAGCAGGTGATGACGATGCAGCCCCATCCCAGGACTTGCCCCCATTCGCTTAAGTTCATTTCCAGTTTTGCCTAATGACTTCAGCCTTTGAATCTTCAAACTAAGATGTCATAGCTAGTCCGCTGATAACAACCATGTTCTAGTCCCCGGCAGGGCTTAGCACTATAGCTGTGCTAATTGAGTACCAATCAAACACACCAGTTTTAAAAACGCCATCCTTACAATAGAACACACCCCACATATGAGAAAATGTTGATGCTGAGTTCTTCAGGTTTCCCAGTTCCCTTTCTAGATGATGTGTGTCTGTCTGTCTGTATCTGTGCATGTGCACAGAGGCCATGGGATGTCAGGTGTCTTCCTCAGTTGCTTGCCACCTTATATTCTGAGATGATTTCTCACTGAACCTGTAAGTCACCAGTTGTCTAGCGCCTGGCCAGAAAGCTCCGGGGTCCCCCTGTCTCCACCTCCCAGTGCTGGGTTAGAGATGGACACTATTGTGCCCAGTCTTCACACTGTGACGGGGACCCGAACTCATGTTCTCATGCTTCTGTGACAGGCACTTTGCCAACTGAGCTATCTACGCAGCCCCTGGTTTTTCTCACTTATAATAAATAGCCTCTGAAACATTCCCTCTACAGTTTTGCGAAGTACTCACTTGGGTACTTACCGTCGGATCATCTTTGCGACCATGTGCCTCAGTACCATCTGCTGCTTGATAGTACCCTAAAACCCAGTTAATACCAAATTAGAGCGAGCAGCGAAGCTTTCAAACACACAATTGGTTCTGGTCTAATGCTGCCAAATCTCAGATCTACTCACATCATTAGCATCCTAAACTTCACTTTAGGGTGCCCTGCATGGTTTAGCATGCTCCCCCCCCACTCTCTCCCTCTCCCTCCCCCCTCCTTCCCTCCCCCCCTCTGCATGTGTGTGTGTGTGTGTGTGTGTGTGTGTGTGTGTGCGCGCGTGCATGCACATAGGTGTTATGCGTGTGGAAGCCCAAGGACAGCCTGGGGTGGTGTTCCTGAGGCATTGTCCTTGTTTTCTGAGATACAATCTCTAACTTGGTGCTCATGAGGTGGGGCAGGCTGGGTGGCCCGGGGACCCTGGATCTGTCATTCTCTTCCAGCACCACCATGCCTGGTTTTTGCTTTTTATGTGCATGCATATTTTGCCTGCCACCACATGTATTCAGAGTCCTGGAGGGTCCCCTATAACTGGCATTACAGGTGATCGTGAGGTGCTGTCTGGGTGCTGGGACTTGAACCCACGTGAGTCTTCTAGGACTTTAGCCAGTTGCACCATCTCTCCAGCCTGTTCGGGTTTTTTTGGTTTTTTTTGGTTTTTTTTTTTTGTTTTTTTTTTTTTAAGGTTATTTATTGTTATATGTAAGTACACTGTAGCTGTCTTCAGACACTCCAGAAGAGGGCGTCAGATCTCATTATGGATGGTTGTGAGCCACCATGTGGTTGCTGGGATTTGAACTCATGACCTTTGGAAGAGCCGTCAGTGCTCTTAACCACTGAGCCATCTCTCCAGCCCCCCTGTTGGGGTTTTTTTAAATGTGGCTTCTGGGGTTTGAAGTGTTTGCCCTTGCAGGCAGAGCACCTTGGTTCCCTGCAGCTCTACCTGCACTGCCCTCTCTCTTGACCTCAGACTGCTATGCCAGCACCTGACAGAAAACTGACTACATACAGAAATCTCCATTGATATATCTACACCATCCCCAAAGCATTGAGGGCCACTGTGTGCACTGATTGCACCACATGCGTGGATTGCAATTTCTGACACATTTTGTCCAGTCGTAGGTAGGGATTTCTGACTGTCACAAGCCACTTATGCTTGTCAGGCCTCATATAGGCCACAATTTATCTCCAGGGGTTATTCTGCCTTTCTAGTTACCCCGCCCCCATAGGACCTTCAAGATCTCTGTCAAGTATCCCGGGGATTCTAGCCCAAAATATGCAACAAGCCACTTAAAGAATCTGCCTGCTTGTTAAGAGTTCTACATATGGCTGGGCAGTGGTGGCACACGCCTTTAATTCTAGCACTTGGTAGGCAGAGGCAGGTGGATTTCTGAGTTTGAGGCCAGCCTGGTCTACAGAGTGACTTCCAGGACAACCAGGACTAATATATATATTATATAATGTATATATAATATATAATATATATATAGCATAAATCAACAAGCCACAGATTGTTTTTCTTTATAAATAAGATTCTCCATTACCTTGAAGATACCATGTTCCTCCAGTTATTTAAAGGGGACACTCTTTCAGGAAGTGCCCGGTGCTTTACTAAGCAACAGAGGAACTTGAAAGTAAGTCTTAGTCAGAGCTTGGACATCTGGCCCCTCACCCAAAGTCCTTTAAAGGGGGATGCTTCCAGGGAAAAGAATGAAAGATGGAGCCCTGGTGATCAGTAGGCCTCTGCTCTGTCCTGCTGGCTCAGGAATTTACCTGAGCCAGGAATTATTCTGCCTGGTGAGACCTCCTGTTTTCCTGGGGGCATCAGGAATCCAGGATTTATTAATCCTGGTTAGCTCCAATCCCCGCTGAGACGAGTTGGGATGCAGAGCGAGTGAGAGGCCCAGCAGTGCTTGTTCCCTGGACTCCCCTTTCAGCCTCTCCTGCTGTTCCTCACCAGCCACTCCTTGAGAAGCAGTTCCAGTCTTGTATAGGTTTTCCTGGACAGGAAGTGGGTAGGCTACAAGGAATTACCCAGGTACCCTATGGCTTCCCGCAGAGCTCTAAGCCAGCATCAGGGTGTGCTGGATGTTTTATTCAGAGCAGGTACCGTCCTGTTGAGGGTAGTAGAATGAGCCTGGGAGTTCTGATCCTCCAGTTAGATTGATTGACAGGTTAGGTGTGAAGTTGGCAGCTCTTCCACTCTGCTCCCCCCCCCCAGTCTAAGCCTCACAAATGCCCACCTGGTGGGTGAGCCCCCTCCTTGCCTTCACCAGCTCTCTATAGATAGAGGTGGCTTCTTTTTCCTTATGAAGTAGTTATAATTATGTGGGAGGGTGTGTATGGCACTGGGATTCAAACCCGGGGACTTGCCCATCTAGGGAAGTTTTCTACCATTGAGCCACCCTCCCCGTGTCAATCCTGTATTTTTAAACACCATGCCATTTTATTTCCTTGGTTGTCTCTAACTCACCCTGGTACTAGCACTTCATTTCATTAGTTTTACATCACGCTTTGAATATTGATGCAAGCTTTATTTCCCCCAATTCCTAAGAAAGGATTCCAACTTTAACAGAAGGGAGCAGGATGGGGGGGGGGG
>NW_022196893.1:29063160-29063810 GCF_008632895.1 Mastomys coucha
CAAGGCAAAGCATTGCGGGGGTGGGGGTGGGGGTGGGGGTGGGAAGGGTACTCAGCCATAGGGAAAGGGGGGGCTTTCTGAATACGGAGAAGGCCTGCAGAAACTCTGAGTACCAGTCAATGGAAAGAGGAATGGGGGCAGAGTAAAGGAGGCAGGAGGCGGAGCCTGTACCTTCCCCTCTCCTTGCTTTGGAAGCTTACAGAAAGATGCAGATAATCATCCGGGTTGCTTGTATCAATGACCGCTGGGGGTTTACTCCCCTCCCCACCGTTTCCCCTTTCCACCCCACTTTCCACAAGGTGCATCCCCCAATTATTCCCCCACACTAAGATCTCAGTGTACCCTGCCTTTGCTCCAGCCTGCTGGAGAGGTGCGCTCCGTGTTTACTCTCAAGAACAAGGTCATCCCTCTGGTTCCTTAGACTTCCCAAACAATGTATCTACTGTTTGTGTGTAGTGTGCCTCAAAGGTGTGTGTGTGGAGGCTTGCTCCCCAGGTGATGCTCTTAGGTGGTGGGACCTTGAGAAGTCGGGCCTAGGAGAGGTCCTCAGGGACAGTCTCAGGTCTGTAGAACACTGCTCTCTCCCTCCTCCTCTGCTTCTTGGCTTGCGACTGAACAATGGCTTTGACCTGTGCTCCTGCTGTGTATGA
>NW_022196893.1:29063983-29071799 GCF_008632895.1 Mastomys coucha
AAAAAAAAAAAAAAAAAAAAATCCATCAAAAGAGCCATTTTCTGATCCTCCTCTGTATCAGCTTATCATTTTGGCCCTCGAAACCATGAGCTAAAATAAACCTTGCTTTTCTGATTTTGTAACCCATGTCAGGTGTTTTCATTTCCATAGCATGACACTAACGCATACAGTTTGGTTTCTGGTGGCCACTGGATTCCACAAAGTGCCTCAGTTTACAAGAGAGGCAGGTCTTGCGTGTGTGTGTGTGTGTGTGTGTGTGTGTGTGTGTGTTTGTGTGTGTGTGTGTGTGTGTGTGTGTGTGTGTGTGTGTGTGTGTGTGTGTGTGTGTGTGTGAGCGACATCACCAACCCAGGCGCTGTGACTTCAGCCTCTGGATTGTAAAGTGCACAGACAGTGCTGGGACCATATTTGAGCATGCCTCACAGGACCAAGGACTGATGAAGACAACCGGAAGAACCAAACACAAACCACCATTTCCTTTCCAATGATTTTTTTTGGTTTTTAATATCAATTGATGTTTTAAAAAATACAGAGGTGTTTGACACAGAATAGCACCATTGTGTAGGACACACAGTCCCTGTGCCCAGCACCTGTAGGGTCTTCTGGCTGGGCTGGGAGCAGTCACTCGGGGGGCGTCTGACTCACACCAGATAGTTCCTGTCTCCGCCTGGACCCAGAGGTTTTACAGGAAGACAATAAATAAATAGAACATCGAGATTTTATTTTGCAGTCTGCCCAGTTCAGGTCTCTTAGGAAGGGGAACACGGTCCGGGCTGTGAGGGGAGGACGGTTGGGTATCATCAGGTCAGGTCAGCCATTCAGTGCAGGTCCTAGAGTGACTGCGGTTGGAAAGTGTTTGGGTCCTTTGGGTTCGCAATGGATTGTGTTGTTTCAGGGTTCAGGGTTTTACAAGAAGCAGACAGGCCCTATGTCCACACCAAATTCCTGTTCAGGCCCTCCGATGTCCATGGGTGCGATGTCAATAATGGGGAGGCGGGAGGTCTTCTGTGATCGGTATTCGATGACGGTCTTGCCCCACTTACCAGTGTGTTTCTAGGCAGAAAAGAGGAGGTGTTATTCAGGCGATGCTTACAACAAGGACCAGCTGCCCAGCACCCCCAAACTAAGCAGCCACAAGTTGGGAAAGACCTGGGTGGCTCACTAGACTTTCCCTCCATTGCCCAAGCCCTTTGCTCTTCAGTTGTCTCCTTGATGGCAGAGCCCTCCTCTACTTGTCTTCCTCCTTCCCACAAAGGGCTCCCCAGCCTGTGGTAGCTTCTCCTCTCCTACGCTAGTTTCTACGAATACTTCTAGAAGAGTCAGAGAGCATGCCAGCATCTTTATTGTCTCTGAATGAGTAATTAGACAAGCCAATACAGTATAGGCTCCTTCCCCTCCCTTGCCAATCAGCTTGGCTCCCACATGCCCCCATGACTCAAGCCTCTGATGAGGCCCACCACTATAGGAACGTGACATTTGTCACAGGCTGACCCCAGCCCCACTCACCGTGCAGCCATCCTTCAGGGCAGTGTATGTGAACCTGCTGTTGCCTTCGGCCCTCATCTCTACATCATTGGAGCCCTGGATGAGCAAGGCCTTCTTGAGGTTGCCAGCCACTTCGTCCAGGTAGGCGACGCTGTTCTTACAGTGGTAGGTGATGTTCTGGGAGCCCTCAGTGGACAGTAGACGAAGGAAAGTCATCTGGACATTAGCCGTGTTGGGAGCCAGGTTGCCGTCACCATAGCTGAACTGTGGGCAGAGGGGCGAGGGCGTGAGACCAGGGGCCTAGCATCTGCTGGGATCAGAGGTAATGGTGCACTCATCCAATAGGGGCTCGGAGCATCAGTCAGGCGCTGGGGCAGGTGTGGAGCAAGCTCAGAGGACCTCTTCTCCAGCTCTAATGGGGAAAATGCTTTCTCCTCTTTCCTTCCTCTAAAGCTCAAAGGGACGCCAGAGGAGGATGCAGAGAAGGAGCTGAAGCCTTGGAGGAGAGAGAAGAGCACGCGGGAGAGGCTGGCTGAGCCTTGGCCCCCAGGCACTCACGTGGAAGCCACCGTTCATGGTCTCTCCAAACCAGATGTGCTTCTTCTCCTTGCTCTTGCTGCTCCACCAGTTCTTCCGAGGCACAGTCGCTGGGTTGGGGTAGACGCAAGTCTCGCCGGTCTCCATGTTGCAGAAAACTTTCATGGCGTCCAAGGTGCAGCCCTGGTTGGGATCAATCCAGTAGTCTCCTGCAGGAAGAAGGCAGCATCCCATGAGGCTTAGACTCAGACCTGAGGGCCAGGCTGCCTGTTAGAGGCAGAGAGCCTAACTAGTCAGGGGAGGCTTACATGTGTCCTAAAGGGGACCAGACAGAAGGGCATGGGGACAAAAAAATATGCACGGGAGACCTAATGCTAAAGAGGGGGCCGAGGGAAAAGGGCAGAGCTCCTCTGCTGGGGGCACCCTGGAGTCACTTCCAGGTCTGCACTTTGCACTTTGCGCTAGGGTACAATGCTGAAGGTGGCCATACTGGTGGGCTGGCTCCCTCCTCTCTGAGGCGGGAGTGAGGGGGGCTGACTTCCAGGCTCACCGCTCTTCCACTCTGGGTGGCAGAGTTTCAGGTCTTGGCAGGTGCGAGCAGGGTTCTTTCGGGAGCCGTCGGGGCTGCGGATGCTCTCAATCTGGTTGTTCAGTGACTTGAGTGTAGCATCCACCTCAACGTCGTGCTGTCTCAAGGTACTGTCTGCCTCGTCGGCCCGCATGTACTGCAGGGGGTCGGGGCCCTTCTCTCTCTGCCCTAAGCCAGCGAAGGCTGACATGTCGATGCCAGGACCAGGAGGACCTGGAGGGCCAGGGGGACCAGGATTTCCAGGAGGACCCTGAAGCAGTAAATAGAGATGTCAGCCAGGAATCGAATGGCAAGGCCCTCTTCTGTATCTATCTGCTGGGACTATGCTAGTGTGTTCTCTTCCTGTTCATTCAGTGGGAACAGAGGACAACAGGACCAAGAAAACCACAGCAGCTTCCCCACTGCCTCCCTGGTTCTTCTGTTTCCCAGAACCCATCATGAGCCCTGGGACCCTTCACCACTAGCTGTCAGCTGATGTCCCAAAGGTCCTATAAAATGCTGGGGATACCTCCAACAGCAGGGAGGAGTCAGGACACTTACAGCAGGGCCTGTTTCTCCTGAGCGTCCACGGGGACCTGGAGGCCCAATGGGGCCAGGGATTCCATTAGAGCCATCTTTGCCAGAGGGACCAACAGGGCCAGGTGGACCCTAAAGGCCAAGAGAGAGAAAATGGTGAGAAAACGGTGTCTGAGTAGTGTAGTTGAGCAGCTCTGGCTATGTAGGTGGCCAGCCTGGTGGTGCTGGTCACACCACTCTGCCTCTGATTCTCTGCATTGCTCAGTCAAACTCCCTAAATCCAACTCCATTTAGCCAAAGGGCCAGCAGGTTAGTTCCATGTCTCTCCTAAGTCATGTTTATAAAAATCTTTTTATCAGGCTTGTCTTCCAGTCACTGTGACCCCGGTTGCTTATGCCCACAGCCAGTACAAGAGAGTCCCACTTTTCTCTGGGTACCTCCTAGGAGGACTGCTAAGTTCAAAGTGCCCTAGAGAAGCAATGACCATCCCCATGCATCTCCTGGCCCACCGAGCAGAAAAGCTCACTCCACTCCCAAAACTATCTCACTTACTCTAGGGCCAGAAGGACCAGCAGGGCCAGAAGCACCCTGATCTCCAGAAGGACCCTGTGGAAAAGAAGAAAACAGCGGAGGTCAACACAGCTGGGTATAGAAATACATCTTCTTCAGAATGGGAAGCAATCACGTGCCTATCCCTTCTCCTCCTCTTCCACCCACTAAGAGAGTCCAGGGGCTTCTGTGGAAGACCCTAAGCCTTTTGGGTAGCAGGAGAAGCTCAGGGGGCCTGAAAAGTGGGGGGTCTTGGGCAGCCCTCTTGTGGACAAATGACATATAGTATCACCTACCGGAGGGCCAGGCAGACCCTGCAATCCAGTGAAACCTCGGTGTCCCTTCAGTCCCCTCTCGCCAGGCTCTCCAGATTCTCCTTTGTCACCTCGGGGGCCTTGAGGGCCCTATGAATGAGAAAGTCACGGATTTGGTCAAGTCTGGTCCAGTACGTGTCTCATCTGAGACCTGGTGTCCTTTTCCAAGGAAGACTCCATACAGGATGTTCCAATACTTACTGCAATTCCACGGGCTCCAGCAGGTCCTGAGGGGCCCATAGGACCTTGTGCACCCTGTGAGGGGAGAGCAAGAACAGTGTCAGGGAAAGAAGTGTCAGGACATGAAGCCCCTCCTCCACATCTGCCTATGGGCCTGGAGACCCCAGACTCAGGGACTCCCTCTAGATGCTCAAAACAGGAGAAAACAAACATGGAGCACCCCCTACCACTTGGTCACCCTCTTCACCCGGGAAATCAGGATACTCACAGCCTCTCCTCTGTCTCCTTGTTTTCCAGTTGGGCCAGCAGGGCCAGGAGAGCCTGGGGGCCCAGGGGCTCCAGGGGCACCCAGTGCTCCAGTCTCACCACGATCACCCTGTAGGAACAAGGTATCAGATTCAGCAAAGAACGGTTCAGAAGAGGCAGGCAGAGATACTTGCAGAGATACTTTGTTTCCAGAGTGGTTGGTTGAGCCCAGCAGTTTCCCCACCCTCCCTCCATCCCAGAATAGATAAGAGTCACTCACCTTGACTCCAGCTGCGCCATCTCTTCCAGGGGGTCCATCAGCACCAGGGCTGCCCTGCACAAGGGGACACGAGGATTCACTTAGAACAGCTCCCCGTTTACTCTCCCACTCTGGTCTGAACCCTTGCTTGACCTGTTCACTTCTTGCCCAACTGAGAATTCAGGGCTGACCTTTCCTCCAAGCTTCCATCCACCCTCCTCCTTGGACACCCAGACCTGGTCTCTCTGTGTGTCCTTCCCTCAAGATCATCCCACCACACCAAGCTCTAGGACTCACCTCGCGTCCAGGTTCACCTGCAGGCCCTGTCAGGCCAGGAGGCCCCACGGGACCAGGAGGACCTCTGTCTCCAGACGCACCAGGTGCACCCTGCTTGCCAGGCTCACCCTGAAAGGATGCAGACAAGGACCATGAGTGTACACACTAAGCATCCCTGCCAGGGCTCCAGCCCACTCCCTTCAGTGGCATCAGCTGACAAAGGGATGCCCCTGAGGGTACAGAGCTGAAGGAAGACCTATGGTACCGTTGCAGCAAGAGCACCCGGTTAAGAGTTCTGAGCCTGAGCCAGGCCTGGCCTAGTGGGGCTGAAGGAAGACACATCCTTCACTCACCGATGGGCCAGGAAGGCCAGGGAATCCTCTCTCACCACGCTGACCAGGCAGACCAACAATGCCCCTTTGACCAGCCAGCCCCTGGGGACCTGGGGGACCATCAGAACCCTAGGAGAAGAAGAAAGAGCTGACACGGGGTTTCACCTGGCCATGCCCCTTCCCACCCATTGAGTCCATTCTGTGCAGCTCCCTTCCCACAATCCTCTACAGCCCTGCACCCTCCTCCCAGTGCTTAGAGGAGCTCAGGTGCCACTCATGGGCCTAGTAAGGGACTTACAGAGGGACCATCATCTCCAGGATCTCCTTTCTCGCCAGGAACTCCTGCAGGACCTTGAAGTCCAGGGTCACCAGCTCTGCCAGGGGGGCCACTGTCTCCTCGAGCGCCTTTGGGACCATCTTTTCCAGCAGGACCAGGGGGACCAGCGGGTCCAGGGTTGCCCTAGGAGGAACAAATACAGGAAGTGATAACTTGCCATCCTCCTCATCCGGGTCACCAAAGCCTCTGGAATGCCTTGGGGGCCAAGGCATTCCACATGGCCCACTCCTGGTCTCCTCTCCCATGTGAGAGCTCTGGGCAGCCAACTGTGGCTCCATCGCTCTTGCTTAGCTTTTCTCCATCCATGTGGAATTTCTCCTGCTTTTCTCCATCCATGTGGAATTTCTCCGCTTCATTCTCTATAATGGATTCCTCCAGAAACGGCTCCAACTTTGACCCTCTGACCTGAGCCTGCTGTTCACCCTGCAGCCCCTCCTCCACTCTCAGTGTTGGTGGATGGAATTTTTCCTTATCTACTCCCTCACCAAAGCTGCTCGCCCCCTGCCCCCCAATTATCTGTTCTGGGGCTTTTTTTTTTTCAGAATGTAGATCTAGATATTTAGGAAATATGTCCCAGGTGAAGGGTATCATTCCAACCCTTCCAGCATGCCAAGTCTGAGGGTGAGTCCAAGCCATCCAGAAAGGCTGGGTGGTCCCCCATTGCTCCCCGCAGCTACCAATGGTCAACTAGTTGCTCCTTTCATTTGCAGGAATGGAGAAAAGTCAGGGCCATACAGGAGCTCTTTTGACCCCTATGTTTGGTGGGTTGCTCCAGATGTCTCTGACCCTATCTGGGTCTCCCATGCCAGAAGCAACCTAGAATGACACTCACATTAGAACCTGGGGGTCCAACTCGGCCAGCAGCTCCAGGGAATCCAGTGGCTCCCTGTGGGCACAGAGTAGTGGGTGAGAGAAAGGCCCTGAATATGTCAGGTTCTCAGCAGAGAAGAGAATCAAGTTGGTGGGTCTAGAGAGCTTGTTTCAGAGCGGGAGAATCAAGAAAAGTTGGGGGCTACAAAGTAGCAAGTGAGCCACCTGAGAGGAAGGAGCCCCCCCCCTGCACCTGGCCACATAGTCGGGCTTGGGGTGGGGTGGGGAGGATGAGAGGTGTGGCTAGCCTTCAGGGAGCTGAGTGGCAGTGCTAAGGGCTGGGGACTCTGGGGTGGCTGTATACACACAGCAGAGTTAGATGCCCCCTCTCCTGCCATGTTATAGTAGGATGGGCTTAGCCTGGGCATGTTAAAAGCTGGGGAGGGAGGGGGTGGAGAATTCTGAACCTAACTAACCCACTGGAGAAATCATGAGCCAGAGCTTTTTTGCATGGGATTCACTCACCGGGGGACCTTGGGCGCCTCGGGCTCCCTTAGGACCGGTCACTCCAGTAGGACCCTGTGAAGGGAAGACGATGACCGTGAGGTCTGGTGGGCCTGAGAGGGTAGTAAGCATGTGTTGGAACCTTAGCAGAGGACCCCTGGGGACCGGGCTGTCAGAGCATAGCTTCCTGACACTAGCACCCCATACAAAAGCTATTGCAAGCAGACCAGCATGCATTACCACTGGGAGATTCTGGGGACAGACGGACTCTGAAAGGCTTCTACAAAGACAGTCCCATAGTCTCACCTCCTGGGAAACGCGCTCTCTCTGCTGCCCCAGGAGGCCAGACTGCTTGTCTTGGCTGTCTGAGGTCAGTGGACACAGATTATACTCAGTGCTGGGGACCTAATGCCTGACCTGTGTGCCCCATGCATGACGATCTAATGAAAGCTTCTCCCTCCACAGCCAGGGTGTCCTTGAGGCTCTTGTTAGACTCTGCCTGCATGACCTACCTGGGCCCTCCTCCTGTTCTGGCAGCCTCTGCCTCATGAGCTCAACAATACTCACCTGTGGCCCAGGAGCACCAGAGGGGCCTTGTGGGCCAGGGGCACCAGCGTCTCCTTTCTGTCCAGCTTCTCCTTGATCACCCTTGGCACCAGGCTGGCCATCAGCACCCTGTAATAGGAAGAAGGGACAGATGAAGGAGAGGCAAGCTGATCACTCCAGGCCCTGCCAAAAGGTTTTGGGAGTACACGTGTATGCGTCTACTCTGGGCCTGGAAATTGAGTTTAAGACTGGGTTGTTCCACCAGGCAGTGGTGGTGCACGCCTTTAATCCCAGCACTTGGGAGGCAGAGGCATGTGGATTTCTGAGTTTGAGGCC
>NW_022196893.1:29071889-29100019 GCF_008632895.1 Mastomys coucha
AGGACAGCCAGGGCTACACAGAGAAACCCAGTCTCAAAAACAAAACAAAACAAAACAAAACAAAACAAAAAAAGACTGGGTTGTTCTGTTGCTATGGAAATGTGAAGAAAGTCCGTTTCTCCCTTTACTGCCCTCTTGCACTCCCTCCTCTCTCTTGCACTCCCTCCTCTCTCCCACCAGACAGCACCCCTGAGTTCTGGGTGTGGAGTCAGACTGCATGCATGGGTGGGAGTAAGGTAGACAGATACTCACAGGAGGGCCAGCGAATCCAGCAGGTCCAGGTGGCCCAGTCTCTCCACGTTCACCCTGTGAGAGGATCGGGAGGTGTCACGTCCCATCGCCTACCTCTGTGCCCTCCTCAGACTGAGAACCCACTGCCCAGCCCAGCCTCATGTTCAACCTCTCCCAGATGGAAGGCATCTGAGTGAGCTGAGTCCCAGGGAACCCACTGCCCAGCCCAGCCTCATGTTCAACCTCTCCCAGATAGAAGGCATCTGAGTGAGCTGAGTCCCAGAGAACCCACTGCCCAGCCCAGCCTCATGTTCAACCTCTCCCAGATAGAAGGCATCTGAGTGAGCTGAGTCCCAGGGAACCCACTGCACAGCTCAGCCTCATGTTGAACCTCTCCCAGATAGAAGGCATCTGAGTGAGCTGAGTCCCAGGCAGCCAGAGCACTGGTCATGCTCTGTGACCTCTGTCTTTCATGTCTTCTCTCCTCTCACCCCTAATCCTGAAGCACAGGCCAGGCTGAAGGGCACGCCTGGCTTCCTCACTCTGGGGTCGGGGAGAGCCTGATTTAGAGAGACACACTCACCGGGGCACCTCGAGCTCCAGTACTTCCTGAAGGGCCTGGAGATCCGACTTCTCCCTAGGAGTTGAGAAGGTAGGGATCAGAGTGGGCCAGAGGAGCCAAGTGTACTAGGAAGCCCTGATGTCGGGAAGGGGACTCTGGGTCCCTAGACCCTACTCAATATCAGTCTTCTTCAAGTTTTAGCTATCCCATCTGTCTCCTTAAGGCCTTGGCCAATGGCACCTTTCTACCAGGCCAACTACCCCACCTTATGGGCCACACAAGTCACACACTAGCTAGCTGGACCTCCACCCTACACCCCTGCCACCATCCTGGTGGGTGATGGCTGATGAGTGAAATTTGGCTGTCTGGTAGGAGGTAAGGGGAAGACATCATGGGGAAGTGGACAGAAGGACAAAGGCCAGCCACAACTCACCTTCTCGCCATTGGCGCCTGCTGGGCCTGGAGGCCCGATGGGCCCAGTCAGACCCTGGAGGGAGAAAGATGGAGATAAGGGGAGAGAGTCAGGCCAGCATCATGGGATTCCTCAGGGATTCTGGGAACCCCATAGCCAATAGACTTTGGTGTACCCTCCCATGGCCTGAGAGCCCCCACTGACGTCTGGTCCCCAGCTCTAAAGGGAAAGCCCCTGTAGTTTCCTAGCCCCTCTTCTGGTTGTGAGAGGCCCCATAGGAATGCCTGTATCTGCATCCCATCTCCTGAGTCCTCTATAAGCTACTTACTCGGCCACCGTCCTTCCCCGGAGCTCCCTCTGGGCCTTTCTCGCCAACGTCACCCTGCAGGAGAGAATACCGGTTACCTTAGTGGATACATCAGGAGTGGCTGCCAGTTCAGCCATGCCTGGCTAAGGTTCTGGCTCTGCCTAGGAAGTCTTTTCTGTGGGCTTCGGGCTGGTGACAAGGAATAATGAATGAGAAAACAGGGAAAAGGAGGTCATGATAGCAGAGGAGTTTGGTTGGTTGGTTGGTTGGTTGGTTGGTTGGTTGGTTGGTTGGTTTCGGGGGAGGGGTTCCTATTTTCTGAAGAATGTCCATGATCCTCATCTTCAGAAGTCTGAGGAACGAGTGTGAAGGCTGAAGCTGGCGGGTGTGTGGTTGGGGAGGGGCGCATCACTTACTCTGTCTCCCTTGGGCCCAGCAATACCAGCTGCTCCTCTCTCCCCAGGCATTCCCTGCAGACCTGGAGGGCCCTGAGCCCCAGGGGGGCCGTCTGGACCAGCTGCACCCTAGGGTGAAAGACAAGAAGACTCTGTAGTGAGCAGCGGCTCTCTCTCAGCTCCACTATATACAGCCTGGGAAGCCAGGATCCTGAACCCCTCTTCCTCCTCTTTTTCCCCCTGAAGTCTTCTTCCCAGCGCCACCTCCCACATGTTCCTCCTAGTTCACCTTCTGTGTCCCCCTTCCTCCCTCTCACCCCTCAGTGAGCTTCCCTAGTGCTGGAGAGAAGGCACCTGCAGGACTTGGCCTCACTTACTTTGGGACCATCAGTACCAGGAGTGCCAGGGAGGCCTCGGGGACCCTGGAGGCCCTGAGCACCAGGAGAGCCACGTTCACCTGGGAAACCTCGCTCACCCTGTGGAAGAGACATCAGGCACAAATCAGGCAAAAGTGGTGGAGACGATGAGAAGAGTGGGGGAGAGGTAGGGGTCCCCAAGAACCCTAGGTAGGCTGCAGTGTTGGGAGACATGGGCCAAAGTGAATGAAGGCAGGCCCAAGAAGACACCAGCGCTGGGTAGCAGGACACTCACCCGGGGACCCACAAGGCCAGGGGCTCCGGCTTCACCAGGGATACCCTAGAGAATAAAAGAGGATGTAAGAGTGAAGGCTGCCTGCTCCGGACTCAAAAGCATGCCTCCCACGGTGGCGGAGCATGTCCACAGGAGGACTGGGCTCAGACTTGTCCGTGGAGAGCAGGGAATCAGGTCTGGGCCATTCCCAGGTTTCACAGCGCTCTCCCTTCACTCCATTTCCCCTGTCTCCTTGTACATCAGCTAAACAAGGTCAGAGAGCTCCATACTCACCTGGTCACCTTGCTTTCCACCTTCACCTGGGGGACCGGGAGGGCCAGGAAGTCCCTGGAAGCCAGAGTGACACAGATTAGCAAAGAAGGTAGTCTGGTGCCTCAGCCTCCAGAAAGGCACAGCATAGGGCAGACCCAAAGAAGATAGCAATCAGGGTCAGGCATGGGGAGCCACACTCCCTGATATCCCACGAGAGGAATGGGCTTGCCACCCTTTGTGCCTGCCCAGAGAGCTCTAGGCACGGGAGGGAATTGCACAGAGAGTCTGGTCCAGTCACCTACCTGGAACCCTGATGGTCCAGGAGCACCCTGCTCGCCTCGTTCACCAGCAGGTCCCTGCAGAAGAAAGAAGAGGTGAGCTAAGCCAGGAGCTCCGAGAACCTTAGGCCCCGGGGTGTGGATTAGAAGCCTTCCTGCACTGACCAGCCACCATGTGGTTGGGCACCTGACTTCCATTGTCTACTCATGCTTCCTGCCACTAGGCAGGTCCCACTGCCCCCTAGGACATGTCCTCTCATCTGGGGATGGTTCAGCCCAGATCCACATCTTTCACTTCTATTACTCAATGGATCCAAGACCTCTTGTTTTTAGCAGTGGGTACTTACACTGGGGCCGGGGGGTCCTGCGGCTCCTGTCTCACCATCTTTGCCTGGAAGACCCTACAGGGCAGAGGAAGAGAGGCTGTAATGACTTATGTCCCTGGCGTCACTTGAGACCAGCAGATGTAGTTTTCGGTCAGGGGTTTTCAGATCAACAAGGTCGGTGCAATGGTTCTCCACCTTCACCCTTCTTCCTTGCACTTCCTTGTTGTATCCACCGTTTGCCTCAGCCTTTTTCCACATAAACATCTTCCTCTGTACCTCAGCCTCGCCTCTGAAACCCACCAGCAGCCACAGACTCTCCAGGTGGATCCCGGCACAACCTAACATGTGCTCAACCGTAGGGTCAACTTTTGATAACCCAGGGTCTGAGGCGCACGTTTGGAGGATCCCCCTGCTGCTTCTGTTAGGAATTCCACCAACACTGAGATTGCACCAATACCAAACCATAGGCAGTGGGGAGGACACTTACTCTCAGGCCAGGAGCACCAGCCAGTCCCTTCTCACCAGCTTTGCCAGGCTCGCCCTGAAGGGAAGGCAAGAGAAGACCATGAGTTGGGTGGCGTAGAATGGAGTGAAGCAGAGTGGGCTACGGAGCCTGGGCCTGAAGCCCCACTGTGATGTACAAGGTTCCATCGAACCCCTTCTTTTATATTCAGAGGCCTCCAGGGCACAAGGCTCTATGGGTAATATCACAGTGCTGATGTCTTAGGGTTTTAAGGTACCCAACTTTACCCCAGGTCACATGTATTCCTTGTAAGACATGGAGGTCAGAGATTAATGACGTTGGGAGGCCACTGATCACAGGGCTTAATGACATTGAGAGGCCACTGGTCACCCACCCTGGGTTAACTCTGCTCAGGACCCAGCTCTTTCTCTGAAGGATATAGGGAAAGACAAAGGAGATGAGAGAGCAAACTGTCACTTACGTTGGCACCTTTGGGGCCAGGGAAACCCATGACGCCAGGCTGCCCACGAGCTCCCTGGGGACCAGGGGGTCCAGGGCGACCATCTTCACCAGGGGCTCCCTAAAAGACAGGATCCATTCTCAGGACATAGTTCCTGATAGGGTCATATCTTCCCAAGTGTGTGCTACGTGGCAGGCACGGGGCACGGTACCAGCCATATACAGGTATCTAGGGTTCACCAAGCCCACACACAGACCCAGCTACAGGCATGTAGGTGCTCCTGGCTCAGAAATCTCTCCTGAACTTCTAATCTTTATCATCACTCCTCCTCCTAGAAAATGCTCAAATGCTGTGTGTGAGTGTGTGTGTGTGTGTGTGTGTGTGTGTGTGTGGTTTTAAGAGCTCAGAGTACAGGTTGCATCTGGCCATAAAACCTACCATTGTGCCTCTTACCAATTCTCAAAATGTACAGAGTCCTAGGCTGCCTTCACCCAAACTCCCTTCTCTCTTCCCACCCTCTCCTGGAAGATAATCCCTTATTCTCCCAGGAACCTCACTCAGGGTAATAGACTTACAGAAGGACCAACTTTGCCTTGAGGACCAGCATCACCAGGGCGACCGGTAAGACCCTTGGTTAGGGAGAGAGAGAAGAGAATGAGGTCATTCAGGGGTGGGGGAGGGGCGTGCCCCAAATCTCCCAATTCAGGCAGCCCAGCTTAGAGGAGGCAGGTGGGAAGGGTGTGGGGGTCTGTGTAGCATCCATCTTACCCTGGCTCCAGGAAGACCGGGTTCTCCAGGACGACCGGGGTCACCATTGGCTCCCTTGGGACCAGCCAGGCCACTAGGCCCTCGCTCTCCAGGGGCACCCTACAGCAGAGGAGACAGGAAGTCAGTGGGATGCTCTGTAACCAGGGAAACAGGCAGGGGCCAAGCCCCCCCTCCTCCACTCACCTTGGGACCTGCCAGACCATCTTGACCTGGGAAACCACGGTTACCAGGAGCACCCTAAGGAGAAGAAGGGAAGAGGCAGGGGGTGAGTATGGCTCCTCCCTAGCCTGCCTGGAAAGAGTCCCACCAGGGCCCAGGGCTCTGTCCCCTTCGCCTCCCGCTGCAGTGTCTGTGGGACAGTAGACTCTGCCTGAGAGTCTAAGAACCTAATGTCTGTCTAGGGCCGGCTCCCACCTCTCTGGGAAGGAGCTACTGTTTTATGCCACCTTTGGAACAGAGGGTGCAGACAGCATGAGGATGCTGTGCCCCTGGTGTTGGGTGGGGAAGAGAAGAGCCATGTTTTCCAGAAAAGTCACCGGATGTGGCCGAAATGAGGAGCCACCAGCGTGGGCCTGTGAGCGAGAGCTCCCGCCTACTTACTCTCTCTCCAGGGGGGCCGATGGGCCCAGCACCACCAGGCTCTCCCCGAGCACCTCGTTTGCCTTCTTCACCAGCGGGGCCAGGGGCTCCCTGGGGCCCAGCAGGTCCCTGAGGACAAGCACAGGAGAAGTGGTTTAAAGTTTCCACCTAGCCTTGGAGAAAGTACTGGCTTGCTGTGCAGAGGAAGGTGCTGTGGGAATGTCTCAGGGCTTGGACAAGAAGGCAACAGGGTCGGCCATGGGAGTCGGGGGGGCAGTGACAGCCCAAGAGGAAGAGCTATTGAAACTCGAGCTATTGGAACCGGAAGAGGAGGCTGTGTCAGGGTCTCCTCTACCCTCTCTTCTACAGGAGAGGGCCTGGGATGGGAAATGGCTGGGGAGAAGACACAGTGGGGCTGAAGGGTGATCTGTGAGGCAGAGCTACAGCAAAGAACAGATAACAGAACAGAACAAAGAGCAGATACTCACAGTCTCTCCCTTGGGGCCTTGTTCACCTTTGAAGCCCGCGATGCCAGGCTCACCCTACATGAGAGAAGGAAATGTGCTCACACTGGCTCCTCTCCAAAGAGTCTGCTCACCACCCCCCCCAGAAGCCTCCTGCAGCGAGCGGGAGGGCACATAAAAGGGGGGCGAGTAGATAGGGCCTGTCGATCATTTCAGGTTCTTACCATCTGACCTTTGGGGCCCAGAGGACCAGTTGCACCTTGAGGACCGGGAGGGCCACGGGGCCCAGGGAAGCCAGGGGCACCAGCAATTCCAGGAGCGCCCTGTCAGCATGAGCAGAAGAGAGGGACGTGAGGAGAGAGGATGAGAAGGGATTAGGCCACCCTGAGGACGCAGCCCGGGGCCAGTACTTACAGCAGATCCTTTGGCTCCAGGAATACCATCAGTGCCTGGGTTACCCTGACAAGAAGATGTTATAGCAGTAAAATAAACAGCAAAGAGCCAACCCGACCATCCCGCCCATCAGCCCCCGTCTAGGGGTCAGGGACAAGTGCTGTCTGCTTCAGGGCATTCCCCCTGCGTGTCTCACGGGTGGACTATGAGTGAGGGGGACAGTCATGGATGTCAGTGGGAGGTGCTTGGCCAGCATGAACATTTAGTGATCCCAGTGACTGGGACTTCAGGTGACTCAGGAGGGTCAAGGCCACAGCTGTCAAGCCTTCCAGGCCAAAGAGATGAACTTACAGAAGCACCCGCAGGCCCAGGGGACCCAGGATTGCCAGGCTCGCCACGAGAACCTTGAGCACCTTCAGGACCACGAGCACCAGTGGGACCAGCTTCGCCCTGGGAAGAGAGTGGGAGGGTGAAATGGGGGAGGGGCAGCAGCACTTCAAGGCCAGTGCGTTTGACTCTTGCATGTGCTCATACACCTGTGAGTGAGTAGTTGTGCACAGGAGTCTGTCTGTCTTTCTGTCCCCACCTAACCAAGCAGCACAAAGAGATGATACCTACCCTTGCCTCCTCTACTGTGCATCTCACCCCTGCCCTGTGATCCCACACACAACTGCACAGATGCCTACTGTGCACCTCACCCCTGCCCTGTGATCCCACACACAACTGCACAGATGCCTACTGTGCACCTCACCCCTGCCCTGTGATCCCACACACAACTACACAGATGCCTACTGTGCACCTCACCCCTGCCCTGTGATCCCACACACAACTGCACAGATGCCTACTGCGTCCCACCAGCGAGCAGCTTGCTGGTCCTTCAGCCCATCAGAAAAGCCTGGGTTAGGAGACATGCCATCTTAGGGCCACATTAATGATAACGGACAGATGCCCCCCCACCCCCTCCTTCTGTTCCTCCTGATAGAGGGACAGAAGCTGGAAGGGTGACTCTGTGTCCTCCAGAGTCTCAGCTCAGAAGTGGCTTTGTCTCTGGCTGCTGGGTGATCAGAGCTGCCCCAGGCTTCATTCTCAGCCTGTTTAAAGTGCCAGGAAGCCAGGGCCCAAAGCAAGCTGGGATAGGCTCTACTTGTCTCTAAGCTAAATGGCAGCGCCTCATCCCCCATGTAAAAATTCTCTCCCTCTCCCCTCTCCCTCTCCCACCCCCCTCTCTCCCTCTCTCCCTCTCCCTCTCCCTCCCCCCCTCTCTCTCCCTCTCTCTCTCTCCCTCTCCTTCTCTCTGTCTTTTCTTTTTCCTAAAAGTCACAGCTCTGGGATCTGGCTCTCTGACTGGAGCCTCCGGGGAAGGCTGCTGACCTGGAGAGAGGTCAGAGCCTCCTCAGGTTTCTTCACACTGGCATTCTTACTTCACTTTGGTAATTATTATTTTCTAAAGGTCAGGCCCCCTCACCTTCCGCTGTCCCCCTTCACAATGGGTCTCCTTCACCGGGCTCCCAGGGGCCTCAGACACTGTCTGGTTGCCATGGAAACCCCCAGGAGTGGAAAAGCAACCTGATGCCAGGGACACAGGGAGGTTCGTTATTCACTCCCAGGGACGTTCACACTGGAATCCCTCCTGGGCCACTGGGGCTTTTCCCTGAACTGGCTGGCCTCCTGCTGGCCTGTATTAATCCTTGGAAGGACCACATTAACAACAGCCCAGCGCCCCATGTGAAGTAGAAATAAGAAAGGGCAGAGGATGCATAGAAGCATCGCCTCGCCTCGGCCCCTCCCTCTCCCCCACCACCCCTTTAAGCTCCTTCTGCCGTAAGTCAGCTTTTGCACACCCCCAGGCTTGTTTTCTCCTTCCTCCCCTCCCTGGGATTCTTCTCTCTCAGATCTCGGGGTTTTCCATCTTTGACTACGAGGTGGACTTCAGCCTCTGTCACCAAACCTTACTCTGTCACTGAGAGACTCTGGAAACACCCAAAGAGGCTAGGGGGAAGGGATGTGTGGCAAAGGGCCCTTCCTTAGCAAGGGTGAGTGTCTTGACCCTCTGAGATTCTCAACTTGACTAGCAGATCACTCACCTTGGCACCAGGAGCACCAGGGAAGCCAGGACCACCTGCAGGACCAACAGGACCCTGGGGAGAAAAGGAGGCAGAGGGTGAGCGCTGGATGTCAGTGAACTCTGTCTAGGCCTCAAAGAGAGATAGATCCTCCACCTCCCACTCCTTCCACCTCTGTGGCTGGAAGAAACTGCCATCACTGCTGTCCCAGAGACCTCCACAGAGATAACTTGCTCCTCTGAGCTACATGTCATGAGAAGCCACGTGGCTTTGACCCCTCTTCTTAAAAGAAGAGACTGCTAGGGGAAGCTGGGGAAGTCAGGCAGCACTGTTAGGGAAGTGCTCAAGGCATGGGCCATCTCCTTCCTGACAGGGACAACCCCACAGACTTCAGGGCTGCATAGCTACTGTCACCTGCTAAAGAATGACAGGAACTTACCGGAGGGCCGGCAGGGCCTGGCTGGCCATCATTACCTCGGGCACCCTGTGAACAACAACAAAAAGGAGCCAATGAACACAGTGTTGGGGTGTCCCGGGCTGAGTATGAACAAGGTGTGTGTCTGCAGCAGAGAAACCTTCCTGGGATATCTGTATGAGCAGACAGACAGACAGACAGACAGAGGGCCGCAGGAGGCTGGCTCTTGTGGGTTATGAAGCTGGGCAACTTCCCAGCATACCTGTCACTTCTAAAACTTCAGTTAGGTCCCTGGTATTTCCAACTTTAAGCTGACTAATCATTCAAAAATCCTGTGGACTGGGCAAAAGGAAACCGGCAGAAGCAAGGGGGAGCCTGCCCCTGTGCTGGGTATCCTGGGTTAAAGAGGAGCAAGGCCTTCTCTCCTCGGTGAACTCCAGGTAACCTCGGGTCCTCCCAGTCAGCTGCTCATCAGGACAGCAGTAATACCCCCAGGATGTTCCCTGCTGACTGGGCACCTGCTCCATGATGAAGACAGACCACGAGCCCTGTCCACAACCACGCCTGAGCTCCTATCTCCGAGACCCTTGGTTTTGCAGGGCAATCGAGGTTGTCCCTTCTCTAAAGGACTCGAGCTCTGAGAGTTCCACTGGTTTGGGGTGAAAACATCTTTTTTTTCCCTCCAGTGCCCTTGAGAATTTCTATTCTTACTCCAAGAATCACTATGTTAGGCACAGCCAGGTCTAGGATAGGGTCCCTGCCAGACCCAAAAAGCTGAGCCAGTGGTTCTCAACTTTCCTAATGCTGTGACCCTTCAATACAATTCCTTACGGTTGTGGCAAGCCACGACCATAAGATTGTTTTCATTACTACTTCACAACTGTAATTTGGCTACTGTTATGAATCATAATATAAATATTTTTGGAGATAGCGGTCAGCCTCAGGGGTCACGACCCACAGGTTGAGAACCGCGGGGCTAAGGGGAGCCTTTCTGCAGGTCTCTGTCTCTCAGAAGCACAAGGAAGGATGCTCTGTGGTGCTCAGTCTCCTTCCTAGTGTGAGCCATCTCTCTTCACAGAGCCTCTAGCCTGGAGGCCAGGGGGAGGGGGATGGCAAGACAGCAAGACTTAATGGAAGGAATGGCGGAGAGAATACCTAGCCTGCTCTCCTGCAGCCCTTCCTGGCTGACCCAGACACCCTGAAAACTGTTACTGGGGAGACCCTACAGTACCTTCCCTCCAGGAATCAATCAGCAGAGGCAGGGCAGGGGGAGAGGGTCCAGTCTGAGCCTCATGTGTCTGGGCCTACTTGGATACCTTCTAGGCTCAAAAAGCCTTTGGGAGACCTCATAGCAGACAGTAAGACAAAGAGGGGAGCCCTCCCCCCACAAAGGCCCAACACAATGTAGAGAGAGTTCTAAGTCGAATCTCCTAACAGCGCTGACAGCATGCCTGCTTTGTGGACAAGACCACGAAGGAAAACCAAGAACTGGGGCCTCTTGTGCCTGGGAAGGAGAGACAATGCAAGAAGCAATGAACCAGTCTGGCTTTGAGCCTCATTGAAATCCCCAGGCCAGGGTCTCCCGACTCTGCAGATGCAGCAGGCCCAAGACTTCCTTCCCTCCACACAAAATGCCCCTAGGGCGAAGCCCTAGGCCAGCTCTGGTTGACAGTGCGGGTGCAGGCTGCTTGTTCCACAGACCTGCTCCTGAGGGAACTTTTCTGCCGTTCAGAAGCACGGTCTGGAAATCCGCTGCTTACAGCGAAGCTGATTTCAGTTGCCCAGCAAGGACCTAAGAGGAGGGGCCTCTGAGCTTGGTTGGCTGGGGTGTACACCAATAGAAAGCCGTAAAGCTTGGTTGGCTCGGGTACAGACCAATAGAAAGCCGTAATCTTTCTTAAGCCCGCCTTTCGTCATATCACTCGCCTGACCAAGCACCCACAAGGCCTCTCTATTGCTTGGGGAGCCAAGCTGCCTCCTATGCTCTCCGCTGCCTACCAGTCGGTTTTCTAGCTCATGGTTCTGGGCCCTCAGTACACAGTCTGTCTTAAGCTGTTTATTCTTCTCGGGACTCAGTTCCCTCTTCTCTAAAATGGGAACGAGAGATTCAGTTCACAGAATGAGAGGGAAGATTAGACAAGGCGAAGCATGCCCGGTCCTAGACCAAGGGTCTCGAAGTGAATGCCGCTGGTGTCACGACACTACTCCGAGCCACATCAAGGGTGCTGCCATCGGAATCAAGAGAAAGGGCGTAGTGTATAGCATACAGAGCTAGCACCATCTAAGCCTGTTCCTGAACTCCAACTTGCACAGCTCAGGAATGAGTAGAGACTATTGAAGGGGTGACCTGAGGGACCCCTGTCTGTGGGGCTCCCACCAGCATACTCTCTTGTAGCGAGCCCTCCTTCCACCCTGCAGGCCCCACCCCACCTGAAGATTGGGAGTAGGAAAACTCAGGATAGAAAGTTTTGGTGTGATGATGCTCCAACCAAGTTGGGTTTTGTTATTTCTTAGGAGTTGGGGGTGGGGAAAGGTATGTATGGCTGGCCTTGAACTTGTGACTCCACTCAGGCCCTCAGCTTCTCAGGTACTATGATCATAGCTAGGTATGTCCCTCCTAGCCTGGGCTAGCCCTGAGCTGTTTTGAGGGTAAGCTGTAAAGTGTTGAGCATATGGCGGCACCCTGTGTTGGGAGTTACTTACAGCAGCACCAGCAGGGCCAGTCCGTCCTCTCTCGCCAGGCAGGCCACGGGGACCCTGCAATACACACCAGCACAGTGTAAGTGTGAGTTGGCATAATGGTGGTCTGCGTGATGACTTCTTCCCACCCACGGTGGCCTCCTCTCGCCCCTAGGTCCTACTCCCAGGGCACAGGGTTTCCTTCAGGGAGACCCATGTGTGTTCCTGCCCCTTCCTATGGAGAATGCAGATGAATGGCCCAAAACATTGAAGACAAACAGGTTGTTTGTTTGTTTGTTTGTTTTTAAGGCAACTGAAAAGTGGTTTGAGTGTGCCTAACAGTTCGTGTTCGAGGAAGGGCGAGTGAAACGCTGACCCATCTGTATGCTGCATGTTGGGTTGGCTCACAGTCAGATAAATCTGCGCCAATAGGTGTCTGCTTTGTGTGAAGGAAATGCTGTTTGCACGTCAGCCATCTAACAGGTGTTAGGGGAGTCCTAGGGGCGTGGGGTGGCTTTCCCATGGATGACGCTCATACTCACCATTGGGCCAGGAGAGCCGTTCTCACCAGGGGAACCACTCTCACCCTGGAAGAAAGAGATGTATAGGGTCAGTGTTTGGAGTCCTGGCTTCCAGAACCTTCCATTGAAAGATCTGGCTGGCTCAATTAATTAGGGCTGAGACATGCCAGTTTCAGTTCTGGGAGAGGCGATTTCTCCAAGCTCTAAGGCCTGCCGCTCATCTACCGAGATTTAAGCTGGGTGTTCCCCAACCCCATCAGCACCGCCTTGACTGAACAGACCGTCTCCGCTTGTCCCCTGTCGCCAACCCCTTTACCTTCACACCCGGAGCACCAGCTTCTCCCTTAGCACCGTCCAGGCCTGGATAACCCTGAGAAACAGGAAAAGGGTTCCGTTATGCGTCTGGGAGCCCACACGGGAAACAGTGTGCATAACCCCAAAATGTTTGTTCTCCGGGTAGCTTCTGCCTTCCAACATCCTGACCCACGATACTTACTCTGTGACCCTTGACACCAGGAAGACCCGGGGTCCCCGGGAATCCACGAGCACCCTGCAATGCACAAAGGAGATATTCAGAGGAAAGCAGAGATTGGGCGAAGGTGGCTGGAGAGCCTGCAGAGCCAGCTCCCTCAGGCCACCAATAAGAAACAGGCGTCCAGGCGTGTCCAAAGCCCCTTCGGCCTAACCCAGACCTTGAGCCCGTACAAACATGGTGGCCAGCTTGAAGGCATTACATACACAGGTACCATCAGTACCCAGTTTTACATTGAGCTAATCAAGCTGTGTGGACTCAGGAGGGAGACTGGAAAGCCTGTGAGGGCAGGAAAAAAGAAATTTTACCTGAGGGCCAGGGAGGCCTCTTTCCCCAGCCTTTCCCGGCTTCCCAGCTTCACCCTGAATAGAAAGAGAAGTACCTCACTTTCCCTGTCAATCTCATGAGCGTAAGAAGTGCGTCCAGAACACATCACCCCCGGCTGGGCATCTGCCTATCTGCCCACCTTGCCCACCTCCCTTCCTGCAGGCGCCCGTGACCCAGAATGCCTCTCCTGGTTATTCCTTGGCTAGCTCCTCAGCCCCCACGAGACTGTCCCCAGCAAGCTTCTGGTCCCCTCTCCAGAGCTCTGTGGACTGGCCGGTATGCCCTGACCTCAAGAGACTTTGCCATGTGATGCTGGTCATAAAAATAGCCCAAGAAAGCCAGCTCTTGTCTCTGCGTTTTTCATCCCCATCCTCTGTAGACATCCTGGCTCAGGCTGAGCTCTTCTACCTCATTTACAATTGAGATGATGTTAGGGTGTTTGTTGACCAACTCTTCCTTTGTTTTTTCTACTGTGCTTTGAGTCCTCCCATCCAGGCTGGCTCTCCTTTCTCATTTAACTTCCCAGAGTTAATGATGTTTTAATTACTCTCCTTCTCGGGGATCTAAAGGGATCCCCGGGGACCTGGCAAGCGGAGTTGCAGATGGGTATGTGGGTGGTAGGTAGTTGTAATTTAGGGCTGGCCAGCCTCTTCCTCAGGAAACCTCTGTACCCCAAAGCCCCGGCAGTCCTCTCCCTGAGGTCTGGGGCTTCTTAGGTCTACTCACATCATCACCAGGTTTTCCAGCAGGGCCTGGAGGACCTCGGGGACCCATGGGACCCTACAAATAGAGAATTCAAGACACGGTTGGAAGAGAAACACAATGCGAGACAGTTGCTTTGGAAGCTAGTTACCCTACGACGAGGAAGAGAGACAAAAAGGCTGTCACAATATTGTCAAGTAGATCATGGTGGGAGGAGGGGACCTCTCGGGTTGTCGACCCCCGAAGGGGAAGTGTTGAGAAGGAGCTCCTGCCATATTGGTTCGCTGGAAGAGTGGCCCATGGGTAGGGAGGGACATCTGAATTTCCTATGGTGTTCCCAGTGTGGGAAAGAGCTGGCACAGCCGGGGTAGCTTGGGTCAGAGAAGACTGTCCCCAGAGTCTCCTGGGAGAGGGTAGCCTATGGTACTCACAGAGACACCAGGCTCGCCAGGTTCACCCGGAGTGCCTTGAAATCCTTGAGGGCCCTAAAAGGGAAAATAACATGACACCATGTTGGCCCCAAAACTGTGCTGCCATGCTGTAGATGATGAGCATTTACAACGCCCCCAAGAGGAAAAGACTCAACACTTACGGGGGCACCGGCAGGGCCTGGGGGTCCACGAGGTCCCATGGGGCCCTGCATTGGAACAGAAAAACGAGACGCTCACTGACCTGCTTTATCATCGGCTTCTAGGATTCCATCTTCTACTAACCAGCAGCCAGAAAAGAGAGGAGAAGATAGTATGGGAGCAGGAGGGGGAGGGGTGGAGGGCCTCCAGTGGCTGCTCCCTCTCCTTTCCCACTCCCCACTCAGCCAATCTATATTTATAGCCCCATTTGGATCAACATGCTGGCCTTGCTCACTCCTGGATGGCGGCCATGTTTACTAAAGTCTGAATTTCATTTAGCATGTGCCAAGCCAGAGCTGCAGGGTGAGATTTCCTGCTGGAAGCCGGGTGGATGCTGGAGAACAGTAGCTGCTGTCTGCATTCTTCCAAGAGCAATGACCACTGGCTCCCTGATACATAGGCCAGCTCTATGCATCAATCACAGCATCCCCGTTTCTCCTAGACATTCTAGAGCATCATCCAGATTGGCATCCATCACCATTAAACTAAACTCCTCGACTAAATGAGAGGTTTCATGTAGCTGATGGAAATGAGATGCTCCATCTGTAAGGCAGAGGTTGTTGGCAAAAAGTGCCCTCCTCCCGTGTGGGTAGTACAGAACTGGAGTCTTACCATGGGGCCTTGCATGACTCCCATCTGGGCGCCACCAGCCTTCTCGTCAAACCCTCCAGCCATCTGGGCAGCAAAGTTCTGCAAAGCAAGACAGCCGTGTCAGGGGGGTGAGAGGCCCTGGGTCGTTCCTGATTTCTCGGAGTTCTACCTAGTGTCTGGTTATTATAGACTAGCTGAGTGGTGGTCAGAATTGCCAAGGAGACCAGACAAAGTTTTGGGAGCGTGTCCTTGTGACAGCGGCAGAATCACTCCCTTGGAAAGTCAAGTGTTATTTGTGGTGGTCTCCGTCCCTTATGCTCTGCTTTATAAACTTGAATATTCTGAAATGTTACATAAGTAAAACATCGCTTTAAAAGGCATTCTTTGTTCTCCCCAATGTTGATGTCTGGCTGAAATCTGGTCTTGAAGTATTTCGGGAAGGGTTATAGTAGGCGTCTGTGAACCCACTTAAATTGAAGGATTTAAAACACAGCCGACCTCCAAATGGCACACCTACAAAGTGGGCAGTCATATAATTTGTTGACTGGTGTGATTCCAAACACGACAGTAGCCGCACACCTTCACTCAGTGGGGCTCTTTCATGAGAATGAATAGTTGCTTGGAATGTACTTGGCTAGGACTACGGATAAATGTCTCCCAAGGACAGTGGTCCCTGCTCTTCCAGAGAAATACAAGTGACCAGTCATTCTTTGCAGGCACCCCTACACCCACCCCCAAGAACTAACCGCAGATGGGGTGCCAGGAAGCCAGATAGCTGAAGGCCTTCTTTACAGAGACCCAGTGAGTGAAAAAAGTCAGCCCTTGGCCCCAGAGCCTCGAACCTCATATGCGATTCTCCTTAATTACAGGCCTGAGGTGAAACCCATGAACAGGCTATGTGCATGCTCCTGGCCGACCTGGGAGCCAGCCATGTAAGAGTGAGTAGCAATTTAGAAGCCACAGCTCTGGAGGGTCAGTCTGGAGAACTAAGGATACTTACTCCTCCACCAAGGCCAGGGGGACCAGGGGGGCCTGGAGGGCCAGGGGGGCCAGGGTTCCCAGGGGTACCAGGCTCTCCATCTCTGCCACGGGGTCCAGGTGCACCCTTGACAGGAAGTAAAAAGAAGGTATCAGTGGAGTAATGCTTCCTTTGGAACCATCTGCCCTGGGCAGCACTTGGGAGGTACTCAGGCCTTTAGAGGACCCAGGGGACACAGACATCAATATTCATTGCTGTCTGCTCACCTTTTCTCCCTTGTCACCACGATCACCTCTGGGTCCTTGTTCACCGGCAGGTCCCTGAAGGTGAGGGGCAAGGTGTGTTGACATGAAACTAGAGGCCATGATGGCTCAGGTGCAGTTGGGCGGGGGGGGGGGGGGGGGGGGGGGGGGGGATGGAGAAACGGATCTCTCCCTTTCTTACCTGAGGGCCAGGAGGTCCTTTGGGTCCTACGATCTGTGAGAGAGAGAGCCACAGGCCCATTGGTTAAAGGGGTGCGTTTAGGACAGCAGGTGCCCAGGCTGTGGCAGAGGTGAGTCGTGATGGGAACAGGTCGTGGTGGGGGTCATTTTGCACTTACATCTTTGATGTCTCCAGGTTCTCCTTTCTGCCCCTGTGTTACAAAACATTGAGAGGAGTAAGCTGAGCAAGCCGCTAAGCCCCAACACAGAACCCCACCCCACCCCACCCCAGCCTCTCAGATGGACATCTTCTGAGGTCTAAAGAAGAGGCACAGACTAGATTAGCATCTCAGTGCCTCTGAAGAAGGACACGTGAAAGCAAAACATGGGCCAGTGAAATGGCACCGTGGCTAAAGCTCTTATGGAGCCAGCCTAATACCTTCTGGTGGGATGCGAGAACCAACTCCTCAAAGTTCTCCTAGGGCCGCCTCGGGCCGCCTCGGGCCGTCACACATGTGCCATAGCGTGTGTGTATCCAGTTCATACATACAGTCACGTGGGCAGGGAGTGAGATTGTAACTAAATCAAATTAAATTAAAAATAGGATGCCTTACCTTGGGACCTAATTTTCCTGCAAGGGAAGACAGAGAAGGAGAAGGTGAGCCAGGGATGATAATTTGTCATTCAAACTCTCTTTGGAGGCTCAGGAAGGAAAGAACCACAACCCGAGAAAGGAGCAGATCCCTCCGTTGGTCCCCGGAATCCCTCTGTGGTGGGGTTAGGATCACAGAGCCCTTTTGTGGCTGAGGACTTTGAAGGGACAGAGGTGCCTCTAACCTTATTAGTCACGAAGCATGCATAGTGTACAGGAATGGGCTGAGAGCGGGGAAGAGGCAACCGGGGGTGGGGAGCAACGTGAAATGGGGGGCCCAGAAGACCCAGAGATCAGGCAGTCCTTCCCAACCCGCGCCCACCCAAAGAGGAGTCTAAGGAAGCCTTACATTAGCGTAGAGTCTCCTTGAAGTAAGCACAAAAGAGAGCAGGACACAGGTGTTACAAAGAGCTTTGCAGCCAGGGCCATCCCAGACCGATCCGCCCCTCCCCTGCCACAGCAGCAAGCTCCACTCTGCACTGGTATGGCTGCCTCGGACTCCATCTGAGGGTCTGCGCCATACAAGGCAACAGTGTAGGGGAGGCATGCAGAAAAGGCAGGCGACTTCTCGATTCCCGTCCAACCCTCCTCTCCAAAGGAGTAGGAAGGGAACAATGAGCTATCCAAGAGCCTGTGCGTGTGTCCCCACTTTCTCTGCGGACATGGGACACTTGTGTGGGTGCCGGGAAGGGCTCAGCACTGGTTCTAGCTGGGAGTGGGAAACCATATCAGCAGGCAGGACCAAGACCATCCTTTCAACTCCCAGAGCCTGGCCACCCCTTTGGCTTTTCTGCATCTTAAATGGTGGTCCATGCCAAGCAGGGGTCGGTGCAAGGACCACCATTGTACTCTATTCCAAAGTGGGAACCCACTCTGCTCTCCTCCTTACTGGCAGAGGTTTCTCCACATTAATGACCATGTCCCCGAGGGTTTTCCATAGAGAAGTCAAGGTGTAGGTGACATGGAACAAATCGAGCTCATGTTGTAGCTAGACGGAGCCAGATTAACAGCGTGACTTTAATAATTTGCAGGCTTGATTCATGAGGGGAAACTTTTATGGAACCATAGCTGTATTTCTCTAAAAATACTCCTGAGGTGTTAGGTGAGGGAGGGTCTCTGTAGTGATTTAGGCTCACCAGGCTTCAACCTGGCTGAATTGAGAAGTGGCCTTGCCTTTGTGCCCCTACTGGTGGGATCAAATGGATTAGCAGCAGCTTCTCCGCTTCATGGAGAAGGGCAACATCCATGGGAAGGCATTTGCTGTGTCTGCGAGTAATTTATTTATGTTGAATAATAAATAAATAAATTACGACCACTGGCAGTGGCGAGGTCAGCTGAGCAGATGGGGCAGCACTCTCCGAAGGGGATCTCAGGGTTGAGGCAGTCTGGGTCTTCACAGATTATGTCATCGCAGAGGACATTCCCAGTGTCACACACACAGATGCGGCAAGGCGAGGGCTTCCATACATCCTTATCTTTATACCTCTGCCCATTCTGCAGACAGCCACCAGCCTCCTCTGCACCGAGTAGGGTGGGAGTGGCGGCGTGCCAAGCAGGGAGGGGGGAAGAGCCAAGAGAGAAAGAGAAAGAGGTTGTAATAAACTTGACATAATCCAAATGCTAAGGGGTGATGGGTAGACCACACCAGACAGACTGAACTTATAAACTAGTTTGAAAAAACACAACTCGTCTTTCTGTGTATTCTACAATACCTATTTTGTCTTGCACTGTGCAAGATGGGTATGTGAACCGTGGGGGTGGGAATCGAGAACCATCGAAAAGGAGGGCTCTACTACATCTCCTCTTCCCAGCATGGGGTGAGGTGGGGCTGGAGATCGGGAAGGGTAGTTGGAAGGTGAAACTGGGTGGTAGGGGGAGATGGCGCTCTGAGCAGGAACGTTGGGGCAGTAAAGATGGAGAATACAGAAAAAAATGGTGAGACACTCTAGCTGCAGAGCAAAGACATCCTTCTTGTCATCCTCTAGGAATAATGAGATTTTCTAAACACAGCGACAGCTAAGATTCAGAGAAAGCGCAGAGAATTCTACCTGCAAAGGGTACAGAAACAATAATCTGAAAGAGAAGCCGAGCCCTCCTGCCGGGACACTCCTGCCAGAAGTCTTGCCTTTGACTGAAGATGGCAGCCACAATAGGGGTGGCAGAAGGCTCAATGCCTAGCCGTGGCTAAGACTGACCAGTCTAGACCTGCGTCCTCCAAGAATGCAGAGAAATAGCTCGGGCTGGACCCTCTCCACCAGCGCCCTGCCGTCTGGAATTCGCCCTGCACATGAGAACTGTGCTGACAAGAGAGCTTCTCAGAGCGCCAGGGACTGAAGAGCCCGCACCACGTGCTAGGCAGCGCCCGGCGCTGTTTTTCTCATCAAAATCTCAAAAGCAACGGCAAAAACTAAGGGTGAATAATAGCGAAGAGCCACAAACCCAGTGGGCGTGGAGAGCAACGGGCCTGCCCTCTGCTCTTCAGGGAGGGCGAGAATCCAAAGATCAAAGTCTCCCTTTTCCTTTCCACTGGAAGAAACCCATCTATCTAGCCTTTAGATAAGACAATCGAGGGGAAGTTGAGGGAATCCCAGGGAAAACGTCGAAGCTGCTGGGATACCCCACGTTCCTCCACCCCAGGCTCCAACCCCACCTACCCCACCCCCAGCGGCGCTAATAGCTGGAGGTGAGGAGAGGCTAATGAAGCCCGGTCTTCACTAAGAAATGGCACTCTATCGCCCAAGACTGCCTAGGGGAACCCGAGAAAAGCCTTGGAGGGCGCATCCTGAAAGCTGATCCTGTTCCCCAGGAAGGGCGCCCTCGGGCCAAAGGCCGGTCGGGTCCGGCTGGGTGTGAGAGCTTCGGGCTGACTCTGTGGCTGGGGCTCCGGACACAGCCCTCCAGCAGACAAAAGTAGAGTAAAAACTAGGATTAAATGACTGCCCCTCCAAAAAAAAAAAAAAAAAAAAAAAAAAAAAAAGGAGCCAACGCTGTAACCAGATCGCCTAAGTGCGGTCGGAGGAAGCCAGCACCACCCTAATTGTGGCACGAAAGGGGCTACAGATAGCATCCTGGCCGCCCGATCCGGTTCCCCTCGTTACCGCCGTACAGCATAAGTGATTCTTTGTGGCCGGCCAATTAAAAAGCTACCTCTTTCGGGGAACTGTTTTGCTTCGTCGCCGCTGCGCGCGGGGCTGGAGCCCGGGAGGTGGCGGCAGGCGGGCACGAGGTGTGTGGAGGGGGGTGCATTGTGGGAGAGGGGGGTCGGGGAGTCGGAGGGGGGGACCCACAGGGCCTTGCCTCTCATGAATGGGGCTTTTCTCGAGCGCATACAGAGCCCGATTCACAGCTCTCCACGAGGAACCAGTTTAAATAAATACGGGCAGGGTTTCAGCCCATCTGGAAGCCATCGCTGCCAATCCCCCAGCGCAAACAAGCTTCACAAAGGAAGGCTGAGGTCTCCCCTCCCGAACCAGCAGCACTTTTGGAAGCTAGAGCTGAGAAATGCAGATGTGGGTCACCGTCTTCGCGGCCAAGAAGTTTCCCAAACTCGTGGAAAGACAGAGAGGAGGAGCGTGGTGGACTCTAGGTTCTAACATTCCTCGGGTCCACACAGGCTATGCCTGTGGACCCAAGGCTGGAGTGTGGGGGTGTTTGCATTGATGGGACGAGCCGGGGTGTAAAACAACCGGTCAGATGTAGAATCGTAGGAGACTGAAAGTTTTAGACAGCCCCCCCCCACACACACACCCATCCACACACACACATACTCATCATGCAAAGCTGTGGAATTCACTCTGCCAAAAAGATTGGGACAGAGAGCTCTTCGCTACTTAAGCGAGCGCCTCTGCTATCAGATTATCAGATGAGGAATTAGGGAAAGTGTTCAGACACTCCGCTCACTCCATTCACTGCGCTCTATACAGAATACCGGTCAAGGCCGCAGCTCTGTGGGTGTATGCTTGCAAATTTAGGACCAAAAAAATATGAAAAAAAATACAGCCAGGCTTATCTCAGACCACATACAAACACTTCGATGTCCACCCCATCCCCACCCCACGCCCAAGAGCTCGAGCGCAAGACTCTGGCTTAGCTGGCTACCCTGCCACCCTGCCACCCTGTCACCCTGCGCGGCGGGGTCGGAAAGCTATCCTGGGCTTCACGCTGCAGCGCTCCTCGCTCTCTAGCCCTGCCCCCGCCGCGTCAGCCACGCTAAGGAGCAGAAAGTCCGCCCGGGCCCGCCTCCTTCCAAAGCATCTCCGGAGACAGCCTGGTGGCAGGGGAAAGCACACAGAGTCTCACAGGCAGAGGGTCTTTGATTCCCCACCTACTGTCCAAACAGTTTCACCTGCGATTGATTTACAGTCTGTAACATACAAAGAAAGACAGGGCTGGAATTCTACCCGTCGGAGATGTGCCCAAACACGTGGAAGAAAATTCTCTACCTAATACACTTTCCAGGCTTCGGTTGTCCTGAATATAATCCCAGACAGTGGATCTTACCCAGGGAGGAGGTGGAAAGGTGCGGGAACCGCCCTTGGACCGAGGTTATACAGCTGCCATCTCTAACGCTAGCCATACGCAGTTCACTAGCCTGACCCCATATTCATCCACCGCTACACACGCTGCAAAGTAACTCATTGTAGGGTAGACAACATTGTGTGTGTGTGGGGGGGGGGGTGCTCTTGGGGACACATTTGGAAAGCACGTCTGTTTGGAGTGTCAACGTTCTTCAGATGTCAAATTCCTGCAGCATACAGGAGGCAAGGGGAGAGCCGAGTTTCAGAGAAGGGCTGGCCGGCTGCACATTACTGTGAGCCAGCCTGATAGCGGAGGGGACTGGAGAGCGGCGCTGAAGTCGCAGAGAGCCGCTTTTTCTTTGTGGCCTCAGATTTCAACCCATCAGGGTCAGAGTTAGTTCTTTGTCTAGCGCCCCTTTGAGCTCTGCAGCGTCTAACCCCTAGACTAAGCTGATACATCAACCCGTAGGCGTCTCTCGATTTCTCTCCTACTTTTAAGTGTGGGGCTTCTTTGACTGAGCTCGAAGCCTCCTGATCTGGTGGAACGGGGTGCGTTAAGTCTGTGTTCAAACCTGTTGCATCCGACGCTTTGCAAGTTCACATCCTTGCTTAATGTAAGGAACTGAGAATGTCTCCACTCGTGACTCTCATTGAGGATGCTGCGACCGAGGTCCTTACTAGCAGAATTAGGATCAGTGTACTCCTGTATCTATGCGCTTAGGACTTGGCGCCCTAACCCAGACCAGGACTTGGGGGAGGGGGTAGAAGGGAAAGGGTCTCAAGTAGTCAGGGAAGCAGGCAGGGGCGGCGGGCGACTTACGAGCATCCTGGGCCTGACACCGTAGGACCGCGGCGATGAGCAGCGTCAGCAGCACCAGCGACTGGGGAGCCCCGAGGCGGATCATGGCTCACCGCGAGGCCTGGCAGAGCCTGGCCCGGGCGAAGCGCAGCGAGGCGGCAGAGCACGGAGCGGGTCCGGGTCTCTACCGCGCCCTCATGCAGGAGACCCTAGGAGCAGGAGGAGGAGGCAGGAGACCCGGCAGCCCAGCGGCGCTCTGCGTCTCCTCCCAGCAGAGGCTCCCGTTATATGCTCCCGGTCGCTCCAAAGGCTGGCAAACCGGCCCAAACCGCGGGCCGCCCCCAGCCCCCCACGGGGCTGTAACCTGAGACCCCGCCCCCGGGAGCCCGCCCAGGCCGGACCAGAGCCCACACCTGCCAAGGCCAGTCGCCCCTTTCGTGAGCCCAGCTTCCCGCCCCCGATGTGCCCAGTGGCCTGATCGGGCGGGGCACCGAGACGGCCTCCGGTCGCCCCCACTTGGGACTGCCACACTGCCCCCTCTAACCACAGGCGGGAAGGGGGGCCTCGGGGCCCCTTTCCTCGGAGTTCTGCTGGGGTTAGAAAGGAGGGGGTTGTTTGCAGAGGCATAAGCCTGGAGCTTTAGACCCAAGGCAGGGAGGGCGAAGCAACAGAAAGGAGCAACGAAGGTGGGGATGGGGAGTTTAGGAGGCAGGGAGGTGCGCGGGGCACCAAAGTACGAGCTGATGGAAGTTGTCCAGAATCCTAAATCTGGGGGATAGTTTTCCAGACCTGTCTTACATCTCCTTTGCAGGGTACCTGCCGGTGAACTCTCACCTGGAGGCTCACAACCAAAGCCTCCCCGCCCATCCCCCATCCAACTAGCTAGAAAGGGCCAAGGAAGAAGGGGGTCTGAGCGGATGCCTAGGACTGGGGCTGGTGTATTCCTACACAGAGGGAGACCTGTGTGGAGGTTTACGGGGCGGGCAGGCCAGGGAAGGGACTAAAGGAACTGCAGACAACCGAGGGACCCCGGGACAAAATGGTGCACGCAGCCAGATTGGAGACACTTGTCTAGTTCGGCTCTTCCTGGCCCAGGTTCAGGAATCTCCAGGGGATTGGGTGCCCTCAGCCTGGATAGAAAAACCACTGGCCAGGGACTGTTGGCCACTCTGAGGCCCTGGCCAGAGAGTCTGGAGGCGGCTCCAGCTGGACTCAGTTTTGTGAGAGGCGGGGAAAGCGCCAGAGTTTCCTAGTTGTTCCCCCCAACCCCATTCTCCACGTCTTCCCCTATCCCTGGGCCTCCAGCCTCACTTACCTTCCTTGCTCCCCAATCCCCCACCTTGCCCAAACTGCAGAGGCTCAGCCTAGCCCTTGCTATGTTCCCCGAAGTCTCCTTTGATAACAAGGAGGATGAGGA
The DNA here is from genome assembly GCF_008632895.1 of Mastomys coucha. Classification (NCBI taxonomy): domain Eukaryota; kingdom Metazoa; phylum Chordata; class Mammalia; order Rodentia; family Muridae; genus Mastomys; species Mastomys coucha. Next base: position 29,095,676 of record NW_022196893.1, read on the forward strand.
TGCGTCCCCAAATACACCTTTTCTCCAGAAGTGAGATGGTCCTCCAGTGAACTTTGAGCAAAGTAAAACTTGGAAATTAGGGCCTGATTTAAGAAGGAGCTCCTTTGTCTCGAAGTTGGATTTCCGTGTTGCCTTCTTCCAGGAAGCTGAAAGTCCTTGGGAGAAGCCACCTCTACAGACCTGACTGGAACTCCCAGCGAGTGTTGGAGGTGGCGGGCTTACCCAGCACGCCACACCACCTCGGACTTTGGGGCTTCTCAGATGGAAACAAAAGAACTTCAAGTGTGTAGAATGTAATTTCTATGCAAGTGTGCTGGCTGAAGAAGGAGAGAGCGTTTGGTTTTTGTTGTTGTTGTTGTTGTTGTTGTTAATGTAAAATGCTACTGGGTTTCAACCAATCTAGGGTGGGGGTTGCTTGAGTCTTTTATCCACCTTCCCAGCCTATTCAAGGCTTTGCATTCAACGCTAGATCCTTCTGCCCCAGTCTCTGCTAGAAAGGTGGTTTTGAGTCTGCAGTGCCCACTTCTTCCTTGGACCATGGCTGTTGGGTCTTGGCCTGGAAGACAGTTTGTAACTCTCACACTTTATAGATCCATCGGGTCTCTGAGCTGCCTCTCCTAATATAGTTAGAGGGAGGTGCTTTTCTGCCTTTCAGGCATTCATAACCTACAGTTGTGCCCCAAGCTATCTACATTTTTTGGTATAATTTTTATTTCCCCTCTTATATCCATTGAATTGTCCTCATCAAGTAGTGTGGAAGGGCATGAAAACACAGCTAGGTGTACATAGCACAGAAGAGGGCATGTGGTGAGCTTTTGTGTGCTAACTTACTGGGATTAAAAATATAATTTATTTTACACTTTTAAATGCATGTTTTCATATGTGTGTTCTGGTTATGTCTTCCTTTTATTATTTTTTAATTTTTATTTATTCTATATATGTGAGTACACTGTTGCTGTCTTCAGATACACAAGAAGAGGGCGTCAGATCTCATTACAGATGGTTGTGAGACACCATGTGGTTGCTGGGAATTGAACTCAGGAACTCTGGAAGAGCAGCCAGTGCTGCTCCTAACCACTGAGCCATCCCTCCAGCCCTGGTTCTGTCCTTTTAACACACGGGCTCTGAGGAGGAGAGGCAGAAAGTGCCTTGTTGCCTGAGCAGTCTCACCAGTCCCTGCAAAATAGAACTTGATTTATGATACAAGTGACATATAGGTAAGTGTAAGACTGATCATTCAAATAATGGGGCTCAATGCAAGTGATCACAAAAACACAACAGAAGTTTTTGGGAAAATGCTAAGTGGATGAATAAAATGGAGACCTGTATGGCAATGACCTGGCTCAGTCAGCAGCAAAGGGAGACTTCTGACAATCCATATATACATATACACATACACACACATATAGACACACACATGTATATGTATAAATATGCAGTATCTGCATCAAAGGACTCTGGATTCAGCTCTCTGTTTCCTGAAATTAAAGACAAAATTAATTACCAGAGACAGGAATTAATTAAAGCAAAATTGATCTAGAGTTGAAATGGACGAAGCCGGAGTAAATGGAAATTATTGAAATGGAAATTATTGAAATTCTGCAGCCAATTCTAGAGTCTCCCCATGCAGAGCACAGAGATGGGACTGAAGAGAACAGAAAGGGAACATCTAGGTAGTGGGAACTTATGCGTCCTTTTTCCTGAGGGTTAGGGCTGACATAGCTCATGGTTAACAAAGGTGGTGTCACCTGACCTTACCAACTTGATGCACGCAAATAGAGCAGCTGTTTCAAGAAAAGTTGGGATGTGGCTCGATGGTAGAGTGTGGGTAGCATCCTAAGGTCCTATCCCAAACACTGGGAGGTAGGAAGGACCATGCTCATTAAACTGCAGCCGAGGGAGGGCTGAGACAAGAAAGAGAAGCAATATGAAGTCAAGTCGACACAGAGTGTGTAAAACACCAGTGCCTCGGTCAGTGGTGCACAGTGTGCAGGGGTTGTAGAGAACGTCTGCTTTGTAGCCTCCTGCACTCCCTCACAGTGAAGTCGGACTCAGAGCCTCACTCCTGAAGGCTAGCTTAAGGTACAACACAAATTTCCAAAGGAGGGACCAACCGAGAGTCCTACACACAGCTATGATGCCGATGAACACAATGGCCAGTGTGGCTCGATAACCCAAGGGTGTGAGATGGCACGAATACCTTGCCAGTAACCAGCAGCTCTCTCCATGGGCCTTCTTAACAAGAGGGGAGGCGTGCCTGGTACTGGAAACATAGGCTAACTGCATGGGCCTAATGAAATCCTGACTCTTGGAGGGAAGCCTGAAGCCACCACTTTACTAAACTATCGTAATTTCTAATTACATTCTAAATATTTGTCCTTACACCCGCAGATAAGTGTTAAGGCCTCGCCCCTCATCCAGGAGACCTCTCTTTGCGACAGACAGAGATTATTACAGAAAACCACAAACAATCAGAATGCAGAGTTGTGCAGCCTAGTCCCAATGGATAAATCTATACTACAACTCCCCCACCTAATATACATTGCAGAAGAGAGGGCAGAAAGATTATAAGGGCCATAGGAACAGGGAGTTTGCCATGTGACTGTATATCCTGGGGATGCCAGAAATTACACTCAAAATTTCACCACCATGGCTACCCAACAAGGGCTGAACAAGGACGACAACAGACATCTTACATGGATGCAAGGGTGGGAGGAGCCCGGAAAGCTTCAACCCTACACAAGGGGCCACAGAGAACTAAGGAATCCTGAGAGCGAGAGTACAGCCTTCCCCAGGGAAGAGCACACCAATCGGTTATCCATAGCCAATGCTCAGCCCAGAAAACACACTCAAGCAATCCTATACAGACTGAGAAATCGCAAGTAATCTCATACAGACTGAGAGGTCACAAGCAATCTTATACAGACTGAGAGGTTGAAGTTATGTATTTAGGAATATACATTCCTAACACACACACACATACACATTTTGTTTATTTGTTTGGTTTTCTAAGACAGGGCTTCTCTGTGTAGCCCTGGCTGCCCTGGAACTCACTCCGTAGACCAGGCTGGCCTTGAACTCAGAAATCCGCCTGCCTCTGCCTCCCAAGTGCTGCGCCACCACTGCCCAGCACTACACACCTTTTCTTAATGTGGATAACTTTTATGCCAACATCAGATAGATGAGAGAAACAAAGAACCTTGTGTTCCTCGCTGGGTAGGGACAGGACCTGAGCATCTGAGAATAAGGCCCGGTGCCGGCCAACCCTCATTGTTTGCTCACACACTGGGAGTTAGGGAAGTTAGGAATTAAGCAGACACTGTCTGTACCTGCCCCAAATCAGACCGCTCTGCAAATGGATGGGTTAATTCAGCGATTTTACGTTGTGTATGGGCAGAACAAGCAGTCCACCGTTTATCTCTCTTTTATGAAGCTATGAATTTACATGGTTTTTTGTGGTGCTGGGGCTTGAACTCAGGGCTTCACACACACTAGACAAGCACTCTGCCACCGAGCTATATTCTCAGCCCAAATTTAGGCATATGTAGACACAACCTTATTGGGAAAGATATTAATAGGTATACCGTAAAGAAAAGATCTCTTTCTTTTCCTCTACCTAAATCCACTTAAAATCAGTGATAAAGTAAGGAAGGCCCCACATCCTGAAGAGCTAAGCCTACGCCAAATATGGCAGGTGGTGAATGACATGCTTCACGCAGCCTGGGAGGAGGGGAGGCCTGGCTCCCCTGACAGGACACTTGGCCTCTGTTGGTCAGGCTCGTTTCAGACAGCCTTTCAAGGCCTGTTTGTGTTTTCTTTTGGCATTTCTGGGCCAGGGTAACAGGATCAGGACTGTCCAGGATAGGGTTTTTCCAGATTTATGGTGTGCGTTCAGTTCCATAAGTGCATAAATGTGCTACTATGGGTTCTCAAATGCAAACAACATTGAGGATCCCACCCAGACTCCGGCTCGTCCTGGTGCCACACAGGCTCAGTTTAGTACTTAAGCGAGACATCAACTTCTCCATAAAATAGAGGCATGGAACGAATTTAGATGCTACCTCTGAATCCAAGGGGATGCAGGAGAAACATGGTGGTGAAAAAATGTCAGAAATAAGCTCTGTTCCGAGGGAGGGGGAGGGGCAGAGAAGGAACAGGGTGAGAAGGGAGGGAAGGGGCACGGGGAAGGCAAGAGGAACGGAAAGCAAGGGGTAAGCAGAAGTAGGCTTCCTGAAGGAGCTGAGTTTGAGGATGTCTCAGATTTGGAAATTCATGTGTCCATACAATCAAGTCCTGTGTGAGAGCACAGAAGAATGGAGTCAGCCAGAAGACATGGCAGGGGTC
>NW_022196893.1:29100029-29102590 GCF_008632895.1 Mastomys coucha
ACAAGGGCAGGGAGGTGGGGATAAGATGGAGAAATAAGGGAGGAAAATGTGTATGTATGTATGTATGCATGCATGTATGTATGATGTACATATGTAAGTATGTATGCATGTATGATGTATGATGCATGATGTACATATGTATGTATGTATGTATGTACCTTTCATGTCAAACCTTGTACTTTCTTGAAGTAGTATAGCCTTCTGGCTTTAGGATTGTGTGCCTCTCATTGGCTCTTGAGGGCTCTAAGGGGCAAGAGGAAAGAATGCAGAAGCCCCACAGAGGAGAAGCTTGGAAGCGCCCAGCAGAGCTGCAGATGAAGGAATTGGTTCAAATGCAGTGGTTTCCTGGAGCCAGCAAGCTCCCGCAGCCACATAACATGGTGGCTCCAGGAGACACCTTCGAAGGGTCAGTAACTCATGAGGCAGGACCAAATAGGTTTCTCTTTGCACTGGAGCATGGCAGGTACCGTGGAGCTGTGCCTTAGCCACCCTGCCTCCCTCAGCTTGGTTAGTAAAATGCTTGTCTCACAGCACGAGGACCTGAGTTCAATTCCCGGCACCCCTGTTAAATCTGGGTGGGATGGCAATGGTGTCTGTGATGTCACCACTTGGGATGCTCCCTGAGGCTTGGCTGGTGAACCTGATGAGATTCAAGTTCAGCAAGCTGCCCTATCTCAAACAATAAGATGGAGAGAGATCAGTAAACAGGAAAGCACTTGACCTTTAACCTCTGGCCTCCACGTCCATGCTTACACATTGTATGCACATCTGCACACACACACACACACATACACACACGCACACACACACACACACACGCGTGCGCGCGCACACACACACACACACACACACACACACACACACACACATGCACACACACCAGAAAGAAATCCGGGAGGATACGTAGACATGTGGATCCCAGACAAGGTATGGTTCGCATGGCAGCCAATTACAAATGCTGGGGCTCTAGATGCAGCAGGTCAGAGAACAAGGGCAGGAGCTGAGTGGGAGAGGAGAAAGGAGTTAGGAAAGAGAGCGAAAGAGAGCCCTGCGATTCACCTGAAGGTCATGAGGTTTGTCCTTGTGGCAGTGTGTGGAATGGGGTGAGCTCTTAGGAGCCAATGAAGAAGAGTTAGTCCTTTCAAGAGAGGGAGGAGCCTCCCATTCTCACTCTCACACCGCCTGCTCCCCTTCCCCATCTGCTAAGAGGCACAGCTACACGAAGCCCCTGTTGGTACCGGACACTAGGACTTCCAAGGCTGCAGAGCCACAATAGCGTTTGTTATAACACCTCAGGAATTTTGTTATAGCAACAGAAACAGGGTGTTCAAAAAGGGCCTGCTTTAGAGGCGGTGCCGCTGTGACATCTCTCACAATATTCCCTCCTTTACAAGTAGGTGAGAGGTCATGTCTGTGTTCCTGTTCTTCAGTAGGAGACGGTAGATCAGTGCTGGGAGGGAGACTGACACAAGGTGAGGCCCCATGGCTATACCACAGAGTACCAGGGAAGGAGGAAGAGGAGAGGAGATTCTGCTGTACCCCCCTTCCCACTGTGGCCAACTCTCCAGGAAGCACGTTTATCCTGCTCTAGGGCGGGGTGGGCCTTACAGGAAGTCCCTAAAAAAACTGGAGAAAACATTTCTAGTGGACTCCATGACCAAAAACAACATAGAAAGGGGGCAGAAAGACACAGGGTCCCAAACTCAGGAGGGGTGCCTTGCCTGTCTGCACCTGTCTGGGGCGGTCAATGTTACAGTGTCCTCTGCGCCCTCAGCCAGACTCAGCCCTCAGGACTGCACTCACAATTCCCCAGTGCCCTAACTTCTCTTCCTTGATGCCTTCTTTCCTGTTAGCTCCCTCCCTCCACACCAGGCTTCACTGTGCAAGAGTACCACCCTACAGGTGTGGGGACACACAGAGTGAACCATTAGAAGTGGCCCTCTCCCTCAAGCCCATTAGCCCTCTCAGAGGAGGGGACATCGTTACATAGAGTCTAACTTGGAGGTGGACAGGTTGGAACATACCTTACATCTACAGATAATGTGTGGCCTCTGAGCTGAAAGATCTCTTCTTGACACAGTTGGGCAGTGAAAGACACCTGTTTACATTTGCCCCCTGGGGTAACTGAGTCAAGATCAGCAGAGAGCCGCTTCCTCCGCCTGCTGCCCTGTGTGTAATATTGGCCTACCAGCAAGGCCTTTCCCTGTAATCCTCATCCGGTTGTGTCTGGACTGCACGCTCATGATGCTGAGGGTGAAGTGCTCTGTGTGTATCAGCCTTCCTCCCCTGACACTGTGAGATCAGTGTGGAAGCAACAAGTGTGGTGTTTCCACATGGCTCTGTGCCCTGGAGGCTCACGGGAAGGCTTATAGGCATTGACACCCACTTCTTTGGTCAGTACTCCAACACAACTTTCCCCCAGGAGGGATGACAACCTTCAAGGTTATCCTGCAACCTGGGAAGACCAAGTTAGCAATTGGTGGCTGACAGCTTAAAACAAGATGCATTGTTAAAACTGGGAAGATCCTTAGTGGGGAAGAGAGACTTGCAAGGTTTTTTTT
>NW_022196893.1:29102681-29110981 GCF_008632895.1 Mastomys coucha
AAAAAAAAAAAGAAATCTTAGAGGACACAATTTAAAGGTGAAGGAGGGGGAGGGGAGAGAGGGAAAGGGGAGAAAGGGAGAGAGAGAAAGAGGAGAAGAGAAAGGAGAGAGGAGAAGAGAGAGAGAAGAGGGGAGAGAATTGGTGGCTGCCAGCTTAAAACAAGACAGACTGAGAAAACTGGGAAGATCCACAGTGGGAAGAGCTGCTTGCAAGGCCTTGGTTTTATAAGAAACTCCACAAGGACCTGCTTCACAGGACAGAGAGAGAGCACTCCATTTTTATTTCTACCCTAAGTCCCCCCCCCCAACCCATCTCTGTAATCTTGGTGAACTTGCATTCTCCAGTGGCTTGGATTCTCCGTGCACGGAATGAGGCTGCTGAGGGGCTCTGTGGCACCAGCTACAGGTTCTGCTCCTTCACCTCTACGACCCCAATGGCATCTTGTGCCCTCAGTAACCCCTTGACTAAATCCTAAAATGAACCACTGAGGAGCTAAAATATGTCATTGCTTGGCCAAAGCTGTGACTCCTACCTAGTGTGGCTTGTATTTAGGACTCGCTCTCTCACACAGGTTCACCTGCTCTTGCGTCTGTGGCACTGGCCTAAGGAGAGCGAGCTGTGAGCTAGGAGCCAAAGCCAACCTTCTGTCCTTCCTTCCATCCAAGAGAAATGCCTCAAGGCACACAGAAAGTTCCAATTAGCTACACCTGCCATCTTGACCCACCTCCTGGGCCTTTAGTGACTGACAGACAAGAGCACTTACACCCCTGATTGTTGTAGGCTGCCCAGCAAAGCTGAGGCAGCCACTAAGCTGTGTCCTCTCCTCGTAGAACTCTATTAGCATGCTAATTAAGGTCCAAGCAAACTGTAGCTAATTAGCTAGTGTTTACCCAACAGTACTCTTTGCAAACACCCTACTAGGAGCTAGCTTTCCCTAAGCACCTATTACAGGTCTAGCTACTTGGGAGGAGTCCAGAAGATCCATTTCCCTGCACCAAGGGTTGGTTCTTCTGCCCACAGTCCCAGAGACGACTGTGTGGGAGTTGGGAGACAAGACGCTAGGCTGTCGAGATCTCAGTGGGTAAATGCTTGTGCCACCAAGCCTGAGGATGAGTTGGATTCCTGGGGCCCACCTGGTAGAAAAATGAACTGATTCCCCAGTGTTGTCCTCTGACCTCTACACATGCACCTGGGACTGTGCGTGTCCTTCTGCATGAATAAATGCAATTTTAAAAATTCAACAGGAGCCAGGCGGGCAAGTGGTGGCACACGCCTTTAATCCCAGCACTTGGGAGGCAGAGGCAGGTGGATTTCTGAGTTTGAGGCCAGCCTGGTCTACAGAGTGAGTTCTAGGACAGCCAGGACTACACAGAGAAACCCTGTCTAGAAAAAAAAAAAAAAATCAAGAGGAGGCAGATCACTGCTCTAAAACATGGCAGCCTGTTGGAACGTTTTGATGACATAAATCTCTTAGTGCTGCCCAGTAAGATGAATACAGTTACATACGTTCTTGAGCTAAGACCACTGAGAACACAAGTTTTTAAAGCATGCTTAGCATTCATTGCTTCTCATCTTAAGTAGCCGTACGTGGCTGAGAGCTACCATCCGGAGCGGAGGACAGTGTTCTACTTACTACTCAGTGTGGTTTGTAGACAAGATCTTCACCTTACCTGTTGGTCCCACTGTGGATCTACTGAATCGGGACTTACATTTAACAAGGCCCTAGGGTCATTTGTTTGCACATTAAGACTTAAGCATGGTCTAGGGTGGTGGTCCTCATGCAACTGAACCCCAGATTCATTAAACCAGAATTTCTCAGATGGGCCTCCAAGGCACAAGCATTTTTGAAGGGTCCCGGGTGATCACAACATATGTCCAAGGCTGAGAATGGCTGCCCTGGGGCCCTGCAGCCATTTGGGGTTAGTCTAATGGATGAGTCCATGTGAGAACCAGAGACTTCTCCCCTTGCCTCTGAATTCACTTGTTGGTTCCAGCCAGCTGGGAAGCCAACAGGGCTTATTCATCCCTCTACAAGTGTAAGAACTGGCTGGGGCCTGTGTTTGTTTCCAGTATCTAAGTGAGATGTTCATTAGTTTTTGACAAAACATGTCCAAATACCACACTGGGAAAGGGTACTGAACAAGCCGGGGTGAGTGAAGGCTGATTCACTTCCTCCCTCTGGGGCCTGGAGAACCCTGGCTTCCCAAAGCCGTCAGTCCCCATGAACAGAGAGCCATTCTTCCCTTGCAGGGTGGAGGGAGGCTGCTGCTGTTTCCGAGGTTGGGAGCCTGCCCGCTCCTCCTCCTGCGTCCAGGGGGCCAGAGTGAAGAGCTGAGTTTTCCTGAAGAGCTGGGTTCGCTCATGGTTCTGATCGGAACCGGCCTTGAAGGCCGCAAGTGCTTTCTAATGATGAATTATATTTGCCAGGGTCAGTGTTCATCTCTGAACTGGTGAGGGCTTGAGGAATTTGTGTCTGAAATAAGCTTTGAGGAAACTGAGTCCTGTGAGCAGTAAGGCTGTCACAAGGGCTGGAGCTGCCAGCGGAGGAGCATCGACTGACGGGGTCACAGAGGAAGAGCATCTTTGACCGGGATGATACAGGGCTGTACTCTGGAAATGGGATTTCCCCAACTGTTCAGTAGCTTAGCGTAGGTGTTTCACTGCGCCTGCAGAGTTTCTTGAGCTATGTGGTCACAGCTCTTCTGGTGCATTTGTTTCATACATGCCTTCGAGGATTTGGTCAAAACAAATATGTCCTCAGGAAGGTTATAAGAGGGCAAGCCATTGTGCTTCGCCAGTCTTGGGGTAAGGGAGAAGAACACGCCATTGCTGATTGTGTCCTAAGACAGCAGAGCAAGCTGCTGCTCCTGCTGCCCCCGCGGCCCCCGCTGCCCCCGCGGCCCCCGCTGCCCCAGCTCTCCACGGGCAGGTTACCAGCATCCTGGACCACAAGCCACACCTGAGGGAAGCTTCTGTGTGCTCTGACTCGGTCAGAGCCCAGTTCCCAAGGAGAGTCGGGAAAGGCAGGGGGCATGATCTCCTTCCCATGCCGATGGTGACCAATCTCAAGTGGAAACAGCAAGAGAAAGCTGGTCAATGTCTTTATCTCCTCCAGTGGCTCTAACTCAACTGCTTTTCTTTCTTTCCATGAAGTGGTACCCCGCCCCCGGGGCCTGCTGCTGTCTGGCTCCACAATCAGGGCCTTGTTAAATGTTCTCCCATTTTTAATGGCACTTCATTTCAAAGTCATCAAACATGAGGGCCCAGCAGTCTCCTTGATAGTAAAATGCCTTAACCCTCTTGACTTAGAGACTGGGTTGGGGGTAGGGGTGTTTTGGGTTAGTACTAAACCAAAGAAAACCTCATTAATAATGACCCATTAAAATGTGACGTTTTACCATGGATTTCTTACACTAACTTATATATTTGAAATATTATATTCATCTTATTTTTTTTGATGCTAACAGATTAAAAGTTTATGCTCTGAGGGTGGGAGATGTAGCTCAGTCAAGGGATTCTTGTTTACCATGTGTGAGGCTCTGGGTTCAATTCTCAGCACTGCAAAATTAAATAAAAGCCGGGTGTGTTGGCACATGTCTTTGATCCTAAAGCTCAGGAGTCAGAGTCAGGTTGATCTTTGTGAGTTTAAGGCCAGCCTGGTCCACATAGTGTCGGCAGCCGCGTGGAAACAGTTCCACTGCACATGCGTCAATCCCTCCCGAGTGGGTGCATGCTAATGAGGCGATTGCCGGGAACCAATCCAGGAGGGCCACGAGAGCTCGGTCTCGGGTATAAAAGCTGCGTTTGCTGGGCAGCCGGGCCATTCCACAGAAGCAAGAAACCTGAAAGAGCTGTAACAAAAAGGAATTCCTGAGTAAACCACGTGAGAAGGAGCCTCGGTGTTCTGTCGTCATTGCAGGACAACATAGTGAGTGCCTGAACAGCCATCAATAACACACAGTAAGACCCTGTGAAGTGGTTTGAATATGCTTGGCACCAGGAGTGACTCCTCCTGCACCATGCCTGCCTGGATGCTGCCATGCTTCTGCCTTGATGATAATGGACTGAACCTCTGAACCTGTAAGCCAGCCCCAATTAAATGTTGTCCTTCTAAGAGTTGCCTTGGTCATGGTATCTGTTCACAGCAGTAAAACCCTAAGACCCCCGTATAAACAAACAAACCAATAAATCAATCAATAAATAAATGCAAAACCACAATGCAACGCTGAATCTGTGCACCAAGTACAGGAGGACGACATGGCTGTAAACCCGGCACCCAGGAGGCATAGACAGGAGGATCAAGAGTTCATGTCAACCTGGAGAGTGAGACTCTGTCAGAATGGGAGGGAGGGAGAGAGGGAGGGAGGGAGGGAGGGATAACTTGTCCACCTCCTTCTTGCCTGTCAACCTCAAGTACTTCCCTGCTTCTCCAAGAAAGGTGAGAGTTCTAATTCATGGTGCAGCACATTCACGGGTTATCTACACGTTACTGTGCAGTTAAAGAAGCAAAGGCATCTGAAAGTTTGATAAACTTCATGCTATCCTCTAAACATGGTGTGGCTGCTGCCGACAAAATAGAGACAATGTTCCAGCAGGGAGCTGAGATCCAGGGACAAGCCAAGATGTAGACTGGCTGCCCCGCTGCCCGCTGACTTGCATTGCCTTGGAAGCTGTGGAGCCTCCATTCCTCGCTAATCCTGCCAACGCCCTTCCAAACCTTGTTTGGCCACACTGTGTCTTCTCCACTGGCAACTTGTGATGCACAGCACACCCTTAGGACACAGGGTAAGGAAAACGCAGCAGCTCGATGTGACGGTCACCTCTTCTGCAATGACTGTACTGTCCTGAGCGTGGCCATGCCCTGCTTTTCCAGCCAGTTGTCCGGTGGCTGACTGCTGCCTGTTTTTTCTCCCTTTTGTCCCCTCCCCCCTTTCTCTATGGTTTTATGGCAGGATCACACAACATCTACAAAGTTTCTACAAACAGAGTACACTAAAATACCTCTTATTGCCAATGTTCAAATTTATCATAATTTTGTTTTATGGCCTATGACTTCTTTTGCATTATTTTCAAGATTTTTGTCTCTTACCTTTGGATTTCTTTCTGGTTTTGTATTTACATTTCAGTATTTGTTTGTCTATTAATTTGGGTTATTTTTAAGATAAGATTTCTCTGTGTAGCCCTGGCTGTCCTGGAACTCACTCTGTAGACCAGCCTGGCTTCCAACTCAGAGATCTGCCTGCCTCTGCCTCCCGAGTGCTGGAATCGAGATGTGTACAGCCAAGTCTGGCTAAAATTTCAACTTTTGACCTGCACACAATTGGTGGTATTTTATGGCTTGAGAAGTGCCTCTGAGTTACTATCCTCCTTTGACTAGTTGTTCTAGGACATTCATATTAAATTACAGTCAGTAATTTGTATTACATTACAGGAATGTCTCCCATTCCTGCCTTGAAAGGCCTCTACTCTATGGTCATCGAAGCTGTGTTGGAGCGTATCTGCTCTGCCTCTCCCCAATGCATCCAGGCACAAAAGTCATAACTCTTTCTTTGAACATCTTGCATGCTTGTCTTTGAGTCTGGGCAGTGGGATGGGACAGCTGTTGGGTATTCCGGTCTCATTGCTGCTTCATTGTCTCCAAAGAGCCCCTCCCACACATCTAAAAATTCATCCTCTGGTAACTCTTCTCAGAAGAAAAACAATTAATGCCTGGCATTAATTCTAGGCAGAGGCAGGCAAGTTCCAGGAGCACTGGGGGATGCAAAGTGAGACCTCATCTCAAAAATAAATAGAAACAACAAAAGCAGAAACAGGAAACACGAGCTCTTTGTGGTAGGTTGAGTCAAAGTGGCCCTCACAGGCCCACAGAGAGTGACACTGTTAGTGGGCGTGGTCTTGCTAAGAGGAAGCGGGTCACTGGGGACAGGGTTTGAGGTTTCAGATGCTCAGGCCTGACTGCAGTGTCTCCTCCTGCTGCCTGCTGATGGAGGGTGGTTTGAACTGTGGGGGGCTGGTTGAAAAGGTTTCAGAGGAGAATATCGGTATGTTGCCTAAAGACTATCCTTGTGATATTTTTGGCAAAGAATGTGGCTGTTCTTTGCCTTTGTTCAAAAAAACCTGCGGAGGATAAACTGAAGAGTTATGGACTTAGCAGCTTTGGCCGAGGACATTGCCATATATATCCGGTCTATAGCGACTGTGTTGCTTGGTTATGAGCAGCCATTCTTATGCAGATCTATAGTGAAATGGAGCAGGCTGAGCAAGGAAAGACACAAAATATAGAGTTGGAGGAAAAGGGGCACCAGGAAATGTAAACGGATTAAACAGGTTACACAGAGAAACCCTGCCTTGAAAAAAACAAACAAACAAACAAACAAAGCAAACAAAGCAAAAAATACTCCTCCCCCCACCCTCATCCTAAAAGAAAAAGGGGCAGACACATCTCTCTGTGGTCAGGAAGGCTGGACGCTCCTTGCTCTAGCCCCCAGCCAGGATGCAAGGCCCCTGTAGATTGATCTTAAAGACTACAAGCACAGTAAACAAACCTCCTAACCAACAGGGAGCTTTCTCTGCTCTTTCCCTTGATGCTCTGGGGCTGCTCTGCTGCTTCCTGCATCTAGTCCCTTGTTAGTCTCTGGGATCCCCCGTGGGCCTTGGCTCCTTCTCCTTGGTCCAACCGGACTCAGGATGGCTGCTGGGTAATCAGTAAGCAGTGATTGCCAACCACACAACACCCAAAGATGAGTGTCCTTTGGAGGAACCATGCGCCAGCACAGGGCACAGCTGGAGATCCTCTAGTGTGCATATGAAGGCAAGTGTGTCAGGCATCTGTGCCTGGCTGGGACTGACAACTTACAGGCAGGCCTGTAACAGAGAGAGGCTTTTTGTTTTTTGTTTTTTGTGTGTGTGTGTGGGGGGGGGGTTGTTTGTTTTTCGAGACAGGGTTTCTCTGTGTAGCCCCAGCTGTCTTGGAACTCACTCTGTATGTAGACCAGGCTGGCCTCAAACTCAGAAATCCACCTGCCTCTGCTTCCCAAGTGCTGGGACTAAAGGCATGTGCCACCACCGCCCAGCTTGTTTTTGTTTTTTAAAAAATGTGGGACCAAAGATTCCCTGATGCTCCTGAACCAATGCCAATGTGAAAACTGAGCATCTGTGAGAGAATGGTGGTGTCCCTAAGATTTTATCCGAAATATCTGAGGGAGGGGAAGGCAAAGATGGGGTGCAGAGTTCAGCTGTAGATTAACCAGCTCTGGCCATGAGTTAAAGCTGGTGAGTGATGGGTGCTTGGGAATGCGTTATATTATTCTCTCATGAAAGATGGAGGGATGGGGGAGGAGAAAGAGAGAAGGGGGCAGGATGAACATGCTAGATTGCACTGAAAGGTCTATCCAGCCCACAGTGAGCGAGTTAGCCTCCTAAGATGGAAACCTTGTAAGTTCAGACACACATTCCTTCTTCCACGCCGACCCCCACCCACTCACCATCCTCCCCGCATCTCAGAGAGAGGAACCGGGAGGCCATCTCTGTCTAAGGACACCTTTCTGTCAAATCTCCCATCAGGAGCTATGTGGGGGCAGGGAAGGGGTCACCTGAGGCCCAGGGCTCTCTCCTGCTCCATCCCAGGAAGAAGAAGCCACACAGGGTGGGTGAGCTTGCACAGGAGAGAGTGAGGGCCACATGCCTGGATGTGCTTGAAGTAGAAAATTCACAGATTCCAAGTCTTGATCCCAAAGCAAACTCCTCAACCCAGGTGGCTGTGCCTCGCTGGTCCCCTCCACCAGCTCTGTGGAGCCTGGGAGGCCAAGCCGGAGGCTTTGAAAACCAGCTTGTGTTGGAGTTCTGAAAGCACCAATGTCTGGGGTGTTTGTCCAGCAGAGAAGGGGCCTATTTTTTCCCTTCCAAATGCAACCTTGAAAGATGCTCCATGGGTTTTTTTTTCTTCAGACTTTCCACAGGAAACACAAACAAGGAAGAAAAATGGCTGTAGGTGCCGAGACGGAGACCTGAAGTGGAATTTCAACCCCAAAGGAACTGCTTGGTAACAAGCGTCCTCTGTCCCGGTGTAGACTGTGAGAGAGTTGGTTGCTGCTGTGTGAGAAGCCTGCACAGACAGGCAAGGGCAGGAACTGGACCACTTCTCATGCCTGACTCCAGCATGTCTCCTCTCCATTGAAAGAACAGCTCTTGCTTGGCTTGTGTGCTGGGAGATTCCCTGCCTAGTGTTTTGTTTTGTTTTGTTTTGTTTTTTTAACTTTTATTGCATTATGATGAGAAAAGTTACATGATTTCAATTTAT
>NW_022196893.1:29113562-29116390 GCF_008632895.1 Mastomys coucha
CTTCTATCTCTTGTATTCTGTTGGTGATGTTTTCATCTATGACTCCTGATTTCTTTCCTAGGTTTTGTGTCTCCAGAGTTGTCTCTCTTTCTGATTTCTTTATTGTTCCTTCACCTGTTTGATTGTGTTTTCTTGTAGTTCTTTAAGGGATTTTTGTGTTTCCTCTTGAATGGCTTCTAGCTGTTTACCTGTGTTCTCCTGTATTTCTTTGAGGGTGCTATTTATGTCTTTCTTAAAGTCCTGTATCGTCACCATGAGAAGTAATTTTATATCTGAATCTTGCTTTTCCGGTGTAATGGTATGTCCAGGACTTGCTGTGGTGGGAGAATTGGGTTCTGATGATGCCAATTAACCTTGGTTTGTGTTGTTTATTTTCTTATGCTTGCCCTCTGCCATCTGGTTACCTCTAGTGCTACCTACCCTTGCTAAATCTGACTGGAGCCTGTCCTTCCTGTGATCCTGGTTGTGTCAGATCTCCTCAGAGTCAAGTTGTCTCTGTAATCCTGTGATTATGAGATCCTGTGATCCTGGGCTTGTTAGATCACCTGGGAGTGGGGCTTCCTCTGTGTGTTGTGGGACTGGCTGCGGAGCCTGCACCAAAGGTCTGCTCAGGACACCAGCCCAGAGAGACAGGAAGGAACCCGAGCCACTGGGCTGGTGGAGTTCCTGTGTGCCTGGTCCCGCTGGTCTCAGTTACTCCCGGTGTTGGGACAGATGTTGGTTCCACCTCACCTCTGATCCTGGGCATGTCAGAGCACCTGGGAGTGGAGCTTCCTCTGGGTGTTGTGGGACTGGCTGCAGAACTTGCACCCAAGGTCTGCTCAGGACACCAGCCCCTCCCTGCCTAGTGTTAAAAATGTGTGTGGTATACATGCGTGTGAGCCTGTGTGTTCAGAGATGTAGGCGCACACTGGTGTAGGGATGCATATGGAGGCAAGGGAACAACCTTGTGGTGTTATCCTCAGGAATGTTGTCCATCCCCTTTGAGGAAAAACTCTCCTCCAGAGCTGGAGTCTACCAATTCCTCTAGATGGGCTGGTCAGTGAGCCCCAGAGCCCCCTCTGTCTCTGCCTCTCCAGTACTAGTATTACACACATGCACTGCTTGCTGTAACTGCCATCTTTATATGAATTCATGAGGTTTAGCTCAGGCCTTCATGCTTGTAGGGCAAGTGCTTTACCCACTGAGACATCCATGCAGTCCTCTCCTTTTCCAGATGGTGTTAAGCGGGGTGCCCCCATGCCAAGGGCCCATCAACCTTGGGAACATGCACCCCAGAAGCCTGAGGCCTACAGTCCAGTGGCTTTCACCTAGGCACGATGTCCCCTAGGCCAGCACAACACGAGAGCAGCTATAAAGTAGTGTCTAAGTGACCCATACATGCACTGGAGAAGAGTCAGATAGGTATTAACGGTGTGTGTGTGTGTGTGTGTGTGTGTGTGTGTGTGTGTGTGTGTATACGAGTGAGGGTGCCTGAGTGTTATGACATATGTGTAGAAAGTCAGAGTGACAACTTCCTGGAGTGATTCTCTCCTTTCACAGTGGGTTCTGGGGATCAAACTCGGGTCTTCAGACTTGCGCGGTAAGTTCTACTGTCCACAGAGTCAGGAATCAGATACTTGGTGTCCATAGGTTAGAGCTGCCAACGACCACTTCCATGTAAGGGATCTGCAAATTATGTCTAAACTCATCTGAACCTAAGGAACACAAAGCTCCAGACCAAGAGGCAGTGCTGTCGCAGTGGGTTGTTCCAGCAGTCTGGATGCAGCCTGGGGCTGGTCCCTGACGGGCTAGGGAAGCTGGCTGGTCAGTGATAGACAAAGGGAAGCTGGCCAGTACAGGTAGCTAGTTCTTTCTGCTGCCACAGGGTGGAATGCCTCACACCCACTGCTGTCTCTGGGCGGATGAGAGTATTTCCTCCCTTGTAAACTCTGTCTGGTAAAGACTTGGGGCTCACGTCTTAACATATCTGTATTATCCCTTCATGTAGCCCTGTGATAAGTGTTCTAAGGAACGCTGGGCGCACCATTCCAACTAGAGCTTGGCTCTGAGAGATCAAATTCTGAGAAAGACTCAGCCAACACCACTGCTTTGGGCTGAAATCTATCTATCCTAGTCATCTGGAACCAGTGCAAAAACCCAAAAGGATTTCAATGGCTACAAAACCTGCTTGGCTCTAGGCTGCTCAGCACATCCTAGGGAAAGCCAGAGACCCGGGAGCAGCTGCCCCACACTGTGTGGTGACAGGAGGAAGGGGATTTCCCCAGGTGCTCTTGTGAAGAGATCCACTAGTTGTTGTTGGCTCTAAGAAAGACGGAGGAGGCCAGGAAAGGAATCATTCTGGAGAGGGGGAGTGATATGAACGTTCCCAGCGTGTAGTCGGCCTGGCTCTCCAGTCACAGATCTGCATTCAGACAGCTACGCAGGCTCTCCCACTCAGCTGCCAAGCAAGTGACCTGTTTATGCTTCCTGACACATCCTGATGTGGGATCAGAGTTATTTCTGATTTCTATTCTTTCCAAGATTTTAGAATACTTGAATATGCCTTCAGGCTACATTGGGGGGGGGCTGTTTGTTTGTTTATTGAGACAGGGTTTCTCTGTGTAGCCCTGGCTGTCCTGGAACTCACTCTGTAGACCAGGCTGGCCTTGAACTCAGAAATCTGCCTGCCTCTGCCTCCCAAGTGCTGGGATTAAAGTCATGAGCCACTGCCCGGCTACATGTTTAATATGTATAAAAAAATTGAAAACTTCTGGTTTTGAAATTTGAGTTAGAGATGGTCCACCTGTCTGTCTTTCTCTCCCTCTCCCTCTCCTTCCCTCTCTCTC
>NW_022196893.1:29116540-29117215 GCF_008632895.1 Mastomys coucha
CTCTCTTTCCCTCTCCCCCTTCCCCCCTCTCCTGCTTGTTTATTACATTATCTCACTCTGTAGCCCAGGCTCACTCAAGCCCACAGTGACCAGCCTCAGGCTCAGCTTCATGAGTGCTGAAATTGCAGTGAGAGGCACAACAGCTGCCAGGTGTTTGCGATTGTTGCTTTACATTTGTTTGTTTCTGCTTTTGTTTTTTACTTTTGAAGCGCTGATATGATTAAGTAGGACAAAACAGAGAAGGACTCTACTACAATACCAGATCCAGGCCACGGGCAGTCAGGGCTGTGCTAATTATGGTTGGAAAGAGGACAAAGGGCGAGTGTGGGAGCTACAGTGGGACAGTGTAGGCAGCAGCCCCTCCCCCAGCCTCTGGATGCCATCGACAAGCAGCACTCAGCCCAGAGAGCTCTCATGTTTATTAAGAAACCATCTATTATTTTAAAAGGTAGGAGGAGGAGGAGGAAGAGGAAGAAGAGGAGGAAAGGAAGGAAGGGAGGGAGGGAGGAAGGAGAGAAAAAAGAAAAGAAAAAATAGCCAGGTGATGGGGGCGCACGCCTTTAATCCCAGCAGAAGCAGCAGAGGCAGCATAGGCTGGCATATTACTGAGTTCAAGGCCAGCCAGGTTTACAGACAAAGTTTTAGGATAGCCAGGGCTACACAAAGAAACCCTGT
>NW_022196893.1:29117225-29123673 GCF_008632895.1 Mastomys coucha
AGAAACAAAAAGAAAAGGGAAAGAAAGAAAAGAAACCATTTATAAAGTTATGGGAAAGGGCTGGAGAGCTGGCTCAGATGTTAGGAACATCTACTGCCCTGTAAAGGACCTGGGTTTGGTTTCCAGCGTCCATGGGGTGGCTCACAACTCTAGCTCTCAGAGATCCGACACCTCTTCTGACCTCCATGGGCTTTTGCACAGATGGTGCAAATACATACAATTAGGCACACACATATGTATAAAATAAAAATGTTTTTATTGGAAATTGCATTCACAGTACCATCTCTGCACAGGCCTTGCTACCGGGGGCCCTCTACAAGGTCTCATTCACTTCCTAGATCCCACTCGAGGTCCCCTACTGGGCTTTGTTTACAGACACACACACACACACACACACACACACACACACACACACACACACACCTTCCTTCCATCCCCTGGCACTGAGTGATTTCTGACATATCTTTTCCAATGGGGTCTTTTCCAGTAAGGTCACTTGACCCGGGAAAGCAAGGAGCAGATCACAAATCAAGACTCCCTGAGAAGCAGAGGCTGCTGGGTGATTTGGGGAGGGCTCTGTTCAAATGATTAAGATAATGTGGGGGAAATGAGGAGCTGCCTAAAGAAACTACTAGGTCAACAGCAGTCTGTGGTGCCCTCTAACTTCACACTTGATCTCCGTCCTCACAGAACACCTCCTGGATGTTGCCATCTGATGACTGGCAGGCACAATTTGGTCTGAACAAGGAGCGTCTATCCTTGATGCTCCAACAGCACGGATGCTCCAGGTCCAAAGAGCTCCAGCAACCTATCCTGACTCACATGGTCATGTCCTCTGCCTGTCTGCACTGGCCAGACTCATTCTCTTTTAAGAGCTGCCCTCACCAAAGAGATAGTAACCACTGGACTGGTCCTCAAGACCCTGCTCCCAGAAGCAGTTCCATGTCCACTCCACACCAGCTTCTCCATTACACCCAGGTGCTTCCGGTTCAGGCCAGTGGGGCTCCTTCCCTTGGTGTCCTGGGCTTAGACTGCTCTACACTGCTCTACGGCTGGGAACTGCCTTAGCAATGTTCCATCTGTCCCTCAGTATCTCCTGTCCTCCCTGCAGGTGAGACAGCTAGCACAGCACATGATCGAGGGCAGCTTTCAGTGTGGTCCTGTAAGTCCTGCAGACTGGCCTTGCATTCTGTCTGTCACACAGTCGTCTCACCCATAGGGAGCTGGAGATGGCAGCGGTATCTACCGCCTCCCACTCTGTTGGGGGAAGCATGGGGCACCCGGAACAGAACAAGATCTGTACTAACAAGTGGGTCTTCGTTGAAAGTCGAGCCCAGCTCTTGCCAAGAGCATTCCACTTATCTTTTGACACTCAGCAGGTATATGACAGACATTTAATGGTTGCTCGTGTATGTCCTGTACTGAGTTCCTTGTGGAGTCTCTTGATTGGAGGTCCCATAGAGCCTGAGAGCTGAGTCCCTTGGAAACTTGAGGCGTATCTATTCCTGGCCATCTCATAGCCTCTTCTTTTTTGGGTAGTTATTTCTCCAAGGCCCTTCCTCAAGCTTTGTCTTCTCATGGCATCTTCCTGGGAGTGGGGATAGCTGGTGGATATGGACTTTCCCAGTGCAGGAGACTAGAGAGGGATGACAGAGATGGTGCCTGGGGACAAATAGGGTGTGTGTTCTGAATAGACTAAGGAGGGGCTACAGCATTTACCAGCCTCTACTTGTACGAGGCACTGGAGGTTTGAGCCTTGCTTCTTGGTCCTGGCTCCTTCAGTTCTTGCTTAGATGGCTACAAAGTATGGGGGTGGGATGAGTCTTGTGGCTGCTCTGGGGCATGCCAACCTCTCACTCCCTGCCCCCATAGCCTTTTCGGTAAAGAGTGCTGTGTTCCCTCCCTGCCTGCTTGCCATATCTCCTTCCCACAGGAGCTTGCCCCCCTAGGCAGCAGTCCAGCAGTCTCATGGCTTTGTCAGAATCTCATTAGCAGTGACAAAAAAGAAGCAGGCTGAGTGAGGCACTCCAGGTGCCAGTTAGAAGGGCCAGGGTAGTAAAGGCTATTAGACCATAGCTAAGGTCAGCCCTCAGAGAACATCAAATAAATGGAGGCCCGGAGAGGGGTGGGTGGTAACCAGAGAGTTGTAGGGTAGGGTCTCCGGCTCAGACTGGGTCTTAAGTGGGCTGTCAGGTCTCTTGCTTGATTTGGGGTGCTTAAGAGATAAGGCAGAACAGCTTTCCTTGTGTAAGCTTTTGGAGTCGGGGCAGGAGTCTGGGTCCCAGAGTCTCAGGATAGCCATTCCCAAGCCTGAGGAGGAGGGCAGATGCAGTGACTGCTCGGGTCTCAGAGCTTTGCCCCTGTCTGCCCACCTAAGTTCTTAGGACTTCACTGAGGTGTCTTATTAGCTCTGTTCAGAGATAAGGAAGCAGATACCTGGATGTGTTATTTTAGGCTCTTGGAGAATTCTCTAGATCTCAACCTCCCCACGAGACTTGAAGCTTCTAACCCAGGGACACTCCTTCATTCCACGACTGGTTCTAAACAGTGCAAATGTGTGTTGAGGCTGAGGTGGCTTCTCCTGTGGGGAATTAGGATGAATATCCAGAATCCGGAGTTCTCTGCCTTGCCCAGGAGAAGGGAGGCTCCCAGGGCTGGGCCACGGGCTCTGCTGAGGACAGTGGCCATCTGTGTGGACATCCAGTGCTGCTCCAGGGATCTGTTTGCCTTTGCTGTGCAGGGACCTGCCGAGGCTGTGGATTTTTGTCATGGCTGGCCGGGAATGTGCATGATTTATGTTTTTTTTTTTTTCTAACCCAAGGCTTCGTCATAAAGGAGCATTGAGACTAGAGTGAGCCTGGTTATGAAAGACCTTCCTCTCTGAGTCTCTGTTAGAGGAGGCACTGCTGGCTGCCCCCCCCCCCCAGGGTTCTGGAATGCTGTGCCCACCTTAGTTAGCTCTGGAATGGCTGGAGGTGCCAACAAATCTGTACACCAGTCTATGCCTGGTCTCCACATCCTTTTCTAGGCTTCTAGCTCTCTGTATGTTCTTAGCTGAAATCCTTCCTTACAGGAAACCTGCTGGTACCTTTGACTTCAGAGGCACGTACACGCATACACACACACATACACACAAGTCCCTGGACAAGTCACCTGACCTTAGCAAGTGTCAGTTTTGCCAACTGCAAAGGGAGTGTAAAAATATGCACCGCAAACTGTTGTGGTGTGGCAATCCAGGTTCCTCATCCCGGCTGGTAAGCTCTTGGAGCCTGTGTCTTGTTTATTTCCGTCTGTCGAGTACTAACAGAGTCCCTGGCACACAGCAGTGAGCACTGAGTGCTGACCAGGTCCAGCTGATTGTATGCAGTGAATGGAGAATGTGGAGAATGTGTTGGGAGCCGCAAGCCCAGCTGGACATTGATCAGCAGTTAAGAAACCATCAATTGTGTCCAAGTCCCCATCTTTCCCTATAGATTCAGAGATAGAAGCACCTAGCCTTATGCTGAGAGACCCCAGGATTCCAACTGATCCCACCCCCCTGCTTGTGGAGCCCCAGGGGCCTTTATCACTCCAATTGTCTGCCCAGGCGCCCTTCTTCCAGCCTGGACCCTCACTTCTGGGAATGGCTGCCACTCTGGGGCAGTGGGCGTCCTCATGTCGGCTCGGCCGGGCTGGGCCCCTCTTCGGAGAAGGGGTGGAGGGGTGTGAAGGACTGGTGTATGTGACTTTGTTTATTTTCTCTGAAGGATCCTGCTATAAAAATAACCTGCCTGGAAACCTCCTCTCT
Source organism: Mastomys coucha (assembly GCF_008632895.1). Lineage (NCBI taxonomy): Eukaryota > Metazoa > Chordata > Mammalia > Rodentia > Muridae > Mastomys > Mastomys coucha. The sequence continues at coordinate 29,121,013 of NW_022196893.1, forward strand.
GAGGGGAGAAAGAAGCTTTTGTATCCGAGGAAGTGGTTCTAACTGCAGCCCTGGGCCTGCCCCTGCCCCCACCGCCAAGGAGGGGCGGCTAAGGTGAGAGGGGCAGGGCCCACAGAGGACCGGAGGCCTCTCACAGGCCTGCTAGGTCTAGAAGCTCTGAAGGAGGCCTAGGTAAGGAACGTTAATGAGAGAGAAAAGCTGAGACAGCCTAGAAGAAAGGCAAATCGGTCCTGCGGAGGAGTGAGCTGGAGTTTGAGGTCAGAGGACAACCTGGAGGTACTCAGCTTGAGGGCCGCAGACAACTCAGCGTGGCACTGTAGCCATGTTTCTAGATGTAGCTAAGAATTTGATCCAATTGTCAACCCCCACTGCCTTTCAGCACCGAGGGACAAAGGCAGAGCAGGAATAAGCTGGCTGCCTGTCCTGTTGCTCGGCCCAATCCCCGTGGCTCAGACTGTGACAGAAAAGACAAAGGACTGCAAGTAACTGCCAGGCCAGGCCCTGGGCTGGGTACATGATGGGACCCTCACGGTTCTCTTCCAGGCACGACAGCAAGGGAGGAGCTGGACTTGCAGGTGGCACATTCCCCCTCCGGTTAGCTGGCTCCTCTTGTGCAAGCCATCTAAACCTTTTCCAGCCCAGTCTACCTGTAAAGTACAGGTGACAGGCTCCCCTTGCCTATTCATTGAGCCACTGAGCAGATCCGGGGCACAGAGCCTTAATGAACTATCTGGTGCCAACAAGATAGCTTTTTGGACAGTTTCCTCTAGGCACAGCAAGTAAAAGGCAGTTGGCTGGTACTGACCCACAAGTCACCAGAATCTTGGGAACCAGCACCACTGGTGCCCAGAAAGCTGTAGGACTGACTGTGCTAAGATGGCCACCAAGAAGGCCACAGAACAGCCATCTGGACTAGACTGTAAACTGCGAGTGAGGCCTTTTCTCATGGGGTGTCAATACCTCAAACTTGTGATCAACCCCACAGAACCAGGGTTGGTAGGAACCACTGAAGGAGCCCCTGAACATTCTGTCTAGGCGAGAGGCTATGGCCCCCGAGAGAACAGGGTATCAGAAGAGGGTGGGGCTGCTGTTGGAAGAACACAAACCAATGGACGAACAGAGCAGGGATCCAGGATGCCTTAGAGCAGTGTTGAGAGGAAAACTTAGAATGTCCTTGGCCACAAGGCTATCTTGATAGAGTAGCTGCTGGCACAGCTGGGAGAAATACAGGGCTGCAGAAGCCATGGTCATCGTGGGATCATAGAGTTCCAGAGCTGAAAGGATTCCCTGGGGCCTTGAGAACATAGGCCTGTGAGAGAAGCAACACGCAGGCTGTAGCCCCGGGGCCACTGTGAACCACTGTGCTGGGCTTGTACCAGCCAGGGTGCCCACAGGTAGACGAATAGATGAAGAAAGCATTGTACATACACACATGGAATGCCAGTCTACCATAAAAAGAATAAAACCCTGTCATTTGTGGCAATGTGTATGAAACTTGAGGATAATTATATGTTAAAATTAGCCAGGGCACAGCTAGACAAATACCACATTTTCATTCATTTGTGGAAGCCAAAAATGTCAATATTATAAAAGAAAGTAGAATAATGGTCAAAAGATACTAGGAGTGAGGATAGAGATAATGAGTACCAAAGATAAAGGAACTCCTTGACAATGGAGAGATGGCTCAGCACTTAGAGGACCTGGGTTCAATTCCCAGCAACCACATGGTGGCTCACAACCATCTGAAACTCCACTTCTAAGGAGTCCAGCACTCTCCTCTGGCTCTGTGGGCAGCAGGCACATTTATGGTACATGGGCACACCTTCAGGGAAAACCTTATAAAATTAAAAACTTTTTTTTTTTTTAAATTTTGGTTTTTCGAGACAGGGTTTCTCTCTGTATCCCTGGCTGTCCTGGAACTCACTCTGTAGACCAGGCTGGCCTCGAACTAAGAAATCTGCCTGTCTCTGCCTCCCAAGTGCTGGGATTAAAGGCGTGCACCACCACTGCCCAACTATAAAAAACAATTCTTAAATAAGAGAATTTCTTCTTAATTTGGGAGACATTTTATACCTAGAACCCAACAATTTTCAACCTACACAAATGTTAAAGTGTTTGAGTGATGAGAATCCTGGCTATTCATATATCATTATATACTGCATATATACTAAGTTGTCTGTACTCTTCACATAGGTTGTATACAGCAAGCATATCTCCAAGCTGGCCCTTAGTGATGTACTGAAAGCTGATTTTGTGTTTATGACACCAACAATGCTAAGTTAATAAAATTGGTAGCATGTCCTATGTGCCAGGCGCTGTCTGAAACCCTGTATGTTCTCATTTAGCATGTACGAATGCCCTCTCTAAATGACACTGGCTGGCTTCTCGTCTGTCACACACCACACCACTGTGCAGAAGACGGCTATTTTCAAAGAGTGCACTCTAATTCCCTAGTGTACAGAAGGACCCTGATTGACCTGGGTCAATTAGGCTAATTCCAGGACCACACGAGAAACTGATTTTTGTTTTTTTAAAAAAACAATTTTAAAGTGTATATGAGTGCAGGTGTCTGCAGAGGCCAGGGGTACTAGATCCTCCCGGATCTGGAGTGACTAGACCCTCCCGGATCTGGAGTGACTAGACCCTCCCGGATCTGGAGTG
>NW_022196893.1:29123702-29133327 GCF_008632895.1 Mastomys coucha
GGATCTGGAGTGACTAGACCCTCCCGGATCTGGAGTGACTAGACCCTCCCGGATCTGGAGTGACTAGATCCTCCGGATCTGGAGTGACTAGACCCTCCCGGATCTGGAGTGACTAGCAGTTGTGAGCCACCTGGTATGGGTGCTGGGAAAAGGACTCAGGGTCCCCTGCCAGAGCAGCACATGTTCTTAAACACTGATCTGTCTCTCTAGCCCAGAAAGCTTTCTTCTGGGCTGGTCCATACACAGTATGGGACGAAGCTTAGTTTAAAGGCGAGGGAGGGAAGAAACACTCTCTCTTCGTGTGCAGGAATTGTGTGGGTACTTTGAGTTTGCAAGGGAGCCAAGGGAATTACTGGAAACAAACTTAAGATTGATCAAGCTGTCCTGAGACTCCCATGACTTCAGATTCTCAATTCTGTAAATTAAAGACCATTGTGGAGGTCAATTGGATTTATTTTTTTCATGAGACTCAGTGGGTACAGCCTTGCTGGTCTGGTGGTCACAGGCTGTCCAAGAAAGGCCAGGAATTGTCTGTGTCACTCCAATGTAGAGAAAATTGATTTCGATCTAGAAAAACAGAAACCAAAAACAAACAAGATGAATGCAAATTGAGAACCCAGTCCCATCTATCTCTGGAGACTGCACAAAGGTGAAAGGTTAGAGCTTTCCTATTATTGAACATATGACTTCTCAGCGGCTGAGGCCAGCAGGCCGGGGCTTTGGGCCATTACTGGTGCTGACGTGAGGTGCATGCTGGGATTGACACAGGAAAGCATGCTTCTTGAGCTGTCAGCCTCCCTGGCCTCAGTTTCCCCTCGTGCAGTGGCTGGGCAGTATTAAGCAAGGGCTGTGCCACCCAGCTTCACATTCTTACATTCTGGAATTCCCACAGGCAGGCCTCCAGGCCCCAGGGCTGGCCGAGAGAACAGAGCTGTGGCTGTTTGTCACTGTGGCAGAACAGTGGACCCCATTGAACCTGTGGTCTCCTGCAATAGAAACGGCCAAATGGCACACGTAGAAAAGGTAAATTCATCCGAGGGGCTGGTGAGAGGTACTGAAAAAAATATGCAGCCCTTGGGTACTGTCCAGGGAGACTCAACCTTCAGTTCACAAACTGAGACAGCCATGTGTCTGACAGGCTACCCTGAGCTTCATCTTGCCACAACCAGAGTGAAGATGGTGGTGGAAGGCAGTCCTCACGGACACCATGGCACCAAGCAGCCCTACGTGGTAGGGGTTCTCTAAAGAGCCATGCCTCTTATGGTCCTAGTTTTGTAGTCGGTAGAGCAATAATCCTTTAAAAAACATGCCTTGAGTGCAATCTAAAATGCTGCTCATGTGAAAAAACTGTGTTTATTTCAGCACCTTAGACTGCCTTCAGCTGTGAGCCCCAAACTAGAGGGTCTGAGGTCTCCCTCCCTATGGATCTGAGTTGGACTTGAGGCCATGATGTAGAGATGACATCATGAGTCTCCTGGTGGCCACTCTCTGGCTTTCCTTCTGTCCATTTCTCTCAGTGTTCCCTCATATCTGAAACTGATGTCATGCGTATGTGAGAGAGTTGGAAATACTATGGCTGAGGCGAGCAAGTGGGATACAGGGAAGACAAGCCATGGGCCCATTAGTTAGCAACTGATAGCTCTGGGGCTCAAATAAAAGTCTCTTAGTCTCGAGTCTCTGGTCTTCTATCGTACAGGGTTGTTCTTGTACCCCCAAGGGCTATGGGAGGAGGAGTCTTTGTTTCTCTTATTCGGGACGATGCAGAACCCTTACTGCTAGATTAAACATTTACAAGTGCAAATCAATTAAAGATTGGCATTTAAAAAAAGCAGTTGTAATGGTGAAGAATTCTAAAGTTCCAACTTTTTCCATAATGATCAATTATTTTGACGCTTTAAGAATATCAAACACTGAACTTAAATATTTGTATTTTAGCTACCGTAGCACTTGTGTTTACCTGGTGTGTTAGGGTTTCTAGGCTGCCTTTGGACCACCCAGCCTACATTTCCTACCATCGCACAGGCCCCCAAAGGCCTTTCAGGGTAGGAACCCGGCCTGTGCTTCCCTGTGCTGGGGCAGCAATGGAAGGCCCTCAGCTAAACTGGAAGAGGCTCCTGTTTGGGAACATCCTTGTGTTCACTCTTGCACAGGCAGGATTGGGGCAAGGGAACATCCAGGCACTGAGCGCCTGTGGAGTTAGTTGTACTTAAATACTTTCCCCAGCATCTGCCATTGTCCCTTGGCCCCTGCAGAGATGGACCCACTCCATCAGAAGACAGAGCACTACTGTGAGACGGGGAGTGTTCCCACAGCTTGAGGCATAGGAATAAAGACCATGAAGAACTATGGGAGGGTGAAGTTGACCTAAAGGATGGTGGGAATTTCATATAGGAATGTTTGTGTCACTTACAAAGAAGCTGACTCCAGCAATGTTCAGAACTACTTTTTTAAAAGACTTTTTTATACATATGGGTGTTTTGCCTTTATATGTCTGTTCATCAAATGCATGCAGTACCCGGAGGCCAGAAAAGGGTGTTGGGTCCTCTGGAAATGGAGTTAGACACAGTTAGTTGTTAGCTGTCCCGGGGACGTTGGGAATCAAACTCTAGGCAGGTCCTCTACAAGAACAGCCAGTGCTCTTAGCTCTTGACCATTGGGCCAACTCTCCAGGCTCAGCCCCCTGGCTCTTCAATTTCTGGGGGTTGGGTAAGGCTGGGAGTGTACTCAAAGGCCTCTGTGCCTTGTACATCATTCCAGTGGGCTTATAAAGAGCTCTTATTCAGTCTTCTCTCCCATCTCACAGTAAGGAGACAAAGCCAGAGAGGTTAATTATCTTGGGGGAAGGTCTCAAAGCTTGCTGGTGACACAGCTGTCACCCAAACCCCCTGCTCTGAGGGAAGTAATGTCTTCATGTTGTTCTTAAGCCATTTCTCCTCCAGAATCCTGGAAGTTTCACAAGCACCACCCAGGTGGGCTGCCTGTGGTCCAGAAGGTTGTCAGAGGTAACTCCAATGACCGAGAGAGGCACAGGCAGAGCCTGAGCCACGAGGCATGTGGGAGGGAGGGGTTAAAGGGCTTGAGTGTGGCTTTTGTGTGTGTGCTGGAGGGCAAGGCTGCATGTGCAAAGATGCACGTCCGCTCCCTTGCACGTTGGTGGGACAGGACGAGGACTACAGGCCAGCCTGAGAGGTGCTTTGCAGCTCCCGGAATGAATGGGCCTCTGTCCTCAAGGTTGTGAGAGACTCTGTGGATGCAGGTCCCATTAACTCCACCTCTGCCACAAGCAGAAAGGCGAGAGGCTGTGGAGCCCAAAGCACAGTCCCTTCGGATTTGCCACATACACTGCAGCTCAGAAGAGTGCGTGTGTGTGCGTCGGCCCCCCACCCAGTGTCCCGTTACTACCTTTCCCTTCTCAGTACTACTGCTCATCTCTTCAACAGGCTCCAGCCAGAGAACTCTATTCCTAAGTCTATGTCACCCTCACTCAATGTGTGTGCTCTGTCTGGTGCCTGGGCTCCTGAGTGTGGCCTTCCCCTAACTCAGCCTCAGCTTCCAGGTCATATGCTCATACTTCCAGTCGGCCAGCAGCTTTACTCACACACGGACTTTATCTGTAACGGACTGGCAGGCTCAAGTCCTGTCTGGGGGCCCATGCTCCCACTCTCATTTTCAGTCCTCTCTGGGCCCAGGCCCCTGTTGCCCTTGGCTGTAGTTTGTTTAATGGAGCAACTCCTGTCTGGGAACAGCCCGGAGCACTGGACACAGAGAGACACTTGTCTGGGCTTGCTAATTTTTTTTAACCAGCACAGTTAAACTACAGCGATGGGCTCAGTGACCTTTCTCGTTCCTCCAACCATTATCCTGGCCCTAATTATCAATGGCTTCTGGTTAAAGACTTCTAGTTATCCACTGGAAGATCTCCTAGGTTGGAGTCTGGTCTCTGACATGACAGAAGGGAGATCTGGCTTCTGAAGAAGGAACTGGAGAAGTTCCTGTGGAGACAAGTAACCAGACTATATCTTCCCTATACCCCCAGAGCCTGGTACAGAGTAGGACCTAAAGAAGCAACTGAGTGAATGGTTGAATAGAGGTTAGTAGATAGACAGATAGGCAAATGGGTGCATATACAGATAGGAAAATATTCACTTGCCCGTACAGAAATTTTTAGAAAAATCTTATATGATATCTTGACTTGAACATGGGCAAGGCTTCAGCAGAGATTGCATAATCATTCTATCACAGAATCTGGGAATGTTCTCAGCCCAGACCCTTCCTGGCACATCTATGAGACTCCCTTAGATGTCTGCAGCTGTGTAAAACTGGTCCATTCTCCATTCTTACTTCTACTCCCTGGATTCCTCTCAAAAAGGATGTGCCCACTGGAAAAGGCCCTGTACAGCTGCTGAGTGAAGCTGAGAGTCAGGGTGAAGGGACTGGGAGATCAGTGGCTTGCAGCTCAGGTTGCCAGAAGCCATGGAACTAACTGGGTATGACACTCAGAGCTGGCGCTAGAGCAAGCAAGATGCACCAGGGCACAGAAAGCCAGTGCAGGAGCCTGGCACACCACGGGTACTGCACTAAACATGGACCCACTAAAACGTTCCCGTGCCTTCTCTCCGGCTGTCACCCCCAAAGCCTTTTCTAAGCAGTGTATTAGACTCTATGGGAGAAGTAATCAGATCAGTAGCCCAGCTGAAGGAGGAAGGGACAGTGTTATCCACCACTCCTCAAGCTCCCCAACTCCACTCAGGAGTGGCTGCCATCCCCAAAGATCCCTGGTCCTGAGTGGCCTAGAGAAAGAAATGCTCAACACCTCCCCCCACCCCCAGGACCTTGCTCTTCTCTCTGGTTACTATTCTTTGTGAGCTTTCCCTCTAAATTACATCTGGAAAGCTGGAGTTTGAGGTCCACAGGGGCTTGCCTCCCTCCCTGAGTCCATGTTCTAAGGGCAGCCAAGAAAGGCCTTGTCAGCCAGGGAAAACAATTAGGAGCAATTACCATCAAGAGAGGCTTGGGTGAGGGTGCCAGCCATCTGTGATGAAAAGTGGCAGAACAGATTTAGGGGGAGCAGAGGGGTGGGGGTGGGGAAGAGCTGAGGGTGCTGCTTTTCTTTCCCAGTCAGAGGCTCAGGGCTCCTCCCGTTAGCTCCTGGAATAAAACTTCCCACACAGGGCCAGTGGGGTATAGTGTGTGTGTGCGGGGTGGGGCTGGAAAATAGAGGGAGGGCCCTGGGTCCCACATTCCTGGGATTCTCATACCAGGGTAGAGGGAATTCCACACTGACAGGAGTGAGTGGGGCAGAGGTAGAAAGACAGGATGGACCACTAGAAATGTCTCCAGGGCTTTGTTTTGTTTGTGTGTGAGGGGTGTCCCCCTACCTAGCACAAACCTTGCCTTGTTTCAGAGGCCATGAGTATAGACAGGCTGGGGCCTCCTGTCAACTCTGATTCCTCGCCCTCTACCCTCAGGCTTATCTTTTTGTGGGTCAGATGAGACCAAAGAGAAATCCTAGTGAAGAGAACAGTGGCACTTGGGGAAGGTGACGAGAACCCTCATTCTCTGCAGAAGCCAAGGAGACACGAATCCAAAGGCAGAGGGACCCACCTGCCCCTCACCCTTCCAAACTCAGGTGAGAACATGAGTGAAGACCCAAGCTGTTCCCAGAGGGGAGGACTGAGTGGACCTCATTAAAGGCTCTGGCTGGTCTTCGGCTTCAGAGCTGGTGGCAAGAGGTCTCTGGTGAGCATGAACAGCCCCGAGGAAGCAGCCAACCTCAGCATTGTGGGCCTGCAGTTCCCTGCTTTGCCTTGGAAGGTGACGGAGGACTTTGGGCAGGTCGTCCGTGCCTGTGCTCTGGTTTCTCTTTTCAGAAGCGATGACTCCCATACCACAGCTGTGTGAGGACCAGTGAGCAATGCACTTGGAGTGAGAGCAGGGCCTTAACTCTTACTGTTAGGAAGCGGCTTTTAGCTGGTAAGTAGAGAGGAAACTTGAAGCCAGACGCTCTGTAGCGGACAGGAAGCAGAAGTGAAGAAGACTCAGCTGAAGCCAGCTCAGCACTTGGCAGGCTGAGAGAGGCTGGAGCAAGTGGCATACATGGTGAGTTCCAGATCAGCCAGAGCTACATAGAGAGAACCTTTCTACAAGATAAATATAGTGAAAGTTCTTAGATGGAAGGCAAGAGATGGAGGCACAAACTATGCATTCAGGAGAATGAGAAGGATCAAAAGCCTTGGCTATACTGTGAGACTATCTCAAAAATGAATCCATGGGGCTGGAGGGATGGCTCAGCAGTTAAAAAACTAGCTAAGCTACTCTTCCAAGGAACCCAGATTCCCAGCACCTATATGGTGGCTCACAGGGGCCTGTCATTCCAGTTCTCGGGGATCTGATACCCTCTTCTGGCCTCTTCAGGCAACAGACACACAGGCAAGCACAGACATATATGCATGCAAAATATCCATATATATGTGCAAAATACCCACATATATAAAACCAAAATAAATACATTTTTAAAAGCATATTAAAACATGAATCAAACAGAGAGAGAGAAAGAGAGAGAGAGAGAGAGAGAGAGAGAGAGAGAGGCCAGTTATGATACACACTTGGGAGACAGGATCAGGAGTTCAAGATCATCCTTGGCTACTTAAATTAGAGGCCAGCCTGAATTACACAAAACTGTCTTTTTCAATCAACACACAACTTGGACACGTCAGTAATAGCAACCCATTCATTCCTTCAACCAGTCTGTCTTTCCCTTCTTCTAGACACTTGGAGGTGCTTAGCACAGACCAGTAACTACCACCATACCCAGAGCTGTGAGTATAGAGGAGAGACAGGTGGGTGAAGAGGCTGCACGCTTTGGACCTGGCTCTTCCCACAGTAAGGAGGAGCAGTGAGGTAAAAGAGTATCTGGCCTGTTAGACAAACAGGAGCAAGAGGCCAGAGTGGTAAGAGCACGCAGCCTGGGAGAGGAGCAGGATGGCTGCTAGAGAGGTGCTGGGGTTTGCTAGGCCACAGCAGAAGTAGATAGCTGTCTGCAATGGCTGATAGTGAGTGGACATGGTAGACAATGACATAAACATTTCCCCCAGGTCTGAGAAGTATCTGGTACTCAAAGACAAAGCAGCCGCCCCTTCTCCTTTGGAACTTTCTGCAGAGCCATGACCAGAATAGCACCCGGGAGTAGCTGGGGAGAGGATGTCTTTTACGGACACTGGATACAGGTCCTACTCTGAGAACAATCTTGTTTTGGTGTCCAGTGGAAAGGTTCAGGCAACTGCCAACTATATATATAAATCATAGAATATGGCTTAAAGGCTTCTTTCCTCACTCCAGCCATTAGGGGAGCTTTGAAAAAAAAAAATCCTAATCATGCCTAAAAAGACAGTTCATAAATCTGTCTAGAGAGCTCCAGGGCTCTTCTAACCTGTTCTCCTCTCTATTGTGAGCTGCTATGGTTTCTTAGTCTCACTCTCGTGAGGAGCACGATGTACCAGACACCCAGTAGAGGCAATATGGCAAGAAGGGGGTGGGAAAGCAACGAGACAAGGGTGCAGTTAGCAGAGTCGGTTGGAGTCTGAGAGGTGCACTTGGCTTCAAGAGAGCTCCCTGGCAGCCTCTGCAGACAGGTTTAGTTTTAAAAAGCACCAGAAAGCCACAGATTTGCATGTTATTTGTGTTCCAGGCTTCACTTCCAGGTATGTGGAATAAAATGAATGAATGAATGAACAGTATTCAGTCTCTTGGTTAAGGGGTGGATTCAGAAATCCAGACCATAATGAGGATCCAATCACTGGCTCAGTTTGGATCAGGAGACAGTTTCGGGGTTGGGGGGAATCTATCTATGCTAAAATATATATACATATGTATTTAAGTATATATATTTTATATTTAATATACTTATATATTTAAATATATATATTTTTTTTCATACTCTCATGTAACTGAGGAGACAGAACAGTCTCAGAGACACACAAATATAGAGTCTAGGGAGTTCCCAGTCAAAGCAAAGAAGCAAAATCCACAGAATTTATTTTAAATAAATCAATTTAAAAAAAACCTAGGGAGTCACATATACAGATAAAGGTGACATCATCCCTGACACATCCCCACCTCAGCCCTTTCCTCCACTTCAGCTTCATTCTGAACTTTGTGCTAATGAGCCTGTACTCTCTTGACAAGGTGGCACCTGTGTCTGCTTAGCCTTCCAACCTGGTGACCCCGTACTTCCTTTGTTCACCCATCTTTCTCACCCTCCAGGCTCCAACCTCACACTTAGGACATCTTCAGACAGAGGGTTCCTGTGAGTTCCAGGTAAGGCAAGTGCCTTTACAGGACAAGACAAAGAGAAGGGACCCATTGTCTGAATGTGCGAGGGACAGCCCTGTCAGCATGAAGGACGGAGGAGGAGCCTACCTAAAGGGTTACAAAGATGTTCTGAGAAGCATAGTGGGGTACAGAGAGCCCCAGATGGCAGCATGCCAACCTGATGAGGAAGGTGCTTCTGTTAAAGTCAAGAGGAGCCCTGTTTGAGGTCAGACGGATGCTCTGGGCCTACAGTGTTTGGAAGCTATGACAAATAACCAACTCTCCTTCTTAAGAAATGTTTCAGAGAATGAGTCCTGCCTTGTTCTTTACAGATGTGAATACAGATGCCTGCACTCTTGACTAGAAAACCAGCGCCATCCCAGTCTCCTGGCCTTGGCAGCTCCAGGTTGTGCCCCATGACAAAGGCAGATGACAAGACAAACAGGGAGAAGTTAAGTCATTCTGTCATCAGGACTACAGAAGTCCAGAGAAGAGATGTTAAGGTAGTGTGACCAGGGAGCGCTCTAATCAGACCTGGGTGCACACTTAGTGAGTTAGGCAAGCTGCACTTAGCAAGGCTCTCGTGTAGCCTCAATTCTACAACCAAGGCAGTGCTGGTACTGACCTTCAACATTGACTTAGAGCATCTTACTCCACGTAGCATCAGGCATGCAGGTAGAGCAAGGAAAAACAACACAATAAAATGTTAGTCACTTCTTACTCTGACCTTTTTTCAGAGCTTAGAGGATGGCACTGAAAGATCAATGGTTAAGATTTAAATACAAAGCAGATCTTTAAACGATCTCCCCAACCTCTCTCCATCCACAAATGACTGATCGTACCATGGGTATATAAACCAGGTGGTGATGGCAGGCAGGCTCTATGTGGTCCCCTCGAACCACTGAATACTAAAGCAGTGCTGAGGGCAGTCTGAAGAACAGAAGGACATACTCCTCACACACAGAAGAGTGAACTGACAGTCTCTGGCCTGTCTATGGACAGGCACTCACACTGAGCCCTATACAGGACTCCTGGGAGTCACAGTGGGTCTCAAGTGATCAACCGGATGTAGCCAGCTTCCACACATCATAGCACATGCTCTCAAAAGGACAGAAGCAGTCTCATTTTCTCTGTGTACATCCCAGGGATGACTGCTGGGACTGGGGATTTTGTTGAAGGATCTGTAACTGCCATGTCATCTTCCTTCACTTATTCCTTTTATAGGGAGGGGAGATGGTTATCAGCATGGAACACAGGGGCAGGAGACAGAGAAGGGCAACAACACAGGGGCAGGAGACAGAGAAGGGCAACAACA
>NW_022196893.1:29133337-29152503 GCF_008632895.1 Mastomys coucha
CAACACAGGGGCAGGAGACAGAGAAGGGCAACAACACAGGGGCAGGAGACAGAGAAGGGCAACAACAGGCGCAGTCTGTTTAAAGCAAGTTAAACATGATACTGGTAGCATACCCTTGGCCATGAACTACACAAACAGCTTCAGTCTTGGCCATCCAAGTTCACTCTTGAATTGATAGTTCCCAGACACCTGTGCTGCTCTTGTTAGCCGGCTCTCTAAGAATGGCTTACTGGTGAAGTCTGTACTTGGCTCCCATTAAGCCACCCGTCACGGCCTGACTTATTCCTATTATTCCTGGGATGGACAGTGGTCTTAGGATCACTAGCTTTCACCTGGTACACTTACACTGCACTGGAGAAGGGGAGCCAACTTCAGACTGGCTCAACAATTCTATATATTTTGCAAAGTGCTTTTGTTGCATGTCTCATACTCTGCTATTCATGGCAGTAAATATTTGTTGCTTTGGTCCACACAAAAAGTCTCTGAGGGAGATAAAACAGATATTGTCTAAGGAACAAACAATAAACACAGAAAACCATCTTGTGATGAGCCCCAGATAACAGTGAGAAAAGCTTGAGAAGCAAGTAGGCCAGACTGCCACCGTGCACGCTGTCACTTAAATACAGTTGAGTACCAGAATCAGACGATATCCTTGTGTCCTGTGCTAAGGCTGTGTGCCAGCTTTCTAAAAGAGAATGTGAAAGGGCCCAGCAACTCATATAAAGAAAGCTATTTATTTCCTATGGAAAATCAAGAGAAAAAGAAAGGGAGAGAGTGAGGAAGAGAAGCAGCGAGAGAAAGAAACACAAATGCACAGCAGGCCCTCGTCCCCAGCATGCAGGGGAGGCCAGAGGGCACAGGCTGCTGGAGTGGAGACGGGACAGTCATTTAACAATGGAGTAGTAAAAAAAATAGTTGTTGTTGTTTTTCAAATTGTAACTTGTGGTAAAACATAGAAAATGTACTAAACAAGCTTGGTATAAAACAGTAAAATATCCAAATAAGCCCGGAGAGCACAGTGCTGGATGGGCTGGGCGGGGGCAGGGAGGAAACTGCATAGAAAACTACCGCTCACCATACAGAAAGTACAAAATGTCCCTGTTGTGGAACTTAAGTACAAAACGACACTGGCACTGCACCCCCTCACCATCTCACCTCAGGAGCTCTTTGAGGGGGGAGAGGTGCTACAAACAACAAGAAAGAGCAGTTTAAAAACCTCAAGTCTATCTACGTTCCACCTGCTCTTCAGCTGACAGCGTCATTTACCTTGATAACCTTTACTCCTAAACCAAATTCATCCAGGTCTCAAAATACTCTTAGGGAATCTACAAATGCCCAGTACACAGGGCTTGCTGGGATCACTGTGTGCTGGAATCTGAAAGATGAAAATAAACCTGCAGACTAAATGGTCAACACATTCAGTCTTTTTTTTTTAAAAGCATTTCCCCGTGAAATATATATTTCACATTGTGTGTGTATATATATATGTATGTATACACACATACAGGTATATATGTCTATAAAATTCTCTGTGGTTAGAAACATATTTAAACTAACAGCCACAGAGCACCGAGACCTGCCCTCATCCGCCTCTGCTCAGTGATGCTGACGCTGAGGTCCTTCCTGGTCAGAAGCAGGCAGCAGTGAAGCTGTGGCCCGGCTGTTGCACTCGATACTTCTGGCTGGGCCCTCACACAGCACGTGCGTGCTCACACATGCAACCCTCCTTGTAAGGAAAGGACTGCTTGAGGCGTTAGGGTCTGCCGGGGCAGTGCAGTGTGCTCAGGATGGGATGACTCTACCAGTGACGAAACAGCTTTGAGGAGAAGCAGTCGGTTTCATGGAGGGCACATAAATAGGAAGGTTCTGGAGGAGGGGCCTTGAGCTTGTGCCTCAGAGTCCAGTTTATCGTCTCCATGGAAATTCCTGACTCTGCATCGTGGGGACTGTGTGTGTCTACATGCTGGCGGTTTTCATCCCTACCTGCTGCCCATGCCCTTTCCTACTTCTCGGTAAGGCCTAGCAACAAGAATTCATATGAAACCAAGATTCTTCCCGAGTTTTCCTTGGACTCCTAATGAGGACTCAGAGAGCTGGAGCCCTTAGGAAACAAGATGGCAGAGCTGAAGTGAAAAGCAGTCTCTCTCTTCAGGAGGGATGTCCCTCACCCCTTCACAGCACCAAAGTTTCTTTGCAAAAATAGTATCTGAGATACAAAAGGAAAGGCAGATGTGCTTGTGAATGCATCTTGCCTGGTCTGGTCCAGGATCAAGGGCTGTACAAGAACAGGGGTTAGGAGCAGCTGTTTCCAAGGTCTCTGGCTGTCGATGGCAAAGGTTGGTCCCCCACTCGCTCAGTGTCTGCTCCCTGAGACAGTCTTCACAAGAGTTTCCGGTGGAGGATCTCCCAGACCATTCGCTTCCGGAAATATGGCATGTGTTGCTGTGGGGACACAGACAGACTTAGTTCTCACTTAGTTTCATTAGGAAAAACAGAATTTTAGTACCTTTGTATTCTACTGGGCCAGTGACATGGCTCACTTGGGCGGGCACAAGACCCTGTTCTCCTTAAGGTTTCCAACTCCCAGACTTGGGGACATCTCGGGTCTCTCAAACTGCTCGTATTTGGTCATAACACCTTTTCTTTTACTGCTTCTTTCTACTATAATTTTCACCTTATGCCCTTAACAAGTTACAGTGGGCACCATCTGGAATCTTCAGGCCATTCCCAAATGACTTCAAGAATGATGTCTTATCAAATTTTTTATGTTTACGATAAGGCTAAGGCCAAAAACTGAAAAGTACTTTATTAGAGAAGAAGTAAGAGATCTTCAAACGATGTCTCAGTTTGGTCTACATCTGTGTCTTAATTCTTAGTTTAGTTTGAGACAGTCTCATTACGTATCCTTGGCTGGTCTGAAACTCTATGTAAACCAAGATGCCTCCTAACTCATAGAGATAGGCCTGCTTCTGAGTGCTGGTATTAAAAGTGTGTGCCACCATGCCAGTTTTTTCAAAGGTTTTCTTAATCTCTGGGCTGTGACTCCATATGGGCATCTGAATTTGTTTTTTAAAAAAGATTTATTTATTTAATGTATATGAGTGCTGTTTTTATGCACTCCAGAAAAGGGAATCAGATTCCATTATAAATGGTTGTGAGCCACCATGTGGTTGCTGGGAATTGAACTCAGGACCTCTGCTAGAGTAGTCAGTGCTCTTAACCACTGGGCCATCTCTCCAGCCCAGGCATCTGAATTTGTAACTGAATATAGACACTCTGGAAAATCTGAGAACAGTGAAAGGTTTCTAAACACACCATGTCCAGAAATTAATTCAGGCTCAAACATACAATGAATCCAAGGTGCATGACTTCACTGAACGCCTGGCACTGAGTATACAAAGCACACTTCACACTGTGTGATCTGTGACGGACACAATGCCAGCTGCTGCAAACACCCCAGTTCAGATTTCAGACTATTGTACATTATGAGTGGTAGCCGTTTTACTTACATAGAACACTTTCTGCTTTGACAGAAACTAAAGTTTCATTAGGAAAAACAGAATTTTAGTACCTTTGTATTCTACTGGGCCAGTGACATGGCTCAGTGAGTAAGGAAACTTCTACCAAGCTTGATGACGTGAGTTTGGTCCTTGGGACCCACGGTAAAAAGAGAAACAATTCCTACCCCTGTCTGCCTTCCACATGTATGCTATTCCCATCCTGCACTAATTCTGTGCAGCAGCATTCTCAGCACCGCTGACTCGGAAACCAAACTGTCAGCCACTCTGGAAAACAACAAGGACGTGCTAAATAACCCTGTAACATTAGAGTCAGCCGAACTCAAGCCTTCCTGCAAACCCAAACCATCTATTTCATCTGTGTACAAACTCGCTTTTGTCTTTAACCAACTGTAAAATTACATGTATACCAGAGAACTGTTTTAAGATCATTTCTTTGCATTATTATATGTTTCACTTATCTAATATATGTATATATCTAGGGCAATGTAAAAACTTTTTGGATGAAGGCAAATAGTAACTTTTGTTTTTAAGACTCATTCATTTTTATGTGCATGAATGCTTTCCTTGCATGTATGTCTGAGTTGCATATGCATTCTGTGGAACCTGCAGAAGCCAGAAGAGGGTGGTGGATCTCCTGGAACTCTAGTTACCAAGGCTGTATAGGCCATGTGGATGCTAGGAATTGAACCCAGTCCTCTGGAAGAGCAGCAAATGTTCTTTAACCACTGAGCATCTCTCCAGCCTCAGCAAATGTTTAAGAAGCCCTGCTTCAGACAAAATCTAGACAGGACACTGATTCCAACAGGAGCCAAAGTAGAGAACATATCAGAATAAGCTGTAATTTGTAGTTTCAATCCTCTTGGATTCAGGATGATATCTAGGAAATAGGCCAACTACCTGCTGAGATAAAACTGACCAGTGGCACTGACAAAGGGTCAGAGAAGGGAATGTGTAACAAAGAACACAAGGAGCTTTACTTGGGTCTATTCCAAAACCTAAATGCTAAATTGAGGGGAACTGAAGACTTCCTCTGGTTCCAGTTCGTGTTTCCTATAAGGCTGAGGCAGATGGACAGATGGACACAGAGGAAAGCTTTCTTCTTAAGCCAAGACTCAGGGTCACTACCACATGTGACATATGTGACACTGGGGTGGACCAACATTCTCTCCTTTTGTGCAGTGTAATGAGACACAGCCTGATGTATGTAAAGGTCAGAGGTGCCACAGAGGGGGTGAAGGCCTGCCTGCCTCACCTGTGTGAAGTTGATCGGTCTGTCTTTGGTAATGCAGTCAGCATATTTGCAAGCAAACATTCCACAGTCACTTCCATTCATCTGCTGTGGGATTTCCTAAAAGACCAACAACAACACAATATTTTTGCAAACTTCTTTATCAATTTTACACCATTTCCCTAAATTCTTGCCGTGACCTTGGGTCTCCTAAGTGGAGGGTGGTTTAAAAGCTGTAGCACTTCAGTTCAGGTTTGTGTTTTAATTTCACATTAACCACACAGGAGACTCTCAGGTTTGCATGGCACCTAAGGGTGTAGAGAGCCCGGTCCTTCACCGAGAATTCCCCAAAGGAGGAAAATCTCAGCACACCAGCTTGGCATTTACAAACAGCTTTGCACAAAAAACGCGCCATGAGCTTCCCCACAAATAACTCATCCTCCTCAGGAACAAGAGAAAGCTCACGTCAGGCTAGGCTTGAAGTCAGAAAGCCTGTGGGATTAAGATAGCAACTAACCCCCCCCCCACCCCAACTCTGAAGATCTACGACATCAACATCAAACGTACCTGGCTTTTCTTGCTGAAGAGCTGCCAGCCATTGGTGTCAAACTCTTTCCTTTTCTTGTCAACACTTTCTTGTTTTAGGTATTGCCTAAATGCATCAGCAGAGACCCGAGATGAGCTGGCAGTCCGCACAAGACAACCCTTACATCTCCCACAGGCAGCACATTTTGCCACCTGCCAGAGGGACAGGACCTCTGCTGCTGATACTGATAGGTAAGATTCTTTCTAAAGTTCTTCAGTCTACTAATCTTCCTAAGGAACATTTTTACATTTATTTTTTCTTGGTTTGTATGGTACTTTTACAGTTATCAACCTAGTAGATAACTTATTATTAAATTATATATATATTTATAAATTTTATATATATATAAAATTAAAATGTCTCAAGCAGCATCAGGTCAGGGCATGTATGTTAACATTTGTAGGGTAGGATCTTTTTGTAAACGTTCAATCCAAACCAACAATTTAACAAGTACAAATTCACACCAGGCAGTGGTGGCACACGCCTTAAATCCCAGTCCTTGGGAGGGGGGTGGATCTCTGAGTTTGAGGCTGGCCTAGTCTACTACAGAGTGAGTTCCAGGACAGCCAGAGCTACAAAGAGAAAACCTGTCTCAAAAATACAAACAAAACAGTCCATATTCACGGAGAACTCCTCCCCAACTTTCATGTATATGTGTATGGTGTGCATGTTGACACACATGTGGCATGAGTGTGTGTATGGTGTGCATATGAAGGTCTGAGGTCAACATCAGGAGTCTTCCTTGCTCACTACTCAACCTTACTCATTGTGGCAGGGTCTCTCAATCAAACCAGAGCTCACTGATACTTCTAGTCTTTTTTTTTTTTTCTCCCCCGAGACAGGGATTCTCTGTGTAGCCCTGGCTGTCCTGGAACTCACTCTGTAGACCAGGCTGGCCTTGAACTCAGAAATCCACCTGCCTCTGCCTCCCAAGTGCTGGGATTAAAGGCGTGCACCACCACTGCCCGGCTGATACTGCTAGTCTTGCTAGCCAGTGTGCTCTGGGGATCTTTGTCTCTGCTTTCCAAGGCTGGAGTTCAGTGGAAATTTATGTGAGCCCTGGAGATCCACACTATGCTTCTTGTGATTGTGCAGCAAGCCCTCAGCCTCTGAGGCTCCCCTAGCCAAGAGCATTCGATGCAGAGCAAGGATCAAGTGTTTTACAAAGAGAAGCAAATGGTGCGTAAGAGATTTACATTCTAATTTCCAAGTGACCCACTAAGTAGTAAGACCAAAGCAAAGTCATCTCTGGGATTTCTTCATCTAAAATTTCAGAAAGCTGAATTAAATATGAGCTCTGCTGACTGTATCTCTATGCATATGGCTACTCTATATTTCGGTGTTCCAAGACAGCAGCTGCCCTCATTAATACATATTGTAGTATTTAAAATATGCATTTATACTGATGTGACGATGTCATTAATCCCGTCTCTGAAGGTCTCAGATAATGAGTCTGATTGCTGGAAAGACAGAAAGCAACAAACATTGCTTTTGTCCTCAGTTTGCACTTACAAGAGGATCCTGCAGGCCTCGTTGTTTATTCCACCCATAGAATCATAGTAGGTGACGCTCTTCTTTCTAAAGTCTACAACCTGGAAGAAGACAGAAGAGTGAAGACACTACCGCACCGTCGGCTTTGCCTCCCTTGGCCCTGACCTTTCCCCAGCCTTTCTGTGAAATGGTGAGCAGTCTGGTGAGTGTTTTGCATTATATTATGCTGAAGAACAGTGGATTATTTATATAGAGTGGTGCTGGGGGATGAGCAATCAGTGGCCTATTAATTGTCCTAAAACCTTTTCTTGTATGTCAGTTTCTCCATGATCAACAACACATGATTCAAAGAAAATTAACTATCATAAGATCATTTCCACAGTTGAAGAAAGATGGTGACAAGATTCTGGGTTTGTCTTTATCTTATTTCCTTTTTGGATTGATGTCTTTTAAATGTAATTCAAAACAGAATATACAATAACTCTTAGTAACATTAAACTGATGTCTCCGTGCTCCCAGAGCCACAGAAATGCTAAATCCCCACATGCACAAGGCAAGGAACAGCTAGGTAGGACGTAGCAGCTGACGCTGGAGCTGGTGGCACAGCATGCATGCGTGCTCCCTGGTCTTACCTGAGCGGGTGACCTGTAACTTCCGACTCTAAGCATCTCCTACTCTAAGTAGGGAGTTCACCACTTTACCTGATTGTTAGCCACATCATCACTATTAAATTCTACCTTTCCTGCTAGAACCAAGCAAAGACACAGAACAAATGACCCTTTAGGTTGGCTATGTAGATTTCTTTTTCATGTCATCAAAAATAAAGGAGTTACTCACAGCTAGACACCAGTGCACACCCAAGTGAATGGGCACCAGAAGAATGTCAACAGAAAATATATCCACTTTCTTTGTCCACCGCTTCACTGCCTGATAACCAGCTGTTTTTAGCTTAGTGAAGAAGAAGGTATTAAACGCATGTACACTTGGAAATCCTTTCTCTTTACTGCGTTCCATTAGCATATTCATGTAGAAATTGATGATCTGCAGGAAGACAATACACATTAGAGCAGTCCAAACTGGCACGATAGGGAAAGAGCAGCTGTTACACTGATTAGTATGTCATTAACATATGCTTATGTATTATGTCATGGATGGCAACCAACTCAAGGAATGCTTCAACAGATAATTTTAAAAATCCAGTTTCTCCTTAATATAAAGATTTTATTAATCAGAATCCTTAAATATTACGCAACCAAGTTAACTGCTGGAAACCAGCGCAGATAGGCAGATGCCAGCCACACTAGTAGAAAACTGAAGGCAGGAGGAAGGAGGCAGGGGAGTGCAGTGGAGCTGCCTATCTGTGCTGAGCCAGTGGAGCCTGGGCTCAGGCCTTATTCTCCCTCTGCCCTTTTCTCCTTCTCCCCCCTCCCCCCCCCCGACATTTTCCCTCTCCTTCCTCTTCTCACTGCCTGGGTTGAGATGGGGTCTCAGTCTGCAGCAAATCGTCCTAAACTCACTATAAAGCCCAAGCTAGCCTTGAACCTGTGGTGCATCTCATGTTTGAGACCTGAGTGCTGGAATTAAAGACTTCAAATGTGACAGTCTGTACAAAGAGAAAATCCAGCTCCACGTCTGGATCCTCACCAGCCACATGCAGTGGCAAACTGCTTAGGGTTCATGCAGATCTAAGTGACCAGAAACCCATGTGACAAACTAGGAAAATGCCTGCAAATGCCTAAGAGTCAAGTGCTAGCATGGCGAATCTAGAAGGCTAACTACATCTTCAGTATCAGCTGTGAGTAGGATACATTAAAATGTTTGATAGAAGAGATGCATGATTCTTTGTCAACAAAGCAATGTCTTCTAGAACAGTAACTATGCTGTCTGTGGTTCCTTTAGGTCGAGAGTCCTGGTCCTAAAGCTTAAAAGTTATTAGGCCAAAAATTACAGCATGTTTACTTTATGTGGCCAGCTAACACCAAGCCAGTGCCTGTCAACTGAAAGGAATGAATGGGCTAACTGAGCCCAGCTTGGGAATATGACTATGAAAACAGACACATTTTTCAGAATGTTTTTTTTGAGGAATGGGAAAATGCCCGTCTTTTGACAAATATTTACACACCAGGATGCCAGAGCAGTGAGCCACTGTCCACAGGGAACCCTGCCAGGAATCCATCCAAGCATGGTCTAGACCAGAGAAAGGGCCTGTAGATACAGATGCAAAGGCAGCTTCAGGGAAACCCACTCCAGAGCTCTAAGGTGATGGGGCCAGGCCTGAAGACACCGTCTGCCCTCAGCTCTGGCTACTGGACAGTTCCCTAAAGCAGCAGAGGACTGTGGCTGACTGGCTCTTGGTTGTTTTAGATAACGATAAGGAATCAGATGGTATGCCTTCAAATCTAAGTATTCAGTTTAACTGCCAAAAAATAATGCTCCTAAAGGATGTATCTCCATTTGTGAAAACAGCTATGAATGTAGGCATGTCTGCCTAGGCAGACATACATTTCTCTAGATAATAAACTATAATCTCTACTGAGAGAAAATTAACCAAAAGGAATGGATAAGTTTCCTCTCAGAGAAGTGGATAAAAATCTACTTAGTCTACTATGTTATCCAAGTTATGTTTATATATATTATATATTATAAATATATTATAGTTACATATTTAGTGTATCAAAAGCTATAGTATATAGGCAGATAACCGAACTGCCAACCTTTTCACAGGGGCAGGTAGGGTATATACTTTATCAAGCAATGGGGTCTAAAGAAAAAGTAGAACACGGGCAGAAAGAGACGGATAGTCAAGCACAAACGCTATGCAGGTATTCTCCCGTGTCCACCAGTCATTACTTCAGGAATCATTAGCCTGAGGTTTAAAAAGACGGGGGGAAGGGTTGACATGTTATACATTAAGTGTTCTAGTTTTCAGAAGGAAAAAGTTCTACAAAATAAACAAGTTTTTACATAGTCAGGTTTTTCCGCACTCCCAGAAAGCACCAACGACACATGACTGCTAGACTGAGGAGAACAGAGAATCGGTTTTCATTGCTTGTGTCTCCCCTCCATCCAAGGTTCTCCTTGTGGAGAGGGAAATGACTTCTTCCCACTGGCCACCAGCTCTATGGCATGCTATAGGTTCCTTTCCATTCTCCCTCATCTTAGCAGACGGAGTCTGGTGACCCTGTATCCCCTGAGAGTTTGTCATCTGATATCCAGGCTGAGTTTATGTGCAAGTCTTTCTCTCCTCAAGTGAAGAAAACTGCCATGGTTCTGCAAGACACAGTCATGCTCAAAATAAGCTACAAAAGAATCCTGTGTCATCCACAGGAGGCTGGGGATGAAGGAGAGAGAAATGAGAGCCGGGATCACAGTGTTCAAGATGAAAGAGAAGCAGCAACGCCACAGCGGCTGTTTGTATTTTATGAAAACAAAGGTCCCTTCCGTCTGCACTGGCAAGAGCTCTCTGACACACGATTCTCTTAGCCCAGCAGGTCTTAGATCTCCTTTGAAATAAGTGGCTAAAAGTCCACCAGCTCAAGGACTTGCTGTCTGTCTTGCCACTAAAGCCATCTGACAAGCACTGTGGGTCAGTCCACTTGCCACGTTGCTGGGGGCACTGCTGCCTGTGGCTGCTGGTGCCTAAGAAACTGCCTTCCTATTCCCTGAAGAGCCTTGGGCATCAAGCGTCTGCTTGTCTGTTAGCCTTGTTTGAAGATGGGAAATTGTTTGCAATGTCTTTGTTCCTTTTATATTCTATTTGATGAGGTGCCAGCCTGAAGCTGGAAAGAAGCTTCTCTTTAAAGAAAAATTCTACAGTGTTTTGTTTTTTGAGTTAAAGAATATCTGTTTATTTACTTATGCATATCAGTGTTTTGCCTGAATGTATGTCTGTGTACCACGTGCATGTGGATCCCCCTGAAATTGGAGTCCTAGACCATTTTAAGCTGCCATATGATTACTGAGAAGCAAACCTGGGCTTCTGCAAGAGCATCCAGTGGTCTTAAACACCGAGCCATCTCTTCAGCCCCAGAAAACCCTACAGCGTTTTCACACTAAAACTGGGCAGAGATGAGGAGTTTTTTTGATCCGTGAATATTATCATGAGAACATAAATGATCATGGCACCTGTATCTTTCTTTCTCTTGCCCCATAAACCAGACAAATCTAGAAGTATCCAATTCCTAATTGATGAAATTGGATGTATTGATGTCTAAGTCTGAGGTCTTCCACAGCTACCACACCGTGTTAGGAAGGAATGTCCTGACAGTCTTGTGCATGCCAACACTCCTGAGCAGGCATGGAGACAGGAAGATGACAAAGCAGAAGCACTTGACTATTATGCTCAGAGACCACCTTACCAAGATAAAATAGCCTCCCTACTGTACACATGATTTTGTCTTCTTATGTGTAAACTCAAGAGCAAAGACTCAGCATTACTGCTAATGTATTTTAAGAAGGACAGGCAGGCAACACCTACCTTTATGGAGAATAATTACTAATTGCCATATGGGCTTGCATAAGATCCTGGTTTATCAGCAGGAGTTGGGGAACACTGCAGAGGATATGGAAGGAAGTGTGAGAGTTTGGGTGTGTATGTGTGTTGGGGAGGGGCTGGGGGGGCGCAGTGCTCTAGTCTCTGAGGACGCACAGCTTTATGTCTTCCTTCTTCCAGTTCCGTCAGTTGTCCTGCTCACATGTGTTGCTAGAATGTGTCTTTTGGGCTCTGGGGCTTTCTCTACTACTGTGAAGTCACTATGGCTGCTAACAGTCCTCACTGCAGAATAAACTTTGTATACTATTGGCAGACTCACTTTTCCGATGAGTGTTCCAGTGGTACAGCTTTTCCCATCCTTCAGTTTGTAAACCTATCTGTACGCTCACATTTGGAATAAGATCATGAATGGTTGTCACGTGGCTCACACACACAGGCCCTGGGCTCAGTCAGCAGCAGGCAGTGAAGGATGCTTCTTACACACAGTTCTCTTCCAGTAAACCACCTCGCTCAGTGCTCGTTTTCTCTCACACCTATCCAATAAGGTAGCAACTAGCCCAGGTTAGGTTCCTGGGCTATGATTATTACCCACTAAGATGTAGAATTCACATCCTACTTCAAAGAGAAAGTAAAACAACTCACTGATATTTTAATATGGACTACAAACCAAAAATGACATATTTTGGATATAAGTGGGTTACATAGAACATGTTATATATAATTTATTTAGTTCTTTTTCTTTTTCTGCTGCTGGAGGGCAAAGCCAGGGCCTCAGGCATACAAACCAAGTAGTGTACCCATTGAACTATGTCCTAGTCCCTTCTAAAAACGATTCTACTATTCAATTTAAAGTAAGAAACGTGGCTCATATTGCATTTCTACCACACAGGGCTGGTCTAGATCACTCTAATTGGATATTGATATGGCTGAGTTAAATCTACTATCACATGCATCTTTATGTTTGTACTATTTCTTTTATCTTTTCCCTTCTTGGTGATTGTTTGTTCTCTTCTGAGATTGCACCAGGCCGCCTAACAGCATCTTAGGCCTCACTGATTGCCGCCTAGCATCCTAGGCCTCACTGATGGCTGCCTGACAACATCGTAGAACTCACTGATGGCCTTGCACCTTTTGCTCTATCTCCACATCCACAATTTCACTTCTCTCGGGGACCACTGGGGTACTGCCTTCATACAATATAAGAAAATTGTTTTATTTAGATACTTTTATGTTTAGATATTGATACATTTTGTATAGAAGCAAAACCAGTTTTATCTGTACACATACCTAAATTACTTCCATGTATTTCTAAATTTATTTAATGATCTACAAAACAGTTTTCAAGGGGCTCAGCAATTAAGAGCACTGGCTGTTGTTCCAGAGGATCTACAGAGATTCAGTTCCCAGCACCCACACAGTGGCTCTCAAGTCTGTAACTCCAGTCTCAGGGAATCCAAAACCCTCTTCTGGTCTCTGTGGGTGCCACACAGGGAAAAAGTAGCATAATGCTTTATATGTATGCCATATTCAGGATTTTTAGATTTTATTTATTTTTGTTATTACACTAACTTACTTATATATGTATGTATGTATGGACATAGTTACACCATAGCAGACATGAGTGGCGGTCACATGAGAACTTAAGAGATGCTGGTTCTCTCCTACTGGGTGGGTCTTGGGAACCAAATACAGGTCATCAGCCTTAGCAGTAACCCTTCCCCTGCCTGGCTATCCTGATAGCCCTGAATTTTCTTTTTTCTTTTTTTCCCTTCCTTTCCTCCTCTTCCTTTGGACTACTGAAAATTTTACTTTCTTTAAAAACTAAATCTGATTTTTTTTACATTTCCTGTATTACTTTGTAAATAGAAATAATAATTTATGAGTTACTTTATTTTGCAAAGAATTTTCACATATCCTATAACACTGGCAGGGCACACAAACCAACAATGGGTAAATACAGGAGTATCTGAGGAAGAATAAAACTGAAAAACACATGAGTACTTGCAAAACACTGAATATTCATAATTGATGAAAAAGAATTAAGTATTTATAAATTAAACATCACAATTTAAGATCTATAATAGTTCATCAAATGTTGGCTATTTAAACCTAAGAAATGATACTCTAAAATTGGTGCTTTTTAAACTAGTTCTCACTATCACCGTGAAGATGTGACTTACTTTGTGGCTGATAGGACTCCCTCCAGCACTGTGGGCAGGTGGTGTGGATGCGGTAGACAAGGAGCCCCACCTCCCCTGTATCTACTCTAGGCACGTCATTCCCACTCACTGCACGCTCAGTCTAGCCTCTGATGGGTTGCAGCAAAGGAAAGTCTGTCCTGATGAATGCTGCCTGTTTGGAATCTCTGAGCTAACTGCCTCTGTGAAGGGCAAGAACTCAGCGGATGTCTGACTCACTGCTGCCCCCTAGGTTTTGCATAAGTTATAGCAAACAGGCTATAATCCTTTTGGAATAACTGACTCTCTTCTCCAGTAGTGGCAGGAAAAGAAAAATGGTGAATGATCACACATCAAAAACAATGTATAGGAGGACACTTTTGATTATTATTGATGTTTACTTTCCTCTTTAATTTTGTGAGTTCTTCTCTACTATCATTCAATCCAGCATTACCCAAGGAGCCACAAGATGTGGTTTCTTACAGAGACATCAAATCGTGTGTTTCCTATCATTTTAAGTAAAAAAAAGTGCACACAATTTGTCCCTATAAACTAGCCAGTGCTACTGACAATGGAGCAGTCAGCTGGTCTGGGGAAATCAACGTCTTGGGCAAATGTATGGTCTTAGTTCTTCTAGACATCCAGTCCCATAACAGATCCAGGTTAATCAGACTCTGAGGCAGTGGCTTACAGTAAATACCAGTGCCCAGGTCTGCTATTTATTAGCTCTATGAACTTGGGAGTTTCTTAGTTTTCTAAGCTTTGTTTGTCTTTGGGTGTTCAATTTGTCATATGCACACAATAAATAAAGGAATATTAAACCTTCTCAAATGCAACAGCTTTTTTAAGGTTTAGGTTGAGGATAGATCAATTTAAATATCATGGCATAACTAAAGTATTTAATTGAAACTGGGAGGTGAAGTCATTCCTCCTTGCTACATATCAAGTACATAAAAACCATTTAATTTTTTCAATGTCAGCTTTAAAAATACCACATACAAATAAACATTATTTTAGAAAGTTTCTCATGCACAATGTAAGTAACTTAAGGCATGTAGATGAAAAGGAAGCAGACCTGGTCCCTGCCTAGAAATCCCAAAGAATCCCCTCCTGCAGAGCAGCACGCGCAGTGACTCTGCTCAGATAGACCCACTGCAGAGCAGGCGCCTTAAGCACAGTGAAAGCCCACGTGGGAATGGAAGCATTTGGTCTAACAGTGCACACAGCGTGGGAGGACTGCTGCTGAAAGCGCCTCTGCATCACCTTTGTTTACAGAGGCCGCCTAAGAACCACATTTGTAGAAATAGCGAGATACTGCCTTCACGGAGGTTTTTGTTTTTTTGTTTTTTTTTTTTTTGGTTTTTCGAGACAGGGTTTCTCTGTGTAGCCCTGGCTGTCCTGGAACTCACTCTGTAGACCAGGCTGGCCTCGAACTCAGAAATCCGCCTGCATCTGCCTCCCAAGTGCTAGGTGTGCGCCACCTTGCTGACTGCATACAGAGTGCGAGATTACCTCATCATTGAGCCAGTTTAGATGGTTTAGAGTCTGAATGTCCTTGCGTGTGATGGTCAAGCGGAATGCCTCACTGAGGACTTCATCCTGGTTACCATTACGAAATACATTTTTTATTTCTTTTTCCATTTCCTAAGAAAACAAAAGACCAAACAAAATAGTTTCAGAAAAAACTGGTCCCTCACCAGTGCCCAGGCCGCGTTCATCACGAGTCACCTGCCTGCCTGTTTCCTGCAGTCAGTTTACTTGTATCCACCATTCCGTCTCTCTTCCTACAGTGGTCTTCTAGGTTACCTCCCACCCACCTCGCCCTCCTTTTTCTTTCACACACATTCAGATCCTTGTTTTTGTATCACTTCCTGCAGACTGATAGAACCATTGCTCAATTTTCCAAGCTCCTCACAAGGCCTATGTTTTGTGTTTCTGAGTAGAGGCAGCGGAACCCGTTAGCTACACTCTTTGTACAAGGTCTTATGTTCTGTGTTTCTGACTAAAGGCAGCGGAACCCGTTGGTCACATGCTCTTTGCACAGGCAGTACTGTTTTACTTCTAAAGATATAAAATGGAACTTAGTCAGCTCTGTGAAGTCTGTGCTGCTCACTGGCTACAGAGCAGCTGGCAACTGGATCGATGACCATAGTCTGTACACATGAATCCAGCACTCTAGCACCAAGCTGCACCCAGGTCCAATGTTTTCAAAGAGGTATGAATGAAGGAACAGATTTTTAAAACATACATAGACTTCGAAGTGTTTTCCAAAATTTTCATAATGGACTACTATTGATTAAAAAGAAACATTATACAAACAAAGTATATATAAAAAAGTCATAATGAAATCTATTCCTTTGTATGCTCATTAAAAAATAAGACAAAACAAAAAGAATAGTACTTCTCAGCTCACAATTTGCTATCAAATTATCTTCTACGTCAGCATACAGGAATGGCAGGCTCAACTCCCCTGACTACAATCAAAACAGAACACAATCTCCCAAGCCAAACCTAACAACAAAAATTGTTTTTTGAAATAAAATTATTAAAAATGAAATATAAAATATAAATTTACTACATACCTTCTCACTGAAGTTGCTAAAATCCAACCATAGTCCATATGAACAATTTTTAATTACCTTTACAAGTAAACATTGGTGCATAACACAACTAAAAGTATAGCTAAATTAATCTAAATGTCAGACACTCTACTGAATTACATTTGAAAGTGTCCTCAGCATCTTTTCTAAACAAAAAGCAATTGTAGAAAACTAATTTTTTTGAGACAGGGTCTCACTTTGTAGCTCTGGCTGGCCTGGAGCATCTGTGTAGACCAGGCTGGCCTCAAATGCAGAGCTCCGCCTGCCTCTGCCTCCAGGGTGCTGCGGTTAAAGATGCCTGCATCACACCCAGCTCTACTGTAGACATTTTTAGTCTGTTCTTTACCTCTGTAATTTCAGGAAATTCATCTTCACTATCGGTCAGTTGGTGACTTTTCTTCCTGGTTTCTTGGGCAGCTGTGACAGGAATCTCCTTTTCAAGAGGCACACGAAGGTGAAGCTCTATGGAATCAAGAACCGCATGCTCCTGCTCCTGCAATCTCTGTAGACAGAACTTTGGAATAAGCGGGACAAAGAAGTCTACTATTTGATGTCTGTGAAGTGGGTCACTCTGGGACATAAAGCCACTTATAAACTCTACGCTACTGTGTGAGCAAACAGGAGCACTCAGGCAGAGGTAACCCCAACAGTTTCAACCTGGAGGTGCTATTTATTTTATAATTTTCTTCACAAAAGACTTATTTATTTATTCATTCATTCACTTATCTATTGATTTATTTATGTTTTTTGAGACAAGGTTTCTAGACATCCTGGAACTCACCCTGTCGATCTGCCTGTCGTTGCTTCCCAAGTGCTGGGACTAAGGGCATGCACCACACGCCTGGGTTATTTTTATTTTTAGTAGTGAGTGCTTTGCCTGCGTGTATGCGTGTGCCGAGAGGGTGCCTGGCTCCCCGAAACTGGACTTGCTGGTGGGTGTGAACTACCATGTGAGTGCTGGTAATGGCCCCCGAGCGTTCTCCAAGAGCGGTCAGTGCCTTAGCTGCTGAGCCGTCTCTAGTCCTAGTCCTGCTTGTTTTTTCTTTACCTGGTTTTGAAGCTGTAATGCCAATGCTTTCTGTTCTTCAATCTGGCGCAATCTTTCCCGAGCTCGAGAATCATAAACACTAGTTCTAAGAGGTAAAAGCAACAGTCAGACCCATCTCTGCAGCACACAGTAGGGAACCAGTAGTAAACAGAGCTTACGTATACAGAAATTCCACTCGGATCTCACTACATTTACAGCTCAAGATACAGTAAAACAAGATGGTAATTTAAACTATTTTATCACTTTTACTGGGCTAATTTAATATAATTAGTGTGACTTCTGTGGGTATTTGTAATACAAAGTCCTATTTCAAGAGCATGCCTCTTAATAAGACTGGTAAGAGTAAAGCTTAACTCTAGAGATCCAAAAGCAGACCTGAGCCCCACAGAATAGGAGTAGACTGTCAAGGTAGCCCCACAGACTAGGAGTGTAGACTGTCAAGGTAGTTCCACAAAATAGGAGCATAGACTGTCAAGGTAGCCCCACAGACTAGGAGTGTAGACTGTCAAGGCAGGCTAAACATTACATATTTGGACTTATAAGGACCAAGAGCTGAAGAAAACTGAACAGGTTTTGGCACTTGAAACTAAATGTTTTCAGTTATTTTTCAAATTCTCTAATAACTCAACACTGTATATAATATAAAGGCATTTACTTTATTCTTTACATAGCTAACTTTGGAGTATTTTCCAATTTAATTTAGCTTCAACAACTGTTACATAGTTGAAAAATATGAAAACAAACCCTCCTAACTGAGGCTGGCGCAGTGGCTAAGAGCTCCAGAGGACTTGGGCTCAGTTCCTAGTACCATATGGTGGCTCACAACCACACATGGTTAGTCTGTACTTTCAGTTCTACGGGATCCTATACACGCTTCTGGCCTTTGTGGGCACTGCACGCACAAAATGCACACACATGCAGGCAAAACACACATAAGGTATTAATAAATACAATCTGAAAAAAAAACTAAATATTTTAACTCTAGGAGAACCTTAAAAGCCCAATAGCTAGAGTACAAAGGTATTTCTTACTGAGTAAAAACAGTTAGGAGAATTAGCTAGAGTACAAAGGTATTTCTTACTGAATAAAACAGTTAGGAGAATTAGCTAGAGTACAAAGGTACTTCTTACTGAGTAAAAACAGTTAGGAGAATTAGCTCGTTGCTTGATTTCTTCCTAAATGAAAATGAAACGAGGAGAAAAAATAGTATCAAAAACAATAATAACTTACAATTCTTTGATCCATAGCTCTGCCTGGAAGAACGTAGGACTATAGGTGAGGAAAGAAAATAAGCAGAAGAGGTTAGGGGGAAATTCAAATATTTTTACAAAGAAAAACAACTATTTCAACAGTTAAGACTCCTTTGCAATTATGGAATAAAAGATATCCAATTGACATAAAGTAACTAATTTGAATTTTAATTGAATCTAATTGAAAATTAAAGAACATAATTAATGCACATGTACTAAAAAGATGACCTCAACATCAGGAGAATGAAGTTTAGCTCAGCTCAAGAGATTGTAAGAGAGAATAACATATGTTAAAAAAAAATCCTTCTCCTAAGAGGCTAGCCTAAGGTAGAAAATTACTGTTCCCAAATGGTGCAGGCTGGCAGAATTCTTAAAAGATTTAACCAAAGCTTTAAATTCTTGGACTTCCCAGTCTGAGTCAAAACCTATCTGTTACAGGGTATTTTCTAGTTAGGTATGGCTCAGCTCAGTGAAGAGGGAGTTGGTTTGTAAAAGGAAGCAGCCATGTTAGAAAGTGATGTCTAACTGAATGGCAGACAAAGGGAGGAATCAGAGACAGATTTGACAGAATAGGCTATGCCCAGCTCTCACCGGGGAACGAAAGGGAAGCTTCTTAAAGGAGAGACAGACAGTCCAGGAGGAAGACAGTAGCAGAGGAACAATCACATTGCTGGGGAGCAGCACAGTAGAGATGAGAGGGAGAGTGGAGAGCACAGTAGAGATGAGGGGGAGAGTGGAGCAGCACAGTAGAGATGAGAGGGAGAGTGGAACAG
>NW_022196893.1:29153146-29182111 GCF_008632895.1 Mastomys coucha
AGCACAGTAGAGATGAGAGGGAGAGTGGAGAGCACAGTAGAGATGAGGGGGAGAGTGGAACAGCACAGAGGGGGGAGGAAGAGGAGGAGGAGGAGGAGGAGGAGGCAGTGCTATCTGGAGAGTTTCACAGAGACAGACTGAGGGGAGAACAAGCTAGACACAGGGAAAGACAGAACAAGCAAAAGAATGAGAAAGAGCCAGAAGACTACAAAAGACTGCTAGAGCTACGTTTGAGGCGGAGCAGAGCAATTCAGAGGCTAAGAGAGAAGCCCGATTGAATCAGTCAGGTGGGAGAGAGTTTGAAGCAGAACAGCTGAGTTGAACCAGTCAGCCAGAGATCAGGAAGAACTAGGAAGGGGAAGTTTATCCAGCAGCAAGTATCAGAGGCTGCAAACATTCTAGGCCTAGATTAGATTGTATGGAGGCTAGAAGCTGAGCTTCCAGGACTAGGCCTAGGTTAGCAGACAGGGCAGTAAGCCTCCCAGACAACAATGACAACAGGAGAATAAAAGTTACATTTACACATATCCAATCAAATACAAGTATACATAAAAATCTCCATCCACAAAATGCTGTACATCAAACTGGCTAAGGAGTCAATGGGCC
Organism: Mastomys coucha; assembly: GCF_008632895.1. NCBI lineage: Eukaryota > Metazoa > Chordata > Mammalia > Rodentia > Muridae > Mastomys > Mastomys coucha. The sequence goes on from NW_022196893.1 coordinate 29,153,753, forward strand.
AAAGCGGAACACAGCAGGCAGCTCTGCTCCACAGATCACAGGCCTACTCCATTCCACAGGCTCTGTCTTGTGGACAAACCCAATGAGGAACACTGAGGAGCTACACTAATGTTAACTGTCCCAACAGCGTTCCTCCCTCTCAGCTGCTTTATCTCCTTGTAAGTCTCTAAGAGCTCTATCACAGGAACAAATACAAGACCTTTGAGGTCCTCAGAGCAAATAAATAGTTTTAATAGTTTTCTGATTCTGAGCAAGTCACTTCACCTCTATGAACTTCAGTTTCAAGATGTGTAAAATACAGTGTGGTTAAGAGCTCTTTTAAGTCCCCAGTCACCCATTGGCTGTAACTTGGCAAAGAAAATACTGAAAAACCAAAAAAAAAAAAAAACCCAAAAAACTGTTCTGCCCCCTCAATGTCATTAAGCTTAATGAGAGCTAGTTACCTTTGGCTCAATAAACACCTTAGAGGGCAAGACAGAATGCCTCAGAAATCATCAGTAGCAGTAGTGTTACACACGCATGCACGCGTGCGCACGCACACACACGTACCCACACACGTACCCACACATGCACACACACTCGCGCAACCAAATCAACACAAGATATTTATAACATGATACAAAGATGTAAAAAGAAATACCCAAGTGTTCACATTAACAGGTCATGAATTTGTCTGTACTCCTTATTAAAATATGAATTTCATGAAAATACAGATTTTTATCTATTTATAAATTACTGCATTCTCCTCAAGTAGAATACTACCTGCTAGAGAGCAGATCCATGGCTGCTGAGTAAGGGATAATGTAGGGGCAAGTGCGTCTCTTCAGTGGCCTGAGGTTTCTGTTGGCTCAGGAAGGACAGTTATGAGAGATTGCACACACAGCAGTAAGGACGACAAGCACACTGCACACAGCCGATCCTACTGCTCCATATGTGAAACTGGCCTAGCTCTTATATATTGTTAAGCCTCATGAGATCTCCATATTAATTTAATATAATATGCAACATGAAACCATTACTCATACTTTACAGAAAACAAACAAACAAACAAAAAAAACAAAAACAAAAACAAAAAACCATGCTGAGGTCCAGAAGGACACATTGTATTGGAACAACAAGTATTATAAGACTTTTCTGTCCAATTCCAAAGACTATGTTTCCTCCTCTAGTGCTGAAATGCCTTTCAGTGTGCTACCACATCAAGCAACAAGGAGAACCGAGTACTTGGACTACAAGAGCGCATTTTCAGCTTTCTCAGATGCTTACTTACTCAGGAAAGATTCATCTCCTAAATATCTTTAAGTGCAAAGATATTAGTGGTAAAATACAGGGAGGTCAAATGTCTAATGTCATCTGGGGCTTAGAGACACCACCTAGAAAAACTACCATATGAATCAGATTTTGAAAAAGAAGAGTTAATCAGTAGTCGAGTAAAGAGCGGGAATCCTAGGCAGAAGAATCGAGAGTGTCTGAAGTGGAGGTGTGCACTCCACGTTCCAGGAAGGCAGGGCAGGTCCTCACCACCAGCACGGAACTAAAGGGCTCTCAAGGCTAATGAGCCCAGGCTTGGAGCGTCAGCTTAACTTCAACCACAGACGCTCCTCAGTCTTCCAGCTCTTTCCTCGAAAGCCCATGCTTCTTTCCTTCTACCTCACCCTTCAAGTCATTCCGAGGAGAAACCATCCATTAAGGAAAGCCAGACTTAGTAAAGAATCAATGAGAAATCGAGAAGTGCTTTGTCTAATACCAACTTCTTCTGGGAGAGAATACTAGCTTTGTGTGTGTGTGTGTGCACGTGCGCACGCGTGTATAACACATCTGTAAGCACTAAATGCCTTAACTATACATTCTTTTATTTTCTTCCTTTGAACAAGCTGGATTCAGACTCACCATGGAGATCCTCCCACTGTGAATCACAGTGATGCACCACCACAGCCCTAGGAAAAGTTACTCTCCCCACAGTACGATAGAGAGGTCTTAACACTCACATTGTTTTGGCAAGTGAGGTTCAGAAGAATAGTACATTTACAAGAAGGCCAAAAAAGCTACAAGCAGAAGTCAGACCCGACTCTAAACACCATGCAAGAGATATCAAATCCAAAGCATACATTCTCCTTGAAGAATTAACAGAGAGAACTCTGTTGAGAGAACAACATATTTACAAACAAACAAGTCTAGTATATCAAGATATACAAAAGGATCTATTTACAAACATAGCTCCTGCCGGGCAGTGGTGGCACACGCCTTTAATCCCAGCACGCTAGAGGCAGAGGCAGGCAGGCAGGCAGATCTCTGTGAGGACAGCCAAGACTACACAGAGAAACTCTGTCTCGGGAAAGGAAAAAAACAAAACCAAACTAAGTCAAAACAAAAAGCATCGTCTCCCACCTCCACAAAAAAACCTCAAACAACAATAAAGCCACCAAACAAAGACAGCTCCTCCTTTGACTACCACTGATCACAGACTTGTTCACTACTAATCTGTAACCTTATGAATGCAGCTCCTTGACAACAGGGAGTCTTACTCACTGCTGCTGTCCTGATGTCTCTACCAATACCCAGTCCACTGAAGGTTCTCCATCAAGACCCACTCAAGGGAAGGGAGTGCAAGATGATGTAAGATGTGTATGTGAAGGAGTTCTTTTATATCGCACTAAGGCATTCTGCCTTAATGAGGTATCCGTCAGGTAATTTAACAACTGAGTGGTCAGACAGGAATTTTAGAAAGCTCACTGTGGCTTCAGCAAGGAGGGCACAAGCATGGACAACTTGGGATGGTGCAAGACAGAGGAAGAAAGTGAAGGCTGGACAGAAAGACAACAGGAAGTCACTGAGATAATTTGAAAAGCACATAAAAGATGTTTATACTATGTTCTGTCAGTAAAGAAACTGTAGCTAAAGGGGATGAGGTAGGGTGGGGTGGGGTGGCGTGGGGTGACCACTGATTCTTTCCTTAGGTTTACCTGGAAGCTGGAGTCTGAGAGTCTTTCACTTTGAGTAAAATCACAGAGTCTGACCCTAAACAAAGAAACACAAGAGCGTTTCATTATTAGTAAAATTCCAGCACTCACCACATCTCATTTAAGTTGAAGCTTCTACATGTTGTCACGTTATCTGTTGGAAGCATAACATGACGCACAGGGCGACCAACAGTCAGCCTAAGGACACACTTAAAATGGAAAGAGGGACACTTCCTCTTGTGCCTCACAAATAAGGAACCATTACACACAAGCACTGCTGCCATCAGCATCCACCCTTAGGCTGTGCCCGCTCTATGTCCCCTCCTTCCGTTTCTAGGGAACAAGACATACTACAATTTTTAAGTCTTGAGTTCATGATATAACACACATTAAACTAAGTTAAAAAGGGGGAAGGAAAAAAGAGAAGACAACAACACAGGTAGAATTTATAGAACTCATTGTAGAAGCACAGATTTTTATCACTGTGTATTTGAATGCTCACTGAGAGCAGGGCTCATGGCCTCCAGAGCTGTGTGTGACTCTGCCCTCACTTACACTAGGGCACGATGCAATGCTACGTCACATGCTGTTCCAGTCTAGTTCCACCTCAGTATCCTACTATATGATATGTATTTCTGAGGTTGGAAAATTTTTTAATTTTAGATTTTTGGAAAATAAGATAGTTGTCAGTAAATCCCTTCATAAAATGTAATATAAGTAATGTAGAGTTAAATAGTGATATCAGCAGAAGTAGAATCCCAAAGTAAGAATTTCCAGAAAGTGAGGAGTGTCATAACAGTGATAATAATAATAATAATAATAATAATAATAATAATAATAATAATAATAATAACAGTAAAATCAAATGAATTGAGACAGGAGATAGGTGCTGTGTATGTCCAAAGAGTTCTACTATCTAACTACTACATCTAAAACTTGTTTCCCATTATAATCTGAGTACATATTTAAAAATGAGTATTAATTCCACAGCAATATCAGCACCAATGCTTAGGTCGAATATTTGGATTAGCTCAAAGTCAGGCAGGATACTCTTGTTTCCAAAATGTTCAACCACTCTGAAATACATGAAGCAGCTGTCAAAATTTAGGAGTATGTGATAAATACTTGATTAATGTTTGAAAGTTCACAGACCTCCAGAGAACCCTGACGTGCATTATAAAGTAAGAGAAACAAAAATTAATCCTTGAAGCAGCTGGACTGAGTGAGCTTGACTCTTCTCAGGAAGTTAAAACATTTAGCCTAGCATGGTAGAGAATCCTGTAATCCCAGCTCTCTGGGTAGTACTGCCATGACTTCAAGGCCAGCCACACTGCAAGTAGCAAGCAGGCAGGGCACGCACATAGTAAGACCCTTTAAAAATAAATAAAATAGTATAGCAAGTCATTTATATGTAGGAGGAAAAAGGAATATCCTTTAAAGTAGGAAGAGATGGGAGAGCGAGAAAGAAAGGAGGTGAGAAAGGGATGAATTTGACGTGCAGGCTTGCTGTCATCCTGGCATAGCCACCTGGATCGCATGTATTTAATTAAAATCTATTATGTACTGAGTTATACACACGTACTACAGTCCTGCCTGTAACAGGTCTGTGAGTAGTTCACTGGCTGTTAGTGTTTACCTTCAGACTGTGCATTACAGTTCTGCCTGCAACAGATCCATGAGCAGTTAACTGGCTATGTTTACCTTCGGACTGTGCATTGGATGCTGGTAAGCTATCTGGCTGATGAGGTGCAGAGATGTGATGGTGAGGGTCAGAGTCTTTGGATCCAAAGGCAACATCCTGGGTACCAGATGACAGAGAATGTGCACTGTGGGACAACTGCTCCTGTGCAGTTAAAATACTGGCAGATCCAGAGGATGATGTATCAGAACCCATGACGTAAGATGCACAAGAGTTTCCATTTCTCAACAGCGAGTCTTTCAAAGAGTTCTTACTGGAACTAAGACACCGAGACCTAGTAAAAGAAGGGTATAGTTTCAATGGCAAGTAACAAACTGAAAAGTTAAATTCACATGAAAGATGCATTTGTGACTCACAGGTGTAACGGGAAATGTGTGGTGGGCTTAGCTACAGAGAACTGCTTCCCAGTGACCATCTGCAGTAGCTGTCTGTAGATCTCCTTTTCTTCTGCTTGAACTGTCTATAAGGGAGAGAGGAAAAAGATCTTAGATACATTCAATGAGGCAAGACTTCTCCAGTCAGCATGTAGATCTCAGACTCTCTGCAAAGCTCTAGCAGTCCTGAAGATAAACAAATGCATTAGTGCATTATTGACACTCTCACAGTGCTGTGCATGTGTGGGGAGAAGCTGGCTCACGTCTCAGGGATAGCGTGCTCTGGAAAGCATGGTGGACTCACAGTGCCGAGAGGCTACTGACTAGGGAACCAGAAAACCACCAAGCAATTACTTAATCACTCAGATGATAATGAGCCCAAAAATAAGACTTCCAAATTAGAATCCTGAATAACCCCTTGAGTCTGATTTCGATTATAAAGGTCCTGAGGAGAGGAGCCTACAGTCAAGTGCCTTCAGAGATATCTTACAAACAGCCCCTTACTCTATGCAGGTGCAAGTACTCTTTAAAGATGGCTTCTATCTCCACCACTCATTTACTTATTTTTCTCTAAGTCACAATTACTAATTTTAAAAAAATAAAACAGCATATAATCTGTAGGATTTACTCACTGAATTGAACATCAACTGTGCTCTAGTCATTTGAGATTCACAAAGTGAATAAATAAATTGCTGGCTTTTATGGAGTTTATATTATAGTTATTACAAAGACTGACAAACAAAAACTTGTTCATGGCATGAAGAAAATGAAAGGGCAGGGGGGATAAAAAGTGATGGAGGCAAAGGTCAAGAAGAGGCACGATCTCTCTAGGATGACCTCGCAGAAGTCTCACCTACGGGAGGAATGAAGACTAGACGGCTGTGTGCATGCGAACGCCAAGCCTAAGACAGGAAGGTGCTGGATGCACTCAGGACGAGTTAAACAAAGGAGGTCATTGGGAGGGAGACAGGACTCCATGAGACCTGCCAGTGCAAGCATCCACTCTGTACACAGCCATTCTGGGCTCATCAACAAAGCCAGCCTCGTCAATTTCCTCAGTCACTCATTTACACAAAATGCATTATAGGACATATAGCATTATTAAATAAGAATATTAACATTCTGTGTAACTGTAAATGCTTATTAAAAGCAGAATGAACTAAGTAACTACTTCTGAAAGTAAGCAGGCACTAACACTTCTCTTCCTGAGCCTTTCATATTGCTGCACTGCATTACAGACACTTCATTTGTGAAGTGTGACCACTCCACCTCTTCTGACAGTTGACAGCTAAACAAAACAAAACAAAAGAACTAAGCAAGCGTTTGGTGGACAGAGATCCCAGGGGTCTGGATCCTGTAAAATAAAGGGCTGGAGCAGCAGGATTTAATTACTGGCCAGAGAGTAGGACTCAAGTCTTATCTCTGGCTCTGAAGGAATGATGGTAGGAAATTATTAAATGTCTTTGTTTTCTGTAAATGACTCTTTCCCTTTAACCTTGCTCCCTTCTTTCTTTTTTCTTCTCTAGACTCATGAGTTGACTCTAGTCTTTCTTACTTTTACCTTTATTAACTTGTAAGTTCCCAATGTATCCTGCACTGTCACGGCCCCTCTCCTTCCCTGTGCTCATGGCCCAGTGGCTGTCCTAATGTATCCTGCACTGTCACGGCCCCTCTCCTTCCCTGTGCTCATGGCCTAGTGGCTGTCCTTCACTGTTTCTTGCCTTTGTTTTGTCTCTGTGTCCTTCTGAGTAATATGAGGATGAGTCCCCAAAAAAAGGCTGCTCCTCCCAAATAAAACCAGGCTGAGGGCAGAGTTCTTGCTGGGCAGGCCTGAGGATGGGGGTCTGGCTCCCCAGGACCAGCTGAATGCTGTTGGGGGATGAGTGGCAGCCTGCCTAGAACTGCAGTGTTCACAGGGTTGAGATGGAATTCCTGAAGCAATCTAGCTAGGCACACTAGGTGTATGGCGAGTTCTGGGTTCAACTGAGAGATCCACCTCAGTGAGTAAGGAGGACTGCCATGGAGACAGGACAGCTCAACAGTATGGAGAAATACAAAAGTGATGCAAAGAAATGTGTGCAAGCTGAGTTACTACAGTTGGGTGTCATTAAAGAGACAGAGAGAAAAACACCATTTTCAGGTGGGAGTTGTGGTGCACACCTTTAGTCTTAGCACTCAGAAGGCAGACGTAGGCAGACCTCTGAGTCTGAGGTCAGCATGGTCTACAGAACAGCCAGAGCTACACAGAGAAACCTTGTGCAGACAGAGACAAAATACATAAAAAGAAAAAAAAAAAAAGAGCAAAAATTTCAAAACATGAAATGTTTTTCATAAATAAACTGGAAAAATCCAGAAGGAATGTATATATTTTTGGATATTTATATGACCTAACAAAATTGAATGAGGTACAATAACCTAAACATATCAATAATGGTACTGAAGCACTAATCAAAGTCTCCTAACATAGAAAAGCCAGGACTAGACATTGACCAATGAATTCTTCCAGACTTAAGAACTAATTAATATCAATGTTCTTCAAACTATTCCACAAAATAGGAAAGAAATACTTTCAAACCCATTCTATAGAGCCAGTACTATCCTGAGACAATTGGATAGGGACACAATATGACAATGATAAACCAAAATCTTTTTCTTTTTTTTTCTGTTTTGTTTGATTTGTTTATTTATTTGTTTGTTATTTTGCTTTTTTTTTTTTTTTTGAGACAGGGTTTCTCTGTGTAGCCATGGCTGTCCTGGAACTCACTCTGTAGACCAGGCTGGCCTCAAACTCAGAAATCTGCCTGCCTCTGCCTCCCAAGTGCTGGGATTAAAGGCGTGCGCCATCACTGTGTGGCTTTGTTTGTTTGTTTGTTTGATTTTTTGAGATAGGATTTCTCTGTATAAAAGAGGCCTGGCTTTCTGGAACTTGCTTTGCAGATAAGCCTAATCTTGAACTCACAAAGATCTAACTGCCTCTATCATAATAAACCCCACTCTTTGATGAACACAGATGTAAAAATCCTAAATAATTTCTAACAAAATTCAACAACACATTAGGTACACCGTGACCAAGCTGGTTTAGTCCGGTGATGAAGGCTGATACTCAAGTCAAGGAACATAATCATTCATAAACAGAAGCAAGAAGAGGTGTCTCCCAACCACTTCAACAGCTGCAAAAGCTCGCCTGCCAAAGCCCAGCACCCTTCAAGTCAAAAGACTCAAAGGTGAGGTGCCTCCTCGGACCATAAACCTAGAGGTGTTGCAGATGCAACTGCTGCATCCCGTGGGTGTCAGGAGGTGGCAGAGGAGAGGGGCTATTGTCTACGCTCAGTGTTCTGACCTGTGGACATTTCAATGATTAGTAGCCTAATATTCCCTGAGAAAAGCGACCCTAGGACCGCCACCAATCTGGCACCAGAGGGCCCAGACAGGGAACCAGCCTGAGATGAACACCGGTCTACCACCCCCAGTCCTGGGGGAGGACAGGACAGACCATGCTTGAGATGACCCCTGCCCAGCACCATAATGCATGAGCAGGGCACAGTCACTCCTCAAACGATCCCCAGACACTCAGAGATCACAGGCACCACTAAGAGGAACAAGTGAGGGGTGGAGAGATGGAAGAGAAGGAGAAGCAGAAGAATATGGGCACAGTGAGGAGAAGCAGAGCTGGAGACTCGAGGGGAGTGTGGAACAGCCTGATGTGAACACCTGGGGATGCCACCTATGAGCATGGTGGGTGGGTTCCTGGGCGGTACAGACACCGGGGGCCCTTTCTGGGTTGGTGGCCACGCAGAAGCAGGTCTGTTATCACCAAAGGCTAGGTGGATGTCCCTGGTGTGGCCTGCCACGGGGACATGTTGATGTCTGAGGGCTGGGCAAAACTTGTCCCATTCCTCAGCTGGGCACTGTGGGATAACTAGCCCTAGAGGCATGAGAGCAGGAGAGCCAACTCCACCCATAGGCAGCTGCTGGTGTGGGTTGCAGGTGAGCTGGCCCCAAGGGCGTGAGTAAAGGAGAGCCAGCCCTGCCTCATGTCTCTGAGGCACTGATACAGATGAGAGATGCCATCCTCTCCTCTTTCACCCCTCACCATCTGCGCACTGGCTGCAGCACCCTGCCTTGGCAGCAGGATAGAGCTGGTACTGGTTGTGGGGGTCTTGGGTGAGCTGTTCCTGAAGGCATGAGAGCATAAGAGCTGTGGGCTGACCATCTCTGATATCTCTCAGGCCCAGATTCAGGGCTTTCAATTGGTGCACCCCAACATTTACCTCATCGATGAACTATTGGAGTGCTGGTCCTACAGATCCAAAACTACAGGATCTCCACTGCACAGAGCAACAACAGGATATATGAGAGGAGTCCCAGTGAGTAACAGAAGCCAGAGGCCTTGAACCAGACCAACAAGTCATTGCAATGAACATCTGCAAGCAAGGAAGTGTGGACAAAAGGGAATACTGTGGATACAGTGTGACACACACACTGCAGCTTCCACAGTGAGATTTTTTTTTTCCTGTTGCAGAGGAGGTAGGAAGTGTAGAGGGTGGGTATGAGGGTGGGAGAGATGAGTGGGACGGGGTACATAATGTGACGTTCACAAAGAATGAATAAAAAGGGGCTGGCGAGATGGCTCAGCAGGTAAGAGCATTGACTGCTCTTCGGAAGGTCCTGAGTTCGGGTTCCCAGCAACCACATGGTGGCTCATAACCATCCGTAATGAGATCTAACGCCCTCTTCTGGCGCATCTGAAGACAGCTACAGTGTATTACGCTGGAGCGAGCAGAGCCAGAATAAGCAGAGGTCCTGAGTCCAATTCCCAGCAGCCACATGGTGGCTCACGGCCATCTGTACAGCTACAGTGTACTCATACACATTAAATAAATAAATCTTTAAAAAAATAAAAGAGTGCATAAAACCCCTATAGTTTTTATGGGACATGTTGAATGGGGGAAAACTAAAGGTATTTTTTCTAAAATCAGGATCAAAACAAGGGTTCTCATTCGTAGTGATTTCAAGCTAGAAATAAGGCAAGAAGGGCCTAGTAAGGCAAGAAAAAGAAAAGAAAAAAAGCATTACAAATAAGAAAAAAAGAAGTCACCAAATTACCCCCACTTGCTGATGATAGGATCCTATACTTAAAAGACCAAAAAGACTCCATTAAAAGACTTTGAGGCTTGGTAAGTGCTTTCAACAAAGTAGCAGGATACCAACTAAACATACTCATTTCTCCCAGAGCCACCCAGGAAAATGAATCCTGCGTACATCTGCTATCCAGGCTCTTCACTTGTTGATGCATATAAGGGTGATGACCTGCTTCCTTATAAGAATTCAACGGAAAAATAGCGAGAAGACCCTGTACTGTCCAAGGGATTGCTGATGATTAAGATAAAAAGAAACTACTTTAAAGAGAAATCTGCCTGTAGTGGCACTGTAACTGAGCATCAAGAGTACGGAGATGTAACTCAGTTACTAGGTGACCAGCACAAGAATATATTCTAGTTCCTGAAAGATTGTGGGTTAGGGATACTCAGCTGAAGGAGCTAGTATCTAAGTGGCTGCTCTCTCTGAAGTTTAACTGAAGATTTCCTTGCAATGAGCAGAATTTCCCTTCTGTCTGTGTTAATAAGTTTATACACCCTCACAGACTGTAAAATGTAACCATCTGGGGTCTGCTTTTATATTTTTGGTAGTGAGCTTAGCCTTTAACGGCTGAGCCATGTCTCCAGCTTTTAATTTGGTAATTCCTTCACGCAATAAACTGAAAAGAGCTGACAACAAAATGTAAAACCAAAACAGAACAAATAAATAAAAAACAACTTTGGGAAAATAATTCTCTCCACAGCAGTTTCAAACTCACAAATGGGTGCCTAGGGGAGGGCAAATGCAGAACATGGGGGATCGATGTAAGCAAACAGGTAAAAGAGCTCCTCAGTGAGAAGGGCTCCTCAGTGAAGAGGTCTCCTCAGTGAGGGCTACCGAGCACTTCAGGAAGTGAAGAGGTCTCCTCAGTGAGAAGGTCTCCTCAGTGAGAAGGTCTCCTCAGTGAGAAGGGCTCCTCAGTGAGGGCTACCGAGCACTTAAGGAAGTGAAGGTACAGGAAACAGCAGCAGCTCCCTCCCATGTCTGTGGATCAGCAGAGTCAATACTATAAAATTAACTTTTACTGAAAGTCATCTATAGAGTCAATGAAAACTCCATCAAAATTCCACTGGCATTCTTCACAGAAATAGAAAAAAAAAAAAAAACTAAACTAGGTATGGTGGCACATATCTTTAATTCCAGCTCTTGGATATGGAGGCAAGAAAATCAGGAGTTCAAGGTCATCTTTGGCTATACAGCCTGAGTTCCTTAAAACCATGTTTCAAAAAATTAAGGGAAGGAAGACAAATGGAAAAACCAACCGACTGACCTAAAATTCACATGGAAGCACGAAAGGGACTAAATAGACAAAGTAGTATAAGCTCTGTTGTAAAATTACACTACGGCCATATGAACATAACCAGCATGCTACTACCAAAAAAAACAGGCACACACCAACAGAAGAGGCGATTCAGAAGTAACCCCACACAGTTTTCAGCCATTTGATTCTCAACAAAGGTGACAAAAACAAACAAACAAACAAACCAAACCAACCATGCTAAGGAAAAGGCAGTTTTAACAAACAGTTTTGGAAACCCGATGCCACATGTAGCAGCATGAAACTCATTCCTACTTCTTATGCTATACAAAACCGACTCAAAACTGATCACACAGCACCTGAAAGATTGAAAATACCAGAGGAATTCTGAATTAAAAAAACTGAGCTGCAGACATAGCCCAGTGGCACAGATCTTGGTGGGCTCAAGGCCCTGGAACTGACCCCAATACTGCAGAAATAGTATAATCCCCAAAAAACAACTCAAGAAGAATAAATAATCCAATTATAAAATGAGCAAATGAACTGATGACAGTTTTCAAAAGAACAAATAATAAATAAAATGTTCAACAACTTTAACCATCAGAGATTCTGTCTTGCTCCAGTTAGAAGGACACCATCAAGAAAACAAATAGACTGGTGAGGATGGGGTGGAAAGACCCTCAAGTGCTGTTGGAGGGAATGCCCACTGGGGATTCCTCAACAAAACTAAAGACAGAAAATAATATATGATTCTCTTATACTACCTCTGGGTCTATACCCAGTGTGTGTGTGAGGGGAGAGGGCGGCAGTCAGCATACAATAAAGAAATTTAGGGCTGGGGAGATGGCTCAGTGGTTAGGAACACTAACTGCTCTTCCAAAGAACCCGGGCTCAATTCCCAGCACCCACATGGTGGCTCACAACCCATCTGTAGTTCTAGCTCCAGGGGATTAGATTCCCTTTCCTGGCCTTCTCAGGCACCGAGCTTGCAAGCAGTGCACAGACACACGGGCAGGTAGACTACGTGTAGGCATGAAATAAAGCATCTAACGAAAGGAGTCTGCATCACCTGTCCACAGCAGCACAGCTCATGATAGCCAAGTTGACACAGCCACCTCGTCCCCATGGATGGAGCGACAGACAATCTGCGTCACCTGTCCACAGTAGCACACACAGCTCATGATAGCCACTGGTGCGATGACCTCAGTGTTCTTGTGCTCCTGCAGCTACACACATGCTCATCACAAAGGGGAAGTCTATTAATAACCTCATGGGACTGACTCCTGCAAGAGGTGGCATTTCTACAAGAGTACAGCATAAAGCTGAGGTGTAGGACTGTAACATGAGGGCTGGAGAGGTGGCTAGGCTCACAACCAAAGAAATAAGACTGTAGACAGAAGAACACAAGATGAACTTCAGCAACCTAATAAGCAATTGTTATAAATTATTGTAATTTAGAATCCTAACTTGTCTCCCATTCATTTTGCATAAAATAGTAGCTTTACATATAAATAAATATGTAGCAAAATAGTTAAAACCTTTCCTTCTAAATCCAGTTTGGTTTTCAGTTAAACTACTACAGTATTAAACAAGGAGAGTAGAGACCCCCTCAGTCCACAGTGCGTGATGCTCCAGCCACAAAATGCTACTCATGGAACTGTGTATCTCACTGCAGCACCTAACTACAAAGAAAAATTTGTTGGTTTTTAAAAATTTCCCTCCACATACATTTAGTGTGTAAGTGGGTTCATGGGAGGCCAGGGGACAGTTGTGGGAGTTGGCTCTCTCCCGGGTCGTAGGGCTTGGAGCAGGTGCTGTTGCCTGCTGAGCCGTCCTGCCTGCCCTTGACTTACACCTCTGCTTTGTAACAGCTCAGAATGCTCTCTATCTGTACAGATGACACAGAGAGCACACATGCTGTGAGGTGACAGTGACTGGTGTAGTTAAGAAACCACAATTTTATTTCATTTAAGTTAAAGGGAATGGTGCTAGAGAGCATGGCTCTTCAGTGTTGCCCTCAGAGTCAATAGCTGTATAGTTACTATGTATACATTTTCAATCCTTTTTAAAATCCCTGTCATAAGAGTCCTGGTAAAAACTCAGTATAGCAGTGGTAGATTGTTATCCATCAATTTTATATGGATCATTACACTCCTGAAGTTCAGAGACAAAAGTCAACTTTAATTAGGTATTAATATATTATGTTCCTTCTTTACCCTAAGCAAACACTTTCATCCTGTAAGTTCCAACATATCTATGGGGGGAAATGTGTATTTATTTTTTTTACAGTTTGCAAATTCCCATATAAAAGTCTCTAGTTCCAGCTAGGCATGTTAGCTCATGCCTTTAACCCCAGTGAATCTCTGTGAGTCTGAGGCCAGTCTGGCCTACAGAGTGAGTTCTATGATGGCAGGGCTACGTAAGATACCCTGCTCCTCTACATCACTGAAAGTCAAACCACCACCATTTAAAACCTCCTAGCTGTATGGAGAAGAGTATTCTCTGCATTGCTAGTAATACCCAGAATTAAATACATAAAACACTTGTTGAACACTCACAGGGCTGTCTGCTCTAATATTCTGTCCTAGTCATATGGGTCACTGTCAACTAGAGTGGCTTCTCCATTGGAGACCCTGTACTCCCTGCAGCTGCTTTCCCAGCCGAGGCTCAGTCCTCATCTTCTGCTGCCAGAGCAGGAGCTCTGCCCTTCCTTCTCTACTCGCCCAGCCTGGGCCTGCAAGGCTGGCGACAAGAAAACACGTACTCACCTGGCTAGCCCAAGTCCTCATGATGGCAATGGAAGTGACAGCAAGAAAGCCAGGAAGAGACTGTTGATGAGTGACAGCTGACAAAGACCTTACAGACCTGGACTCCTGGGAGACAGACTTCTCAGCTGCTGCACTGCTCCCGCTCCCCAGACGGCCTTTTCATGCTTCACTTGAGAATAAGCACAAAGCCCTTCAAGTCCACACATTAGGAAGAAGTATAAGCCAGGCAGGGCAGCTCAGACCTATGATGCCAGCTTGGGAGGAGGACGTATAAGGATCAAGAATTTGAAGCCAGCCTGGACTCTATAATGAGCTAAAGGCTAGTCTGGGCTATTGAGTGAGGGCTTCTTCTCAATAAAACAAAAAGGGAAACTACTTCTGTATGTATCAACTAATGTATACTTGATGCAAACTGTAGTAACAGAAAAGATGAAATAAAAGTGATGAGGTTGACAAGTCAGTTGATGGAATCCTGACGAGGGCTCAGGCTGTAGAAATGACAGCTGGGGCTCAGGCTTGGTCCCCGCAGCCCTGCACTACCCTCAGAGTCAGTCTCCCTGTACCCTCGTTACTCAGCTCTACTACACAGCAAGACCGCAAATGTGCCACTTTTCTGTTTCATCTGTACTCTATGGATACAAACCTAAATCTCAGAAAAGTACATCTTTACTAAACATTTCCCACTTTACAAATAATGACCCATCTTCTTCAATTAACAAGTTGTGTAATCTCTAGCATGTACTGCTGTACTCTTATGCACAGGAAGCAGAGCTAGGCAGGATTGACCACCATGCTATGTAATGGAAGCACACCACAAGAGACCCCACAAGACCTGCATTCAAGACCTGCTGTACCATTTACTAGCCAGGTCACCTTCTTTTCTCATTTGTAAGGTGTGAATATAAACTCACGTTTACCTATTGTACGAGGTCAAAAGAATTCAATTATTTAATATACTAATAGAAAGAAAGCACATTAAAACACGAATGATCTCTACAGCAAACAGCTAAGATACTGAATCAATGTGCAATTGCACAGATGCATACTTGGTGCTGTGCAGCTGCACACTCACTGTCAGTCTCATCCTTTCGGTTACTGAGAGTGAAAAGAACAAGTCATTGTGAGCAGAACAGCTTTCTTTTGAGAACGTCTATGACCTAAAAGATCCTACTAATAATGAAAAGTAAATAAATTCAACTGACTTAAAAAATAATAATCTGCTGGGCAGTGGTGGCATATGCCTTTAATCCCAGCACTTGGGAGGCAGTGGCAGGTGGATTTCTTAGTTTGAGGCCAGCCTGGTCTACAGAGTGAGTTCCAGGACAGCCAGGGCTACACAGAGAAACCCTGTCTCAAACAAACAAACAAACAAATCTGTATGTACATGTGCAAATACACACATATAAGCCATATATTAACCTTGGATGCTGTTCCTCACTGGCCTGGAAGTCACCAAGTAGACTAGACCAACGAGCCAGTAAGGCCCTGACACCTGCCTGTCTCCGCCTCCCAAGTACTGGGATTCTAAGCACAATGCACCTTGTCTAGCTTTTGATGTGAATGCTGGGAACTGACCTACAGTCCTGATCTTTGATGGAAAAAACTTTACTGACCAAAATATTTCCATAGCCCATCACCGGCTTTCTAAAACATTAATTTCTTTTTATTTTATAGTTTGTTTTTATAATTGATGAAAACTGTAGCTAGTTAAAGATTATAACAAATCAAATTTATTAAAACAAAAAGTGCTGAGTGAAGTTCATGGTTTTACTAAGGAAAATAACAGTTCAGAGAGGTTGTAAAACAACAGGAAAATAATGTTTTAAATAATGTTTTTCCAACATTTTGGAACTCAGAACAAAACTTTATAAAGAGTAATTATGGGGAGAAACCAGAGCGAATTAGCTAAGTACAATAATTATGAGCACGCGGCAGAGAGCAGACGATCCTCTCACTGCATGCAGGCCTTCCCCTTGGCGTCTCTGGCTGCAGCTTTTCCTTACCTCTTCTGCTGTGCAGAAGTGTCGCCTCTGAGTTTTCTTAGGGCTTAAAAGGCTCCGACGACACGCCCCACTCCACGATGGGCTTGGGGCAGGCTTAATGGGGAACGACTTCTCGTAGGCAGACATGTGGCAGAGGTGACTGCACTTTCCCACAACCGTGCTTGATAAGCCACTAAAGAAATTTGTAAGAAAAGTTACAGTGATTATCTTTACTTGTACTTTTCAGAAATAACAAAACCAGGGCTGGAGAACTGGCTCAGTGTGGAGGAGCACCGGCTGCTCTCCCAGGGGACCTGGGTTCCATTCCTAGTGCCCACAGGTATAGTGAAAGTTCTCGAATTTCAGTTTCTTTAAAAAACAGAGATATAAGAAACTGCTTTCATTTTAAATCTCAGGTGTGGGATATAGGGTTGCTTCGCAGCAGCTGATTGACCATGACTTGCCTTGTGTTCTAGCAGAGGAATGGTTCTGCCAGCTACAGATAGTTTCTGCAATTGTGTGATGTGTGGAATTCTGGGAAGTTTTCATGGGGTACATAAATGCTAGGGACTTGAGAGGCGGAATGGGTTGTTGGTAGTTCATGGGGGTTGAGTACGGTTTGTTAGTGGTTGTGCTCAAAGAAGAAGCAAAAGGAAAAATATGAGGTTCAAAGATCTCTATTTCTCTCTCCCTCCATCCTTTTTCCTCTCCCATCTAGTGATAGGAGGAGAAACAGGGTTACAGAGGTGACAGATAAAAGGAGGGGAAAGAAGAACCCACAAAGTAGTAAAGACCGGCTACACACATGGCAGCTCACAACTGTCTGTAACTCTATCACATAAACACCAATGCACATAGAAAAACGGAAAACTGGAGAGGTATAATGACAGAGTGCATTTGTGGAAATACAGAACACACAGGTTATAAGCAGGTTCTGCCTCTCAAAAGACCACAGACTGCTAAATCATACACCTAGCAAATAATCAAAACTGTTTTTCTTGGAGTCACAATGTAGAATTTCCTTTCTCAAGAACCAGTTAGCAATATGGCATGATAGAGAACAAACCAGATTAGTCTTTGCTGGAGAACCAACCCAGAGCAGAGGCATGCTAACCACATCTATTTTCTCTGTTACTACTTCCCATTTCTATTCCCCACCTGTGCCTGGAGCTCTCTGGAAGGAATTAAACATGTAAAGGTGGGTAAGGCTGAAGCCTCCTAGCCTTTTCAGGGAACGTCCAATTCCCTCCAGAACCACCAGAGGGCTCGCCTCCTTCAGGAAGACCAACCAGAAAGCTTTCTGCCAGGGTGCACACAGCACATGATGGATTCTTACTATCTGTGCCCTTTCTAGCGGGAAAACTGACAAGAAAAATACCTTTGTGAACTCAAAATCCCAGTCTGTCTAAAGCTTACTGGTTTGAAGCTTCTCCGTCCTCATAGGACACTTTGCATCCTCCTTCACCTGCAAGCCTGAGGTCCGCACTTTGACCAAGATGAACTGTTCTTCTTTCATTTTTCCCCAAGGACTTAAAAGAGTTGCATAGCTGTCTAAGCTAGATTCAATAAACTCAACTATCCAAATGAGATGACCTAATCCAAAGAACCAAAACCAAATATACTCTCTTAGTTTTCCAAAAGTCTATGGGCATTCCTATATACTATAGTGGAGGAAGACATAGACTCCAAATGTCGGCTCAGGCTTCTGTGTCAGGCTGGGAGGACACAGCCAGCCAGTCAGCAGTGACACTGTCAAGTGCCGGGAAAGACATTTCTACAATGTCTTTTCTACCTGTGCTTACTCAAGTGAGTCTCCTCAATATTAAAATAACTAAACCAAAAAGTGGTGTGAAGGCATCTCACAACGCTAGGCAGCATACTACGCTATTTAATGAGTCCGAGTCTAACAGAGCCGTAGCAAGCGCAAAGGGAACTTGACAGGAAAGATATGTTATTAAAATGCAAACAAGCAAATACCCCTTCCTTCTCAGCCATTCTAGGTCACAAAACCAAAGGTGTCAGGATATGAGCACTAAAAAGATAAGAAGGATGGGCTTGCTGTCCCTGTCCTCTAAGTCCAGCTATTCAGGAAGCTGTGGCAGAAGAGTTACAAGTTCAAGGCCAGCCCAGTGACCTAGGAGACTCTGACTCACACAGTGAAAGGAAGGCTGGGATGCAGCTCTGTGGTTCAGGGCTTGCCAAGCAGGGCTGAGACCCTGGCGCATACTTAGCAGCACCAAGCCAACCTACCCCAGAACAAGACAAACATCAACACCAACGGCTAAGGTGAAGTTCAAAACATACTGAATTCATCATGATAATTAAGCTATATGAAGTAGCCATTTAAAAAAAAAACAAACCTACTTTGAAAACTAATTTTAAAAAGAAACAAACATTTATCCTACCTTTCATACAACAGACTTTGAATTTCAGGGTAATCAAACAGCCTGACCTTATGAGAAAAACAGAATGCCAACTAAAATAGTTTCATTAACTTTATGAACCATTAGATAAGGATTACCAATTGAAATCAATAATTATTAAGGGATTAGTTTCAGTGAAACAGTTCACTTATATAAAGCCAAAGTAACCACACTCAGATTATATTCAAATTATAAAGGGAGAGCTCTAATGTACAATCAGGGACCAAACTCTAA
Source organism: Mastomys coucha (assembly GCF_008632895.1). Lineage (NCBI taxonomy): Eukaryota > Metazoa > Chordata > Mammalia > Rodentia > Muridae > Mastomys > Mastomys coucha. Next base: position 29,172,590 of record NW_022196893.1, read on the forward strand.
ACTCTCTTGCCCAGAGTCAATCTACCATCACAAATCACAGAAGAACCAGAATAAGACAGCATTTGTTTTCTAGTATGATATAACAAAATATCATTATTTCTTTGAGTCAGAAAATTAACTTACAAAAAGCACAGGACATGGATAAAGCAATGATACCATGAAGAAGTAACCTATTAAATCCAAAGGCAACTCTACAGGAAAAAATCATGCCATTAAGTCACAACCAACCAACCAACCAACCAACCAACCCTGCCTCCAAACCGCCAGCCCTTCAAGACTGCAAGAAACCTAAGGGGAAGAGTAACTGATAGTGCATGCATGTAGCGATACTCCCCAGGATGCCAGTTTGGATCAATGAGACGTAACTGGTGCTAAAGAAGCTGGTGACAGGAGTATGTCAAGTCTTAGGGCTAAGGAAACGCCTTACCCAGTAGAGGGGCTGCTGTACAGCCTGTTGACCTAATGACCCCTGGAGCCCAAATAAAGGTGGAAGGAATCAACTCTAAAGCTGTGCCCTGACTCTACATGGCTGCCATGGCACACACAGCTATATATATATATCACATGCTAATAATTTAAAAATGTATGTACAGTATGAACTAGTCTTTGAAAAAAATATAAAAGCACCAACAATACTTAAAGGTTTTTTTAAGGATTGTGCTCAGGGACTGGAGAGATGGCTCAGTGGTTAAAGAGCACTGAATGCTCTTCCAAAGGTCCTGCGTTCAATTCCCAGCAACCACATGGTGGCTCACAACCATCGGTAATGAGATCTAATGCCCTCTTCTGATGTGTCTTAAGTTAGCATCAATGTACTCATACACATAAAATAAATCAATCTTAAAAAAAAATTGTGCTCAGTTTGGTAGAAATGTGATGTTTTATTTTTGTTTATGTCTATTTTTTAATTTTTAAAAAAGGATATATATTTTTTCTATAATTTCATATAAACATTGGTATTATCAAATTTTGAGAAAGCAATTTGCTAAATAACACACAAATATCTTTAGTGAGGATAAAAATCACATGTTGCATAGTGTGCAAGTACGTAAGCACTGCTACCCTTTGGAAAGACAGATGGGAAGACAGGCGGGGAGGCTTAGAGGAAACCCCAATGTGAGGAGGAGTTCGTGGATAGTACCAAGGCTCTTTCACCTTGTTAGCCTTTTAACGTTTACAGTGTAATGTGCTGACCTTACTACAGTGTAATGTACTGACCTTACATGAGTGAGTAAGTGGTGAAAAGGACCCTAGGAGCCATGACAGACAGACGCCTTCACAGCCCAGGAGCCACGACACACAGACACTCCCACAACCCATGTGCTTATCATCTTCAAGTAAATAAAAGCTCTTCTGTTGATTTTAATCAGTATTAGCAAGTTTGGCTAATGAGGAAACTAACTGACCTCACATTCCTCAAATACATACAAAGAATTTAAGAAGTTATAAAAAGAAAAGCTTTATTTCTATGTGTTGGGAGTCAGCCATGGTTGCTCATGTCTGTAATCTCAAGCCCTAGGTGTTAGAGGCAGGAGGATCCCTGCCTACATATTAAGTTTCAGTCCAGGCTGGGCTAAATGAGAACTCATCTCAAAAAATAAAAACATAAAAATATGCTGACGGGCCAGTAATATAGCCCAGTGGCAGAGTATTTGCCTAGTATGCTCATTCCCTCGGTTTGATTCCCCAACACTGTCAAAAGTTTTAAAATACTCAAATAGTTCTGTCTTTAATAAGCAGTGTGTAAGTATGGCAGCTCTGAGTAAAGTCCCCACAAGCCCACACTTTCTCAGAGTTACAAGGCACTTGGCCCCAGCTGACGAGTGCAGACCTTAGGCAGCTGTGTTTTAAGTAAGGTCCTGTGAGAGTCTAAAATGGTTGGGTCTGGGGCTGAAGAGAGGCTCAGCAGTTACGCTCTGCCTGCTCTTCCCGAGTGCCCAGGGTTCAATTCCCAGCACCCACATGGTAGTTCACACTGTCTGTAACTCCTGTTCCAGAGGATACTACATCTTCACACAGACATACATGTTGGCAAAACAATGCCACATGTGAGATAAAAATACATACATTGAATAAAATGAAATAAAATAAAATAAAAAAAAAATCTAAAAATCCGTGCCAATTCTTTGCTACCCGTTGCAGAGATCGACATCCTTGTCCCTGTTGGGTTTGTATGGCGGCTTGAACACTAAGTCCTAAGAGGTCTGCCACCAGGTCTCCTCCTTGTCGTTTACAAGGCTCTGCTGTCACTCAGGCTCAGCACACAGGAAATACATTTGTACTTTAGAGCCCTAAAATGGTACTCTCATTGAAAATTCTAATGAAGCATCTACTTTCTAGCCATTTTCCCCTTGTATCTGAGGCAGGGTTTAAGAAGTAAGTCGACCAAAAACTAACCTTGAGGTCTTCCGGGTTTCGAGGTAAAGACTTCGGCTATTTCTTGGCTTCTGTGCTGCTAGGCCTGACGCTGGAGTGGAATTTCTCCACTGTCCATTTGCACTTTGACCAAAGGTTCTTGTGTCACCTGAGCCAAGGAAACTGTCTGAGGAAGGGTTATCTAAAAGAAAATGAAAGTTTCAATAAGTTGAACAAATAACTACATCTAGGCCTTTTTATGATTGCAACCATGTTCCATCATTGCATTCCAAAGTAATGAAGCATATCACCATGCCTCTCACGGAAAAAGAGCCCAGTCTCAACTGCCAGTAAATCTGCAGTAAGGGAACTTCTACAAACTATAATCGATTCAGCCATACTAACCTGAAAATTGATGAAGGAGCTGAATCCTGCCACAGCCATGTGCCTTATCTGCATCAATGTGACTCCGTGGTGTCCACCAAAAGTCAACATTTTACCCCAACTATATCTTGCAAGCACTCCCAGGCCTGGGCCTGAAAGAAGGTAGGCCAGACCAGTAAGAAAGCAAGTGGAGGGCCAAGGAGATTGTAATTCAAATGAACAACAGTTATTGCTTAATTAGCAGCTGGTGTCACTTCCTTCTTGTAACTAGCATGTTCCAGACTCAGAGAATCTCAAACTGCTGCTTACACTGGCTGGCTTATGGCAGGAATGACCCACTGTAGACCTCTGGTTCTAGTACAACCTTCAGTTTCTTAAAGCCACAATCATTACATATATCATCAGTAATCCAGTGGTTGCTACTATAGTCAGACTGAGGACTATTTATTACTTTAACTTTATGAACTCTAGATTATAAACTGGAATGACAGCTAGGAGTAGAATAATTTCTATGCCTTCCTTTCTCTTTTAGGAGGACCAGATAAGTTAAACCAACTCCCACAAAATAACTTCAGACATTAAGCTATCAAATTCTATGGAGTACCAATAAAAAAAGTAAAAGTGCTAATTCTCTATTCCCATAATTTATCTTATACTAACAATATTCTGAAGCTCTCCTTTCAAAGAACATTAACATAGAACTTTGTACAATAGTATGCATTCATGTTATGTAAAGTACTTAGCATGGGTATGGCGATACACACCTGTAATCCCAGGACTTGAGAAACTGAGGCAGGACAATCACAAGTTTAAGGCCAGCTTTGGCTACAGTAAGATTGTCTCAACACACGCACACACATATGCATGCATACACTCGTTTGTCTGTCTTTTAGTACTCTATCCAAATAAAACATCCTTCAAAAAGAAGGCTCCTTAAGTAAACCACGAAACAGAATTTGGGGTAAACATAAGGGAAGAAGCAATGCATAGTACTGTTAGTATCAAATAATTCCCTAGTCAGTGTAGTGACTTAGGCTGACAAAGTAAGTATACTCATTTTTAAAATGAATAAAAACTTTCTTCCTCTATAGTGAATGTGTGGGCTTAACGTGTGATTAGCGTTACTTTGAGGACAGATCATCAAGTACTGACCAGGAGTCTCAGTAAGAAACTCAGAGAACAATGGCTGCTAAGCGCAGAGCTGTAACAGTAGACTTAACTGGCTTTCATACTGCTTGCTAAATGATCTAACTAAAAATGTACATTTTAGGTGGAAATCTCTGAAAAATTCAAATTGTCTTGATAGACGTGAACTCTGAGACCCAGGGTCCTAAGAGCACTAGAGTGAGGCTTCAGCTTTACAATGCTAGGGGAAGCGCTGGCTCAGTCAGGTGCTCTAGCCCCAGCCAACCACACCACTGAGTAATCCTGATGCTGGGAGTAAGGGATTAACTAATAAGAGGCTGCAAATCTTTTGTTATTAGTAAAATTTAACCTGCTATTTTGTCATTACTAAGGAATTAGATTTAGAAAGCCAGAAACAAGGTGATTTATCATGTGCTCATACATGCATATAAAACTAGAATACCCCAGAAATGTAATTGTGGTTATGTTGTAAGGATGAAATGACTGAGTGCTTTTTTTCTGCAAGTTTCCTGCAGAGACAGGCAGTGCTGTTATGGACATAACAAACTATTAAAAACAACAGTGTACTCTCGCTATTTAGAGGCTCTTAGCTCACCTCCCCTCAAGCTCCTTCTAAAAAATAAAGAATAATGTGTGAGGTAATCATACACTGTGAAAGTAACCCATTATTTCCCCTCTTAACATTGGGATTGATTAGTTACTGTAGTAACAGCATAATAAACTTGATCTACTACATGTTAGCTTAATAACCTAATTTAACATATTTCCTAAAGATATTGATACATTTAAAGCACTAGAAAACTCTTTTCAGCTCAATCTTTTTTTGTGGCTCTTCAGGACTAAAACACTTTAGATTTCTCCCACTGCCGTGCTCTCTGTAAGGCTGGCTCTTAGGAGAGTGCTGCACTCATGCTATGTAAGCAGGTGGGACATAACCTCCTTCCAATACTTTAATCTTGAGCAGACTTGAGAAGCAGAGTTTTGCATGGTGTTACTCAGAGAACTGGCTCCAATAGATTCTACAATCTGGACTTTCATTTCCTCTTGGAAGACAGAGTATGGCAAAGCAGCCAGCAGCAGCCCAAACAGCAGTGCCCTGACTATGGCAGGTACCAAGAGACCCACATGTAACCCCATCAGCAGGGCGGGCTCAGGCCAAAGCAGATAGCAGAGACATTGTCAGCATCTGTAATGAACTGGAATGAGTACGGCAAAGGAAAGTCTCTAAAGTACATGGTAAAAAGTAGCTTTGGTTTTGTTTGGTGCTGGGGATCAAACCGTGGGCCCTGTGTATGCATATTAGATGTAAACTTCTGTCTGTAAAGTCTATGGCATGTCATAAATTTTTTAATCAATGACTAGATGAAGTCTTGAGAGATTAGTTCTCAACCTGTGCGATGGGACCCCTTTGCGGTGGCATATCAAATATTCTATGTATCAGGTAGTTACATTACAATTCATAACAGTAGCAAAAAATGAAGTAACAAGGAAAATAATGTTATAGGTGGTGGTCACCCACCATGAGGAACTGTATTAAAGGGTCGTAGTGTTAGGAAGGTGGAGAGGCTCTGAGCTAAGCAGGCAGATTGACTCCTGTCTCCTGCTGGAGACAGTCACAGAGAGTGCATCTAAGGATAGTGTAGCACTCCTCGGTAGCTCAGGTCACTCTCACTGCTATTTGTCTCATGTATACAAAACTACTACAAAATATTTTAATTTCTTAAAAAGGTCATAAATTCAAGTGGGAAATAAGCTTTAGTGAAAAACTTTTGGTATGAGGATCAACTTGTGGTATGATGATAAACACAGGAAAAGTGTACCTTTCAACAATTTGTGACTAATTAGAAAGACAAGAACCTGGTCAAATATTGCTACATTCAAGAACATGAGGCTCTGGGGTGATCTCAAATATATCTTTGTCAGGATTAAGATTCAATTAAAATTAAAGGGAAAAACTATATGAATGCTTTTAAGAGGTATTATTAACAACTAACAAAGGAGTAGTGGACTTAAGCCCAGGAAACACAATGGTGACAAACGAAGGCACTGGTCATCATCCTAAATCACATAGCCCGGGGATCCAAGAGTACACTTCAGAGTTACAGATGGGGGATCTCAGTCAGATAACCTGCTACCCTGTACAACACTGGCCGGTATAAACTGGAGCAGCACTCTATACAAAACGACTGTGCACTTATATTTACAGGGATAAGTGAAGTCAAACAGAAACCTCTCCATGTTAGTTCACATTGGTTTTAATGTCAAATTTAAAAAAGTTTTTTAGAGCTTTGTGGAGTTTGAAACTATACATAAGGGACTATGGCTGTGCATAAAAATGCCACAGACTAAAAATTATCAGAAAACAATAAATATGAGAACTTCTGCACTGACAGAAAACAAAAAATATAAACTTTTAAGTTACAAAGATTTTGTGTCAAAGTATATAGTGTGTATGAATATATATAGAGAGAATAATCACAAGAGGCCAAAGAGAATGGCATTAAGTAATATTTTTTTTAGTCAAGGGGATTTAAGTCTAATTTCCTATACAATTGTTTATTATAAAGCAATCATTTAAATAAAACAAACAGAATGATTCTATCCAATGGTAAACTAGCATATGAAATAACAAGCAAATACAGCATGATTCAAATGGAAATATTACTGATTTGATTTTATTAATTCTATAATCATCTCTTTTGTAGATTATGAACTATCACACCAGATTTCTTTGTTACCAAAGCCTTTTCAATAACTAAAGAGTTGCTCTCTCAGTTCTTTTACCATGGAAATTATTGACACGTACTATGTAAGGCCACTGTCCATCCTGAGGGGAAATCTAGTGCCACCCACCTAAGGAATGCACACTTAAATATAACATACATCTAAAAGAACATCATACTAACGTCTTTTTAGGGGAGGAGATCTCATCTTGCTGACAAAGAATCCTGAGGAAGCCAAATAATAACGATTATTTTGTGCATATTTATTTCATATTTATCATAAGCTTATCCTTACAAAAAAAAATCTCATGTAGGCAGGCTCTACAGTATTCCTTTTATTCCTGTATTTGTGGCAGAATGAGATTTGAAGTAATGCTGGGTGAAAAGACTTGGAAGGTCACTACGTTCTTCCGGAGCCATAATGCTCAGAGAAGCCATAATGCTCAGAGACAAATGGGCAGATTCTTAGTTTTCCAGCTCACAGGCAGAATACTGTGAGAAGTGTACACTGTAGAAAGGGATAAGGCCGGCAGTAGGCCAGGGACAGGAGTCACTTAGAGAATGCTACCTTCTGTCATGGATTACAGGTTGAAGAGCAAAGCCCTTGAGTACACAAGCATATGGCTGTGGCAGGTGCTACACAAAACATGTAGTTAGTACTTCCTGCCCTGGAGGAGAAACAGACTTGGGCAGAAATAAATTTTCAGGTTTAATTGTTTCAAGAAAAGAAATAAGTTAGCTGTTTGGTTTAAATCAATACAAAACAAATATCCTTTGTATTACATCCACATAGCAAAACAGAAACAAAATAAAGCAAAGCTATATTATTTTCTATAATGGAATAGTAGACAAGAACAGATTCCAAAACAACTATCGCACTCAAGGGTTAGTAATTGAGTGACATTAAATCCAAACTGCTATAGTGACCAAATTACACACATAAACACATTATTAAAATGAAGTATAATGGAAAAATGTCATGTTGCTATTGACAATGCTTTCAACTTTTTTAAAAAAATTTTTTGACAGTATAAGGAGGAAACCCAGGGCTTTGAGCACAGTAGGTAAGTGCTCTAGCACTGAGCCATGGCCCAACACCTGATAATGTTTTCACCTTTAGAGATGGTAAACACAAAGTATTTGCTATGAGGAACTATGAGGGCATGCAAGAACTGAATACAAGTAATGAGCCATACCTGAGTGATAATCTGGATTATAGGCTGCATTTCTCGCAGAACCCGTGAAAGCTGGGTCTAAAGTCCCCTGCCTGAAAGGCAGGATCTAAAAACAGAAGTGAATTAAAGAAAATAAGTTTACATTAAGAAAAACATCACTAAGCAGAACTACGATAAGCTTTGCAACTTAATATAATATGTATATACCAATTCTATTATAAATACCTGCATGCCAACAAGAAAAAGACAATTTAAGGAAATGACTGGGATTTAAGTGGAAAGTTGGAAAGTAATGATCTGCTCTATAAGGTAAAGGATGTTCACTGGCCGGTGCATCTGCATTTACTATATTCTATCAGACAGTGAGTTCTACAAGGTTACAGAAGCTGAGAAAGTCTACTTGGTTTTACTGTTGAGGACTCCAGAATAATTCTCATGAGGAGTGCTATTGCAGTCTTAGTCCAAGCATAGCAAGCATCTCTGTGACACCTTACAATGGCGGGGGACTAGTGTCCCACCTGCTACAACCAATCCTCTCACTCAAACTACTAATGGTTTTCCTACTGGCTAAGAGTATTTTCTTTGTTTTAATTTTAAAAAATTAATGTATTATTGCCCACCCATGGCATAAGCAAGGAGGTCAGAGGACACCTTGAAGGAGTCATCATGAGGGTCTCAGGGATCAAACCAACGCCATCATGCTTGGCAGAAAGGGTCTTTGTCAGCACGTCTGTCAGTCAGGGATGCTTTAACATACGGCTTCTGTTTCAGAGGTAAATGCAGATTCCACAGCATCCCAGCTCTCATGCAATACCCACGCTGGGTTGTGTCCTGAGCCTTTACCAATTATGTCACAGCAAGCCCAGGATGGCTGTACATTCACTTCTGTTCCCCAACCTATGCTTAGTAACTAGTTTAAAAGAACGGATTTGTTCCAGAACAGCCAGGGCTACACAGAGAAACCCTGTCTCAAAAAACCTTTAAAAAAAAAAAAAAAAAAAAAAAAAAAAAAAAAGAAGAACAGAGATCTGTGAATATTCAGAGTAAATATGAAGACCTTTCTAATATTATTTTTGTCAGGTAGAGGCAACACACATTTAATCCCAGCACTCGGGAGGCAGAGACAGGTGGATTTCTGAATTCAAGGCCAGCCTTGTCTACAGAGTGAGTTCTAGGACAGCCAGGGCTACACAGAGAAACCCTGTCTCAAAAAACAAAAACAAAAAAAGAAAAACAATCAAAAATATCCTTAATTCATATACCACATGTCTTAGTAGGGGTTTTACTGCTGTGGACAGATACCATGACTAAGTCTTATAAAGGACAATATATATTTGGGGCTGGCCTACAGGTTCAGAGATTCAGTCCATTATCATCAAGGTGGGAGCATGGCAGCATCCAGGCAGGCATGGTGTAGGAACTGAGAGTTCTACATCTTCGTCGGAAGGCTGCTAGTGGAAGACCGACTTCCAGGCAGCTAAGGTCTTAAAGCCCACACCCACAGTGACAGTCCTACTCCAACAGAGCCACACCTTAGAAAAGTGCCATTCTCTGAGCTGAGCATACACAAACTATCACATTCCACTCCCTAGCCCCCATAGCCTTGATCAAACATATGAATCTATGGGGGCCATAACTAAGCATAGCATAACGCAAAATACACTTAATCCAACTTCAAAGCCCCCATAGTCTATAGCAGTCTCAACAATGTTAAAAGTCCAAAGTTCAGTCGGGCAGTG
>NW_022196893.1:29182304-29182631 GCF_008632895.1 Mastomys coucha
AAAAAAAAAAAAAAAAAAAAAAAGTTCAAAATTTAGCATCTCTTCTGAGATTCATCCAATGACTTTAGTCCCCAAACCAAGACAGGAAAACAGCTGGGCAAACTCCAAACTCTGTATCCTCACATCTGGTGTCAAAGCAGTCTTCAGATCTCCAAATCCTTTTCCATCTTTGTTGACTACAACAAACTTCTTTCTGCTGGGCTGGTTCTACTTCCTGTTAGCAGCTTTCCTCAGTAGATAGCCCCACAGCTCTGGCATCTCGAATATCTTGGGGTCTCCAAGGCAACTTCAATGTTATAGCTTCTTGTTTTCAGTCTCTGGAATCCA
>NW_022196893.1:29182641-29189892 GCF_008632895.1 Mastomys coucha
CAGTACCACCTGGGTGACTCTTACACATTACCGAGTACAGCTGCAGCACGAGGTGTAACCTTGGCTATCTCTGGAACACAGCCTCTTTGTGCTTTCAGAAAACACTTCTCAGAAGATTTTACCTCAGTGATGCTGGTCTCTTCTTAATCTCCTCTAATTTCTTAGCTCCAGCTAGCCACCTAATTGTCCCAGTAGTCCCTTCTATTCTGGACTCTAAGGCCAGAGCCACATAGCCAAAGCTGCTGGGTTCTGCTACTTGCTGAAACTGGAACATAGCCCCCTTGTTCTATTACTTTATCGTTACTTTCTGTTTTCCAGCTCCTTCTCTGCCTAAGTTTAGTGTCCTAGAACTTGTTCCATAGACTGACTTTGAACTCAGAGATCCACATGCCTGTCTCCTAAACCCTGGGATTAAAGGTGTGGTCCACCAAGCCTGGATTTAAGGTTTTCTTCATCTAGAACTTGCTCTGTTCTAGGCTGGCCTTGAACTCAGAGATCTTCTTGTCTTTGCCTCCTGGGATTAAAGGCTTGTACTACCATACCTGAACATAAATTTAGCTGTGTAGGATCTACTACTCCCTTAATTCAATTTAATGTCCTTGAATGAAGGATTCAGATAGCTCCATTTCACTTCCTGGTGTCCCTCTAATACTCAAACTATATGTTTTGTATTTTTCCTTTCTCAGCTTGCTACATTTGTTCAAAATGCTCTTCATCAGACATAAACAGAGAACAAAGTCTCTATTGTGATTTGTTTGAGACTTCCTTTGTCAATGCAACTAATCTGAGTCTGTTCACCTTAGCCTCAAGCTGATTCTTTGGACAATGGCAAAAAGCAGCCGCATTCTTCACCAAAACATCACAAAAACAGTCTCTTGGCCACTGAAACCTCTTGGGCCAGCAGGCCTACAGAGTTGAAACGACCCTCAGCACCACTGTCTTCCATATTCCTACTAGGTTGGCCCATTAAGTCCCAAAATTCACATTCTTCCAAACAAAAACATGGTCAGGCCTACCACAGCAATACCCCAGTCCCTCTACCAATTTCTGTTTTAGGGTTTTACTGCTGTGAACAGACACCAAGACCAAGGAAAGTCTTATAAAGGACAATATATATTTGGGGCTGGCTTACAGGTTCAGAGGTTCAGTCCATTATCATCAAGGTAGGAGCATGGCAGCATCCGGGCAAGCATGGTGCAGGAGGAGCTGAGAGTTCAACATCTTCATCTGAAGGCTCCAAGTGGAAAACTGACTTCCAGGCAGCTAGAGTCTTAAAGCCCACACCTACAGGGACACACTCCAACAGAGCCACACCTTCTCATAGTGCCACTCCCTGGGCCAAGCACATACAAACCATCACACAATGTTTTGTCTTAACTTTCTTTTTATTTATTTATTTATTTTATGTGTATGAGTACACTGTAGCTGTACAGATGGCCTTGAGGTGTACATGTGGCTGCTGGGAATTGAACTCAGTACCTCTGCTCGCTCCGGCATAATACACTGTAGCCGCCTTCAGATGCTCCAGAAAAGGGCGTTAGATCTCATTACGGGTGGTTGTGAGCCACCATGTGGTTGCTGGGATCCGAACTCAGGACCTTCAGAAGAGCAGTCAGTGTGCTCTTACCTGCTGAACCATATCGCCAGCCCCTTGTCTTAACTTTCTTAATTCAAGAAGAAATCCACCACTAAAATTATTAATTGTAAAAAGTTCACATGCTTGGAGTTTTTAGTGTGGTATTCAAACTGTATCAGATGAATATTTATAGTGAGGAAAACAATTAGTTACTTAAAGGAAAAGAATGATTCTAACCTGCTGGTCAGAAAGCTGGTCCTCTGGAAAGCCTGACTGTGGAAGGAGGTGGGTTCTCAAGGGGGAGCTGTGGTTCACTAAGGTCACCTCCCCAGCGTCCATCTTTACCCCTTCGGCAGTGTCATCTAGGGAAGAGTCAGATTAGAGCAAGATACAGGTCTACAACAACACTTTGCTGTGAGAAATCTTTTCATCTAAAACATTGTTCTCAAAGAGGAATTACACAGACAAATAAAAGCACTCCTTCATAGCATGTGAAGACGACACGGGTCCATTCAGAACTGGCTGAGATCATCTAACAAGCAGCTCAAAATCAAGAATAAAAATCCAGCCTGATTTATACTTTGTTTTTATTTATTTATTTTTCTTAAGATTTATTGTTATATGTAAGTACACTGTAGCTAACTTCAGATACACCAGAAGAGGGCATCAGATCTCATTACAGATGGTTGTGAGCCACCATGTGGTTGCTGGGATTTGAACTCAGGACCTTCGGAAGAATAGTCAGTGCTCTTAACCACTGAGCCATCTCTCCATCCCTATAGTTTGTTTTTAAAATAATGAAATTTCTCCCCAAGAGAACTTTTAATGTCTTAAGCACAAGAAATTTAATATTAACAAAATAAGACGTTGGGTAAAAAGGCATGCTCTAGGAGAGGCAGCTACTGGAAAAGCAAAGGTAGAATTCGGGTCACTTGAGCCATGACTTTGGAATTAGCGTGGACAACTCGGAAGCCTGTCACTTAACGGGGGGAAGGAGGGGTTATACCACCATGCCAAAACACGGTCTCTTTGGTTTATTTTCTATCTTGAGACAGAAAGGTGCTGTAAAGGGTAACCCAAGAGTTGGGGAGATGGCTCAATGGGTAGGAGCACCTGCTGTACAAGTCTGGGGACCTCAGTCTGCATCGCCTATGGAAAGCTGGACATGGCTGTGTTCGTCTGTAACCCCAGGACTATGGAGTAGAAAAAGGCAGATCCTGGGAGCTTGCTGGCCAGACTGCTAACTGGCAAACAGTAAGCTTCCAATCCAGTAGAAGTACCTGTCTTAAAGAAATAAGATAGGTAGGATATTCAAAATCTTCCTCGGGCCTCTACACACATTCCTACAGGCAAGCATACCTGTACATACATGTATGTGTATGCATTCACCCCCAAATACCAGTCACTATTTAAAAAAAAGGAAACTTTTAATTCATTGGATCTTTTTCTCTGTAAAAAGTAGGAATGTATTTGTTGCTCTTGGAGTCATTTCAGTGACTATAGTACTATGGCAGGCTCTTACTTTAGAATCATTTTACCAAAGATGTGCTAAAACAGGAATGGAAGAAAGTTAAGAGAACTCAAGTGACGTACGCTGAAAACACTATAGAGAGAAGGGGAACAAATGAGCAGGAGGGGAGAGGGCACACCCTGGTGGGGGGGGAGGGCACACCCTGGTGGTGGTGGTGGGAGAACGTAAACAATAAAGAAAAGGCTAACAGCAACTGAAGAGAATCATGGATGTTATGGTCTTCCTGTTTAGCCAATCAATTTATTCCTAAACTGGATGCTTCTCCTGTCTCCTTTTACAGATACAAAATACTGTGTGAATCAAACAGTGGGAAATGTTCCAATTGCAAAGTTTCATTATCTCTAGCTACATGAAATAAAATATTACCTTACTGAAATTATTTATCCTACAGGAGGCAGTACAACACAGTAAAGAATAGGGACCTGAACTCTGCAGGAGAGAGTATATGACTCCAAGCAGGTGTCTTAACCTGAATCTCACTTTCCTGGTTGATACAATATTGTTGATTGTATATATTTTGTATACACTATTAGGTATTCTTATAAGATGGCTGAAACAATGAAATGGATAAGTATATATTATATTCAGTACTTAGAATAGATACATAGTAAGCATAACAGTACTGCCAGGAGGCATTCTGTTTTTTTTTTTTTCAATACACTGAATAAGAAAATGATCTTAAATGATTTGTAAATAAGGTATTTCTTTATTTGTAAATAAGGAAAATAACACTGAGTATAGACTAATGTTTAATTAGGACTAAGATCTTGTAATATTATTACTATGCACAAAGACACAAACAGAACAACACTGGGTACAAATTCTTTCTCTCCACCTAACTAATCATTGTATAAAAAAGTGACTAGTTTAGTTAGTCTTACCCATTTCAGGTCTTTTCACATCACTGACTTTAGTAAAGATACAAAATCCTATAAAAGAAGACACAAAACAAAATATTACACAGTGAAGCATCTAGTTCAAGTATCATAACAGGGACTTGCACAGAAGTGACATTTAGGTCCTTAGTGGAGGAAAATGGTGACGGCTACTACTGACTTGTTGAGAAACAAAGTAAAAAAATCAAATTAGCTGCCAGGCAGTGGTGGTGCATGCCTTTAATCCCAGCACTTGGGAAGCAGAGGCAGGTGGATTTCTGAGTTCAAGGCCAGCCTGGTCTACAGAGTGAGTTCCAGGACAGCCAAAGCTATACAGAGAAACCCGGTCTTGAAAAACCAAAAAAAGAAAAGAAAAAAAAAATCAAATTGGCCTGAGGTACTTCCAAACACTGCTGCAAACTATACTAGACACAATGGCAGCTACAGGTAACCCAGAGAATCACACATTATCAAAGCAAGACTCAAGTCAAGCGAGCCAACCCCCAGGAAACAGCATCATGTGCATATAAATCATAGTTAGTGACTGCAATGAAATCACAACTAGAAATTTTCCTCAATCCATTGTGTTTTCTATTACCTCATCCTAAATAGTTTTTCTAGGCAAGTGACAGGCTTCGTGACCCTAAGATTTCTCTTCCATAAACTTTATATAGTGGACAAACAAAATTTCACAAATGTAGTGAGTACAAATCAAGGAATACTTTCAGCTGTATGAAGCACTCCCCGACCCAGCATTACCCCCACCCTGCTGGACAGGAGCTGGAGCTCCCTTATGTAGCATGTACAAGGGCCTTACTCAGTCAGTCCTTAGTGCCAAAGCCAGCACCCAAAGCAAACTAAACCTGCTTAAACCAAGGCTTTACCTACATACATGTTCCCCCATGTAGGATATATGTTCCAAGGCTTCCAATATATGCCTGAAACTACAAAGGGGACTAAATTATACACACAGGCACACTTCCTATACATACATATCTAAGAAAGTCTAATTCATAAATTAGAACGAGATTAACAATAGTAATAAAAACAGCATGTCTTAGTTAGGGTTTTGCTGCTATAAACAGACACCAAAACCAAGGCAACCCCTTCTATAAAGAACAATATTTAATTGGGGCTGGCTTACTGGTCCAGAGGTTCAGTCCATTATCATCAACGTGGGAACAGGGCAGCATCCAGGCAGGCATAGTGTAGGAGGAGCTGAGAGTTCTACAACTTCCTCTGAAGGCTGCTAGCAGAATACTGACTTCCAAGCAGCTAGGGTGGGGGTCTTATAGCCCACACCCACAGTGACACACCCACTCCAACAAGGCCACACCCACTCCAGCAGGGCCACACCCACTCCAGCAGGGCCACACCTTCTAAAAATTCCACTTCCTGGGCCTAGCATATACAAACCATCATATTCTACTCTCTGGCCCCCATAGCCTTGATCAAACATATGAATCTATGGGGGCCATAACTAAACATAGCATAACGCAAAAATACATTTAGTCTAACTTCAAAAGCCCCCATAGTCTATAGCAGTCTCAACAATGTTAAAAGTCCAAAGTTCAAAGTTTCTTCTGAGATTCATCCACTCACTTAACTGTAATCCCCAAAGCAAGACAGGAAACCAGCTTGGCAAACTCCAAACTCTGCATCTCTATGCCTGATGTCAAAGTGGACTTCAGATCTCCAACTCCTTTTCCATCTTTGTTGACTACAACAAACTTCTTTGTCCTAGGCTGGCTCTACTCCCTGTTAGCAGCTTTTCTCAGCAGATAGCCCACAACTCCGGCATCTCAAACATCTTGGGGTCTGTCTCAAGGCAACTTTAATGTTATAGCTTCTTGTTTTCAGTCTCTGGAATCCACACATGATCTTCTGGGCTCCTCCAATGGGCTGGCATCACTTCTCCAGCTCTGCCCTCTCTAAGCCCTGGTTGATCCACCCCACTACCACTGCTGTTCTTGGTGATCATCCCATGGTACTGGCATCTCCAATATGCTGGCGTCTTCCATTACAACTAGGCTTCACCTACAGCCTCTCATAGGCTCTCTTCCTGGTGTCAAGCCTCAACTCCTTTGCATGACCCCTTCAGTCCTGGGCCATCAACTGCAACTGATGCTGCACCTACACCAATGGCCTTCCATGGCCTCCCACAGTGTCAAGCCTCAGCTGTTCTTCATGAACTCTTCATGCCTTCAAAACCAGTACCACCTGGGTGACTCTTACACATTACCGAGTATGGCTGCAGCACGAGGTACAACCTTGGCTATCTCTGGAACACAGCTTCTTTGTGCTCTCAGAAAACACTTCCCAGGTTTCACCTCAGTGATGCCGGTCTCTTCTTAATCTCCTCTAATTTCTTAGCTCCAGCTAACCATCTAATTGTCCCAGTAGTCCCTTCTATTCTGGACTCTAAGGCCAGAGCCACGTGGCCAAAGCTGCTGGGTTCTGCTGCTTGCAGGAGCAGGAACATGGCCCCCTTGGTCTATTACATTATCACTAGCTTTCTGTTTTCCAGCTCCTTTACTGCCTAAGCTTGGCTGTCCTGGATCTTGCTCTGTAGACTGACCTTGAACTCAGGTCTGCATGTCTGTCTCCTGGGATTAAAACATGTATACCATCATACCTGGAAATTTTCACTTATTTTGGAAACAAACTTAACTGTAACTGAAACTGCAAAAAGTGAAGTTGCAGATAGCGAGTTTCCGGAGAAAAGGGTTGGAAGTGGTTAAAACCCTAAGTGCTGAGAACTACTTAATTAGCATAACACAGACATCCGTTCTTATCCACAGAGTTAAGGAGACTGAGCAGCTGGTCCTCACCCAATTCACAGCCATTCTGAATCCTCAAAGGACTCAAGATGACTACGTGATGTCAACAGGCATTCTCAATGGTCACAATAGCAAAAGAGTACATGAGAAGGTAGGCTGCTTGAGTAAGCAGAGTAGTCAGGCTAGCCAGGAAGGACCCCTAAAAGGCTTAAGCTTAGATTTAGTATCAAATACATTTCTAAGCTTCTATCTAGAATTTCTCCAGGCTACTCTTGTCCTTTCTTCCTTAATGGGGTAGAATATATATTTTTTTTACTTCTTTATTTTACGTGTAGGAGTATTTTGCTCAAATGTATCTGTGCACCATGTACACATGCCTAGTGTTTGTGGAGGTTAAAAGAGGGTTTCAACCCAGGCGGTAGTGGTGCAGAGGCAGAGGCAGGAGGATTTCTGAGTTCTGATTTCTGAGGCCAGACTGGTCTACAGAGT
>NW_022196893.1:29189902-29234076 GCF_008632895.1 Mastomys coucha
TAGGTCCAGATTAAGGTGGGAAAAAAAATCCAATCAACCAAAGTCACTTTCTAATTGTGACTAGTCCATTCTGCATACCTTTTTAAAAAGAAAAATGCCAATTTAAAAGTCTAGTATCCACAACTTGGCAGATAGGAAAATTCCAAGTTTGAGGCCACTTGGATAATACAGCAAGACACTCTTTTCAGAAAGAAAAAAAAATCTGGTATCCAGTAGAATAATCCCAGTTAATTTCTTTTTCACTTGGAAGGAGAAAACAAGCTAGAAATTCAATAACTCAAAAGGTTAACTGACTTGCATAAAACCACACTGATGGTGTAAAAGGAAGACCCAAGAATCCCTCAGCAAGTACACATCCAAGCTTAGCAGGGCTCTACCCTCAAACACCTTCATTTAAAGACTCCTTTCCAACTAGCTTTGAGCAATGTATCCTGGCTCATTTACGTAAATGGTCAAACCTTTTTACAAATACATCTTGCTTCTTTGGTGTGCTTCTAGTACCTTCTTTAGCAATGATGTTGGAAGAAGAGATTAAAAAACAACAACAAAATCAAGATTCTTCATGAGTCCTAAATAAAGAGCCTTAGATATCATCAAATGGAGCACGGATAACAGTTTTTTATTTTAAGAAAATCTTTCTTGCCGGGTGGTGGTAGAGTCACACGGTAGGTGGATCTCTTGTGAGTTTGAGGTCAGCCTGATCTACAGAGCAAGTTTTAGGATAACCAATGTTACACAGAGAAACCCTGTCTCAAAAAACAAAAAAACCCAAAAACAAACAAATGTAACAACAACAACAACAACCCATATCATTTTTAATAACTCATCCCTAGCATTCATCATTCATTTAATTTACAGAATGTTACTAAGCAGCTGCTTATTAATGTGAATCAAGTTAGCAGGTGAACACCAAGTGAAAGGGAAATCTGGGGGGACGTAGAAATCGCCTGCAATAGGATACAAAGTAGTAAATCATTTGTAAGTCTGTATACTTTGGAAGAGATTGTTACAAAAATTAATTTTTAGAGCACTAATGAAGCTATTAGAAAACACAGCCTTGTACAGTTACCTGTATCCAGAACCAAGATGTGGAAGTAAGCATGTGAATAACTCTACTCTGAGGTTTGGAGAACAATTAATTACACCTATGATAAGAGTCTTCACTTTATCATCTGTTCCGGTCCCCACCAGTGTTTTTATGTGCATTCTCTCCCCCAGTTAAATTAGTACCTTAAGCACCTTAATAGTCTACATCTTTAAACACTATTTAACGTCTTACACACATACACTAAGTGTGGGGTTCTGGGATAAATACAAGGAAGATGTGCCCTTTGCCCTTTAGAAGATTCCAGGCTAGGCGAGGAAGCCTGATCCAGTCACACAGACAGCAAAACTAGTATGACTGGTAGGAGAAAGAGAAGTCAGTGGAAGAAAAAAAACTCTATCACCTTAGCCACAAGTGGCAGAACCTGTTTGTAAACTCATTCACTCCCTCTCCAGACTTAATTCATCAGATGAGTGACAATAGGTTACTCACGGCTGCAGTTTGGATAATTGACTGAAACCAGGGAATGAAGCTCTTTAAAAGAGGCTGGGGGGACAAGTAGTCTAACTGGAAGGTTCAGGTCACTATTACAGGTGTTACTGAAACCTCAGTGGCAGTAATCCACATTTCAGCAAGAGTCGTGAATACAAATCATCTTTATGAAGAATACTTATACATGTTCTACTTCATCCAGAATTTCCTATTACAACAAAAGCCCTACATCGAATAGTTGATAGTGTATAAAAGGACTATACAAAATTTTACAAGAATCACCATCACTCCAAATACAATAATATGCCACGTGAACCAAGTCATTTTAACAAGTGTGACTTAAAAGTGATAAAGGAGCAAGTTATTGCCAACAAGATAACAGAAAAACTGTAGAGGTACTGATAAAGCAGAAATCACCAAGCTCAAGACAAGGAAAACCCAGCACATATCCAGAAAGATCACGTTAGGGTATACGAAGAAAAGGTTCAAGGCAATTACCAAGAGGCGATGAGCCAGGTAAGAAAACTGCGGCAGTTAAGGGGGCTTTCATAACCTGTGCAGAAGGGTCCAGGCGTTTCTCTCGGGTGGTGGCTCTAGCGATAGCGCATCCCAGGGAAATGTCACAGGGGAAAAGAGTTGGAGAATTGTTTACGCGAGACACGGTAGTCGAGAAGTAGCATTCAGGTTTCAAGGAAGCAGAGAGGTGAAGCCAGGTGGGAGCGAAAGCTCAACTTCCTCGTTGAAAACGGCTCTCCCTCCAGAGGAAGCCCTGCTCTGGCGGGAAATTCCCGGAATCCCAACCGGCCTTTTCTCTTTGGGAAAGTAGAGTTGGGCGCAGAGAAGGCCCCGCTGTGACCGCAGGGAGATGGCCTCTCCGCGGGGTCAGGAGACGGAGGCCTGAAAGGGCGGCCTCGGGGAGCCCAACTACCAGACCCGGGCCAGACAGCCGCCACCGGACAGCAGGGGGGAATGGAGGTGGTCCCAAGGGGCGGGGCGGAAGAAAGGGCACGGTCCCCACCGCGGTCCTCTCTTCCGCTCAGCGCAGCGGAGGCCAGAGGGCCCGGTCCGACACAGCCTCCAGGCCCAGCCTCCCTCCATCCTCACCCCTCCCCCAGTTTCCCGCCGCCACTCACCGAACCGGAACCGGCTGCTAGGCAAAGGGGTTTCCGGCCGGGCGCGGACCGCAAAGCCCGGGAACCTTCGGGAACCGGAACCGTCTTTACGGGACCGGAAGACCGTTTGGCGGGCGCGGAGGAGGAAAGGGGGTGGGGCAAGAGGTCAAAGAGCGAGCTCCGGGCTCGCGGAACGCCTGCGCGGGTGGCGAGGCCTGAGAAGCCGAGGGAGCGTTTGACTCTGGTCTCAATCCCCCGGGCACCCTGTCAGACTGGGGTTTTTCTCTTCGTCGCACTTGGAGAAGTGTTAGTGCGCCCGCCGTCCTTCGGTTTTCTCTGTCCCTCGGCTCCTTGACCCGCTGTCTTCTGGTTCCGTTCCTTGACCCTTTTTTTTTTTTTTTTTGGCTTACACGCAGGTTTCCATGGCAGCTGTTCGCTGTGGCCCTAGATGTTTGGAAACCTGCGCCTTACCAATGAGGATTTGAGATCTAAATTGATTTCTAACTATATCTTCTGAAAATTAGTGTGCTTCTTGTCACGCTTGACTGATCACAGGAAGTGGGGCTAGGGGGAAGAGCAGAGACTAAGAGAAACTTTGGGAACGCCTTAGCTTAGACTCTTAACATGCCGAACCTTATATAAGTGGAATAATTTAAAACAGTGAGCTCTAATGGGCTTCACCAGAGGTCTTAAACACGTGATCAATGCCAGACTTTTTAAGACAGAATAATGGAGGAAAAATTAGCTTGTTCATTCAAATTATTTACCGAGCTTCTTAATTTAGTATGCCTCTGGCCCAGACCCTATTTAGAAGCTTTGGAAAGGGGCTTCAGAATAGTATTCTAGACCCAGCTGACTGCCTGTCTGAATTCACTCTTGAAGTAGGAAAGGCCTCTGGAATCTACCAGCCTTTTCCATTCTCTAAGCATAAGGAGGTAAACTGGTTTGTTCAGGAGATCCTGGCTTGTTATGTATATAAAAGATTATTTATATTACCTTATATGCTGATATTTTTATATGGCCAAGTCCTAAACCCAGTAGTATTAAGTATACCTAGACCATGTCGACCTTTGGCACTTTAAATATTCTATGGATCTATTTATTTGGATTAAACTGTCTTTATCTCTAGGAACTAGCCATGAGTAGAGAGGAATTTCATCTGAAATTTTTCATGTGCGTGCTTGAGTCTCGCCGAGTGGTCAGGACTCCTCAGAGCACAGGTACCATTGACTGTGTTATAGTGACAAGGGGTGAGTTCTCTCAGAGCTCTACAGGATGAGAGTTTCTGGCATAACGATAAGCTTAAGGGATCAACAGACTTGTTTTATATTCCTAGTTGGAAGAATAGTTGTCACCATGTTGTGTGTTTTCTTTGTACAAGTATAAGAGAGTTGCTATCCTTGTGCCAGGAAAATAAGACTTGGGAGCTGAGAACAAGAAATAATGGAACATGGAATGGGTGTTGATTTCTATTTAATTTATAGATTATTCTAATCTATCTGGGCTCACTTGTGGGAGTCCTTGTTGTTACTCAATGGGCACCCCCAGACATGTAAGTCAGGCCCTAAAGAGAACTTCCCTCCACTCTTTTCTAACGGGTAGTTATGTGTTTCTGCTTTGCCTCTGTGATTCCTAAAGGAATAGACTCTTTTGGAGGTAGGAAACTAGTTATTGAGAACAATCATCACTTCTCTTAATCTTCTTCACTGTATTTATGCTAAAGACGTTTTTGAGTAGATAAGCCTCTTAGGGAAAATAAAAGAGTAAGGAGCACCCCCTCCCTGACTCCCACCCTGGGGGTGACCTACAGTTATCGATTCCCAGTGGGGGAAGCTTCAACTTCCAACACGATCATACCGAAGCTACAGCCAAAGGCAGATTCCGAGAAGGGACTAGAAAGTAAGGATGATCCAAACACCGTGGGACCTATACCTATTCTTAAAACTGGTGAGGCATGTGAGTAAACATTGGGGATTGGTGGGGAAAGAATTGCTGAAGAGCAAAAGGTTCATTCACAGCATTATGATCACAGTAGGCCAAAGTTTACATTTGAGACACAGGGGAGAAAGTGTGTATGGGGGGGAAGGAGGGAGGGAGGGAAAGAGAGAGAAAGAGAGAGAGGGGGGAGCTGTAGGAGAAAGAATAGTTCTTTGTATGAACAATACTTAATTCTATTTACTCAATATTTCTATTTGTTTTTTTTTTCTGTTGCTATAGCAAAATACCCTATGCGGGGTAGTGTATAAAATGAAATTGTCTCACAGTTTAGGAAACTGGAAGCCCAAGAATAGGCAGCTCCTTTTGTTTGGCCCTATGCTTAGGATCCCCTTGGTTGAGCCACACCACAGCAAGAATATAAGCAGGAAGGAGGGATCACGTGATGAAACAGTACGCCATATGTCAGGGGCGGGGATGCCAGCTTTCTTTAACAGGAGCTAACTGGGGGCCACAGGGTCCTCATTAGCCCCTGCCCAGGCAGTCACCTCTCACCAGAGCCCATGCTCAGGTCTCACCTGTTCCTAGCATTACTGCCCTGAATGCCACGGTCTCAACAGATGAAACTTTGAGAGATACACTCACATGGTTTCTAAGCCACAGCTACGCTAAGTCACTTGCCTCCCTCATTACTCTAAGCTATTTAGTCTGATTTCTGTATTGTTAGTAAACCTTATATAGAAAAATGTGAAACTCCCACCAGTGGATTAAATTAAGGCATTACTATTATGTTACAAAATTATTCCAAAGACTAAAATTTATCCTGGGAAAAATTTAATAACAGGTTTCTCTTGTATAATTTAGTAAAGGTTCAACTCACCAATACTTTACATTAAATTTTAGAAACATGTCTATATGTCCCTTCTCAACTTAAATGCATCTGTATTGGAGTCAGTTCACTGACAATACTTCCTTAGTTTCCACTGTGTGTCAGTGACCTATTAGAAATAATACATTATAAAACATGTTGTGTTGTTCCACTGCCGTGACAAAATGCTCTCACCAAATAGCATAAGGGAAGAAAGGTTCATTTCTACTCACAGGTTCAGGTGTCCTGCTGGGGAGGGGACGTGGGGGAGCGGCTCCTGTCATGTCCCGAAGGTTGAGAGGGAGGCCTGTGCTTCTGAACTCCAGCTCTCCTCCCTCATATCGCACTCTGGATTCCAGCCCACTTGATGGTGCCAGCAACACATGGGACAAGCTTCTCCTTCTTAGTTAACACTCTGCAGGTTCCCTCACAGGCAAATCCAGAGGTTTTACCAATTCCCTGTATGTATACTCAATCCAATCCACCTGCTGCTAGTCCAGAGCTTTAAATTGTATATTTAAGTTAGAATGCAAAATAATGCATTTCATCATGACATTTGTACTAATCAAGTCTGACTCCTGCTGTATTTGTATGTGTAAGTTTGTAGTCAGATATACATATAACACCATTATGTTAATAGTTAAAATTCAGAAATGTCTTAGACGTTACTTAGCTCAACTTCCATGTATTTCCAGAAGGAATTCAGGGCTAAAACGTTTTCCTTAGGGAGCTAAAAACTGGGGTTTAGAGAGGTGGCTCATCAGTTAAAAGCACTGGCTGCTTTTCCAAAGGATCCTGGTTTGATTCCCAGCACCCACAGTGCGCATGGTAGCTCACAACAGCCTGTTACTGCAATCATCTAGAGATATGGCGCCCTCTTCTGGCCTCCACGTGCAGTGCATGCATATGGTGCACACATACATAAAGGCAAAACACCTGTACATGTAAAAGTAAAATACAATTTTAAATAGAAGTTAACAATTCCATTAACTATTCCTGGTCGTATGCAATAGATGGCAATATTTATCCATACCTTTTGAGAACATGCCATCTGAACTCCTTGTATTAGATTCAATAAGAGATGAGAAAATGGTTTCCCTATTCCTCAGGAGCCTCCGTTCAAGGAGAAGCAATATATGAGGTTGCATATAAGTTGAGAGATTGACGGTGCTGTTTCACCATGTGGAATTTCCAAAGATCCCATAGAGATGTGGGAATGAGGGGAGGGCTGTGGCTGACAGGATAGGTCTGGCATGGAGGCGGGGCGTTATCCCACATGATCTCAAATTTCATGCTACTTCCAAACTAATGGGAAAGTGGTTTATACTCAAGAACATTAACTTATTCAAGTATTTGGGGCACCCATTTGACAACTGTGGGTGTTCCTTTAATGTGGTACAGAGCTAGCAGCTGGCACCAAGGAGCAGCCCAGTCGGCAGCCTGTTCCACCATTGAGAATGTTCAGTTTGTCTCCTAGCTGCCCTTGTCTTTGCCACTTTCCCTTCTCATTGCTCTATACCATGTACTTCAGACTCCCTTTGCTCTGATGACTAATTTGGACTTGCTTCTGTGGTCTGCACTGTCCATCGTCCCAGGGACAGAATCATGATATTCAGCTCCTGCATCTGAACCTCAAGGCCTTTTCAGCTTTCCTCCAGGAGAAGGGAAAGAAGTATCTTCCAGCCTCGGCAGGGCTGCCAAGCTTTCCCTCTTGATTGCTGCCATCATCCATTCTATTTCTTCTGTCTGTCTGTCTGTCTGTCTATCATCCATCTACCTATCTATCTACTTATTTTTATCTTCCTACCAAGAAAGTTTGTTGACATTACAATTCATAACAGTAGCAAAAGTACAGTTATGAAGTAGCAACAAAAATAGTTTTATGTTTGGGGTCATGCCGCGGACCGGGATTTGTTACGGGGTCCCTTGTTCCGCGGGACGAGGGGTTCTGGCCAGGTGGGCACGGGATTCGGCTTTTGACAAACAGACTACACACGAGTGGTGTAAGATCTGAGTGTATTTCTTTAAAAATGCATGAGGCTTTTACAATCATTGTAAAAGAGAAATGGAAAATCTGGCAGCTCAACAGTTGAGGTACCTCTGAGGCTATCTGAAACATACTGGGTCTAAAGCAGCAGCCCCAGCCCAGAGCACTTGGGCCCGGGGAACTGCGAGAGATACATGAATCTAAGTCCTAACCCATCTAAGTTCTAGTGCTAGTCCTGCATGTGAGTCCAGGTCCTTCTTCCCCCAGTCCTAGTGCTAGATTGAAGTCACGTAGGCAAGCGACCTCCACACCAAGGTCAGCAGGGTCCGGTAGCCAGGTGTGAAGCAGGAGGAAGAGGGGTGAAGCCCTCCCTGTTGAGGTATTCTTATGCTAATTCTCTGGTTCTTGCTGGAGGCAGGCAGAGGGGAATCCGACCTAACACTTTCAGCTAATGTCTTAGAGTGAGAGAAACCTTTCAATTACTCTCTAGTACTTAAAACATTAAACTAGGATAGTTGGAAACTTTGTGTTGGCCCGGAGACAATGCCCAATCTTAACCATTTACAAATCATAACTTGGGGTAGCTTTATGCCTAATTATGAGGCCGTGTTGATGATTGGAAAGACTGATCTGGAACACGGCTGAGTTAGGGGATACTAGCGACTGTCTGAAATCCAGGAGGCACAGAACTCCTTTTGAAGTCTTATTGCCTCTTATCCTTTATCAGGATTTTATCCCCGATATTTTGGATGTGACTGGAGTAGACGAGTGTGTTTAGCAGGGTCACACAGCACAAGGAGTTGTATTAAAGGTCTCACAGGATTTGGCATTGGAAATAGAAGTCAACAAAACATGCACCTCCTCCAGGAAGTCTATAATCTTGTGGCAAAGCAGTCATCAAACAAGGTTGTAAAATGAGAACAGTGTGAGTCCAGGGAAGGAGAGCAATACACAGACAGCATGTCAGACCAGGCACTGAACTCGGGAAGGCTAGAGGGATGGCTTTAGCCAGACAGTGGAAAAATAAGGTTAAATTCTGGTTTTCCTTTCCAGCCCTGCACCCAGACTGACGACTCCGAGACACATTCTTTATTATTAAGTGCCTAGGCCACCAGCTTTGGCTCACTCTCTGAGTAGCTCCGTCAGTCCCTGCCTGCTGGGTCTCGTCTCCTCAGCAGCCCTGAGTTCATTTACCTGCTCGTCTACAGCCTAGTCTCCTCTCTGTGCTCTCGACTCCCTTATATACTCTCACCATTTCTCAGAATCCTCTCTCTTCCTGCCAGTGTCCCACCTCCTATTTCCTGCCTCAGCTCACAGGCCATTGGCTTTTTTTTTATTGACAAGTGATGCTTATAAGAGATTCTACAAGGCAGAGCAGAATCTTTTTCCAGAAAGAACAGGTGGTTCTGATCTGGGAAGAGGCTGACTTGTTGGAAAGGTAGTGTGATCCAGTGAGACCTGAGTGAGTGCTGGGGAGACTGCCCAAAGGAATTATAAGAACAAGCCCATGGAGTACCTTCTAAATTCTATAACCACTTCTTCACTACAGGAACTCAACAGTGACAGGATCATATTAAAAACAAGAACAAAACATCTAAGCACAAATGCATTTCCTTCGCAGATACAGGTTAGTACAATGTTGACATTAAAGCCAGGACCTTGTGCATGCTGAGCTCTACCATTGATCTACATCCCCAGCCCTCATATTTGCTGCTTTTTTTTTTTTTAAGATTTATTTATTCATTTATTTATTTAATGCATATGAGTACACACTGTAGCTGTATGGATAGTTATGAGCCTCATTCTGGTTGTTGGGAATTGACTTTTAGGATCTCCGCTCGCTCTGGTCGACCCTGCTTGCTCTGGTCAACTCTGCTTGCTCTAACCCAAAGATTTATTTATTATTATAAATAAGTACACTGTAGCTGTCTTCAGACACACCAGAAGAGGGAGTCAGATCTCATTACGGGTAGTTGTGAGCCACCATTTGGTTGCTGGGATTTGAACTCAGGACTTTTGGAAGAGCAGTCAGTGCCCTTACCCACTGAGCCATCTCGCCAGCCCCATATTTGCTTCCTAAAATGATCTTTCAATCTCTTGGGTAGAAGGTAGGTTAGAACAGTGGTTTTCAACCTGAGGATAGTATCCCCTTTGGGGGGAGGGTCAAAGGGCCTTTCGCAGGGGTCACATATCGGATATTTACATTACGATTCATAACAGTACCAAAGTGTAGTTGTAAAGTAGCAACAAAAAAGTGTTATGGTTGGGGGTCAGCACAGCGTGAGGTACTAAGAGGTCATAGCATTAGGAAGGCTGAGAAGCACAAGGAGGGTTGTGTCTCAGGTGCTGCCATGCCTCGCTCTGCTCTTTGCATACAGGGTGTCAAGGAGAAGTGATGTCGTCACTATATAAGGGAACCCACGGCTATGAATACAAAACTGTGCTGCCTCTGCATTTCTGCGGGGAAAACAGTGACACTTGTGCTAGTCCTTGTTCCAAGTTCAGTTGCTTACGGAGGAGCTGCGTTGCAGCCTCTGGGAGAGGAGAGTGTGTGTTTGTTTCACGCTCAGTGGACAAGCAGCCACAGCGCCTGTTTTCTCTAGCTCTCTGCCCATCAGTGTACACAGCCTTGCCCTGTGCAGTGTTGAGGCTGCTGTGTATATATGTGTTTCTAAAATACAGAAACTCGGGGCTGGCGAGATGGCTTAGCGGGTAAGAGCACTTGACTGCTCTTCCGAAGGTCCTGAGTTCAGATCCTAGCAACCACATGGTGGCTCACAACCATCCGTGATGAGATCTGACGCCCTCCTCTGGTGTGTCTGAAGACAGCTACTCTGGAGCGAGCCAGGCAGGAGCAAGCAGAGGTCCTGAGTTCAATTCCCAGCAGCTACATGATGGCTCATGGCCATCTGTACAGCTACAGTGTCCTCATACACAAAAAATAAATAAATAAGTCTAATAAAATAAAATAAAATACAGAAACTCAACCACCCACAGAAGTGGGCCACATAGGCCTCTTTCCTGCCTTTAAGTCCTGCACCCCAAGCTTTTGTAAAGAATGGCAGGTAACATTCAAAAACAGCCAGGGTGCTGCTAAACATCCCACAATGCACAGGAGTCCTCACAACAAAGAGCCACAGACCCCAATGTCAACCTCGCTGTACTGACAGTCTCGGCTGGCTCTCAGCTCTTTCCTACTGTACTGATATTGTTATGAGCAGTCACACGAGGAGACATTTCTTTATACATGTTCAAACTTGATGCAGTGTTTTTTGGGAGGTGTGAGTAACACTGTCACTCCTTCCTGTGTGAGAGAATGTCACCACAGTTCTCTCACTCACCCACATGACAATTCTCACCAGAAGAGAAACACCAAGAAACAAGAGAGTGCAGTTTTCGGTGTTTTATCATAAAAACTGATCACAGCTCATGAATGTGTAGTCTTTGTTCTTAAGATGGTGCCTCTGTGAGTAACAAGCAGTCTTCATTGTAAAGGAACGCACAGTGCTTTCTGATAGCTCAGTTCTCACGGTATCGGTCAGTTCCCTTCTGGGTAGCTCACGTCCTCAGCGGGTTAGTGAGCACTGTGTGACGCACTGTGTGACACCTGCTATATCACTCAAACATTCAAACATGATGTCTTTTTTGTTTTGTTTTGTCAAGACAGGGTCTCTCTCTCTCTCTCTACATAGTCCTGGCTGCCTTGCAATTCACCATGTATATACCAGACTGGCCTTAAACTTGCGGCGATCCACCTGTCTCTGCCTCCCAAATGCTCGGATGAAAGATGTGCACATGCCTAGCCTTGTATGTCTTCATCATACAAATCCTGTGGTTTATTGGTGGCTCATAAAGTCTCATACAGCTTTCTTACAGTTATGGTCTATAGCACTCTCATGGATCCCTTCTGAACTACCTTCTTTGTCCTTCTCATTATTTTGACCTCGCAAGAAGAGTCTAGTGTCTTCTGTTAAAAGCTCCATCCTGTGACCATGAGAATGAGTTTACATTCCACAGAGGGCACTGCAGAGGTATCACCATTGATCTGGCTTCCTCGGTGGCCTTTTTTACATGTAGGTATGACCCCTATATTTGTATTTGTTTATTTATTTATTTATTTAATCAATCTTTGGACTCCCTATTACATGGGGGGAAAATTGATTACTTGTTTAATCTTCAAGAAACACAAAACCAAAAGCCAAGAGAGCTGAATGTAGGACAGAGCTTCCTCCAGGACAAAAGCTTTTGGGCAGCTTTGTGGGCCAGGCTCTGGTTCAGCAGACCCAACTGCTCACTTAATGTAGAAATCCTCACCTGTGCCTAGGGACTTCACTGGTAAGCAGCTGGCCCAGGTAACCACTGACTCTCATGATTATTTGTTGCAGGATCACATTGTGAACCCTGAGATTGATATTTACTGAACAATTCAGTTTCTAATGGTGTGGCTCAGCCCTTAGCACACACCTTTAATCCCTCTGACTGGAATACAGACATGATTTTAGCACACACCTTTAATCCCAAGCAATGAGTATACAGTTTGTTTGTAGAAGGAAGCACCCATGTTCGAAGTGATGTCTAGCTGAGTGAAAGCCAGTGATAAATCAGAGAAAGATTTGACAGAACAGGACATGCCCAACTCTCACAAGAAGAGAGAGGAAAAGGAAGCTACTTGAGGGGCAGTGAAGAGAGGAAGGGGAAGCTTTACTGGTAGAGCTTTACAGACTAGCGCAGAAGAGAGAAGAAGCAGTTTTAGAGACAGTTGTACAGAGACAGGTTGCAGAGAGAGAACAAGCTACATACAGGTGAAGACAGAAAAAACAAACAAACAGAGAATGAGAAAGAGCCACAAGATTAGAACAGATTGCTAGAGTTAGCTTGAGGCTAAGCAGAGCAATTCAGGAGAGGCAGAAAGAGAAGCCAGGTTGAATCAGTCAGTTTGGAGAGGAGTGTGAGCCAGAACAGCTGAGTTGAACCAGCCAGCCAGAGTTCAGGAAGAACATGAAGGATGAGCGTGTTCAGCACTAAGCCTCGGGCAGAAAATATTCTAGGCCTAGATTAGATTGTATGGAGGCTAGAAGCTTCCAGGACCAGGCCCCAGTTAGCTGACTGAAACAGTGATCCTCGGAGACGAGGATGGCTTCGGCTGAATAAAAGTTACTTTTACACTTACTACTGCACCAGACATGGGAGAGCACTCAAAGGAATGATGCTCTCCCACGGCCTTCTGGGCTCCAGCCTCTCTATAGATGACCTGCCCACCATGCTCTTCCTTCATCTGACCCCAGCATTACTCATGCCCACTACTGCCCTGCTGGTCTTTGGACAGGTACACTCACACACAGGTGGCCTACATAGACCGAGATGTCAATTTTGCAAACATTGTGAGCATAGTCAGTGTGTGGAGTAGTACTACTGCCTATGGCTCACCTCTCCTTTAAGAAAGGATTTTTAATTTCTGCACCAGAAACAAGAGATTCCATTTATATGCTGTTATAAGAACCCAAAAAAACTAGACTCCTGTTGAAGAAAAATAGGAATTCTGGTTCTATGAAGATTGCCTTAATCTCAACAAGTCAAGATTTAACATTTCAGAATCAATTTCACAGAACCTGAATTTTCTTTTTCTTTTTTTTTTTTTTCTTTTTTTCTTTTTTTCTTTTTTGGTTTTTCGAGACAAGGTTTCTCTGTGTGGCTCTGGCTGTTCTGGAACTCACTCTGTAGACCAGGCTGGCCTCGAACTCAGAAATCTGCCTGCCTCTGCCTCCCAAGTGCTGGGATTAAGGGCATGCACCACCACCGCCCAGCCAGAACTTGAATTTTCATAGACTAAATCTCTAAGGGTAGATCTCAGTTAGGGTTACTGTTGCTGTGGTAAGACATCATGGTCAAAAGCCACTTGAGGAGGAAAGGATTTAGTTCATCTTACACTGGGTAATCACCGTCCATCATGAAAGGAGGTCAGGGCAGGAACTGACGCAGAAACTGAAGGAGTGCTGCCTTCTGGCTTGCTCTCCATAGTTTGCTCAGCTTGTCTTCTTGTACCATACAGAACCACCTGTCAGGAATGGCACCATCCATAGTGGGCCTGGCCCTCCTCACATCAATCACTAAAGAAGAAAATGCCCTACGGGCTTTCCTAAGCCTCTCTCATAAGAATCATTTCTCAAATGCAGAATCTTCTTCTCAGATGGCCCTAGTTTGTAAAGGATCTTTATTTTGCTTCATTTTTAAGACAGGGTTTTAGTGTCTAGCCATGGCTATTGTGGAACTCACTCTCAACTTCACAGAGATCCCTCTGCCACTGCCTCCCAAGTGCTGGGATTAAAGGCATGCTCCACCACCAACAACCATCAATGACTCTAGTCTGTGAACAGATGACAAAAGCTAGCTCTTTCAACATTGTTTCAACTGGGAAGCTAACTGGGTGCAACAAAGAGCATCTCAAGCTCTTCTTGCAGGCATATGTGCAAAAATGGCACAGTCATGTGGGTAGGTGCTTCTTTGATCAGTGGGGATGATCCTTTATATGAACAAAATCATGCATTGTACTCTATTTGGATCAATGGCACAGCAAATATACAGTGACTGCCACAGGCTATCATGATGAAACAAGTCCATCACCTAATGTTTTGTGGATGGATCTATAAGTATTCACCACTGCACATTTTCATTTACCTGTCCACAACATGAGGCAGAACACGAGCCAGGTTAAGTTAGAGTGCCTTGGCTTCTTTACGCGTGTGCTCTGACCTCCAGTTACCAGAGAATTTTCTAAGCATCTTATACTTAATCACTCAGAATGTCTTCTCTTGATTTTTTTTAACACTGTTGTCTGCTTGTATGATATCCCAGTAGCTAGGTGAATCCTGTAGAGCTCTGAGAAGCTTAACAGGATCTTCTGAATGTCTTCCTTCACACTGAAGATCAACATGAAGAATAGCCTTGGAGGGGGGGGCAGATGAAGTGATTCAGAGAATAAAGCAGTTGCCATGGATATATGAGCCGGAGTTCAGGTCCTCAGCAAACACGTAAAGCTGGAGTACTGGGGCATGGCATAAAGTAATCTATCAGTTGTTTGTCAGTTCCTTGTACAAGTCATCTTCCCCGGATGCTAAAGAAAGGAAGACCAATGTCTGGCACTGGAAGGTAGAGAGATGGTGGCTGATACCCTCATGACCTGGAGCACCCCCCTGAGCCCCTTCCTCCCTGCTACAATCTACCATCCTATGCCCTAAATTACAATTTTCATTTTCAGAAGTTGAAGAAATCTGGAATATATTTTGGCCCAAACCTAGTTTTCGAGCAGTACCATGCCTAGTTCTTGTACTCAGTCACGGAAGCAGACCAATTCCCCAGCTTGTCTCCAGTGCAAACTAAGGCTTCAGCCTTCGTTTTGGAAGAAGGGTACAGCGCATACTTCTGTAGCTGCATTAAACCTTTCCAGCAGTGAAAATGGCCTTAATTTAGTTTCCTCAGGAATTTGTGGCACCATTTCACTTTCTGCATCCTTTTCTGACCCATCTTGTAAGTCTGCTGACACCTCCTTGATGCACTCTGGCTTGCACAATGACATGCCTGCTTTAGCCACCACAGTTTAGCCGTCCTCCCACTGCTCCTCTCTCAGGAACACTTCTCAAAGCCAGCTAATGGAGACTGAGCATACACCATATTTTCTAGAACTGCTTAGATCCAAGCATTTTCTCCATTACCAGTCCACCATCAATTTATGAATTCGAACTTTGAGTCACTAAGTAAATTGACCACAGCTGGCAAAAAGTTCCTTTTCCGAGTTGTTAATATTCATGGAAGAAATCATATTTTGAATGTAAAAGTAGTCTGATGAAAAGAAAATTTGGAAAATGGTAAAAGTTCAGCGTGGGAGTTTAAAATTAGAAGGCAGGAAAAGCTGTTTGTAATGAGCTGTCCCTGTGCAATTGTCTCCTCTGTCTCTCTAATGTTGGAATAGTTGTATCTACTGGTGCCTTTCTCCCTAAGCAGTACTGAATGGATATAACAATTGTTTACTCTCCTGGTCTTCTTTTCACTTCATTTACTTTCAACTAACATGCTTGTGCCATAAGAATTCAATAAATTACAGGCTTTACAAGGTTACTGATTTATTCAGTTATATTCCAGGTCTAATAAATAAGATCCTAGAGAGAACAAATTATTTTTAAAAAATTATACAAAATAGAGTCCTACCCAGTTTCCTCTGTTTTAAGCATCTTGCATGGATACAGCACAGCATATTTGTTGCAATTGATGAAACAATATTGATACAGTGGTTTTTTTGTTTTTGTTTGGTTTTTCGATACAGGGTTTCTCTGTATAGCTCTGGCTGTCCTGAAACTCACTCTGTAGACCAGGCTGGCCTTGAACTCAGAAATCTGCCTGCCTCTGCCTCCCAAGTGCTGGGATTAAAGGTGTGTGCCACCACCGCCCGGTGATACATTGTTATTAACTGAAGTCTGCAGTTCACATTATGTAGTTCTACAAGTGTTGACAAGTCCATAATGTCATACATATGCCCACTATTACAAGAGTTTCCTCACTGTATTGTGTAGTTCCTGGTGGACTGAGCTACCAGCCCCACCCAAGTTTCCTCAGATCAGAGGATGAAATATACACACACACACATACACACACACACATGCTAGCTTATCTTTGATATGCTTTAGCTTAGTGGCTGGGCTCTTCTAAGCTTTCCTCAGCCATCGCACACTTCTTTTCACTCCCAGCTCAGCACCCTAAATCTGCCCTTAGCTTAATTATGTTTCTAATATCCTACTTGCTACCCCAGACCCAGTTGGGGAAGCAAATGATGGCCACTTCACCCAAGATCTCACATGGCTCATGGCTCTTTCTCCCTCTGAAGCATAGTGAATTCTCTTTTCTCCCTGTGTCTGCTAGGTTGCCTGCAGGAAAACTCGAAGTCCTGCCTATTCCACCCAGCTCATTAGTCGTTAGCATCTTTATTGATTGATCAAGAACCAATTGGGGAACAGGACCTTCAGTGTTCACATGCAGATTCCCAATCAAAACAACAGAGCCATCCCCTACGAACCACCTTTAAAATCCTGTGTCTATGCTCTACACAAATTCCTCTCCCCTCTATTTCAAAGCCTAAGTAACTACTGACCTTCATAGTTTTGCCTTTTCCAGAAAGCCAGAAAGCTGGAATCTTATATAGCAGGTAGCATTTTCAGACTGCCCGATTTGCTGAGAAAGGTGCATTTAGGCTTCCACCACGTCTGTTTCCTGCTTGATAATTAATTTTCTTTACTGAATAGTGAATAGTGCTTTGTCATATCAATAGACCGTGTCTTCTTTATCTATTTACCTTGAGAGATGTTTTGGTTGCTTCTATTTTGGGGCAAGAGTGAATAAAGCCGCTGTATATGTGTTCGAGGGCATAATGTCACTCGTCTAAATAAAAGAGTTATGTGGCTGCCACATCTGTGGTAATTCCACCTTTGCCTTGACTGGAAACTGCTAAGTTGCCTTTAACTAACGGGCACTCTGCCAACAATGAATGATGTTCACAATGTTAGGGTGGCAGTGCAGTCTCACCGTATTTAATATTATCGTCTCTTTCTATTTGAGCTATTTGATAGTCAGTTAAGAATCTCAACTCCCTGGTGGTAGGACAAACAAGTGGTTTTTTCACATGTTTATTTGCCCCCTGTATGTTTTCTTTGATGACATGTCTGCCCAGATCCTTTGCCCATTTTAAAACTGAGTTATTGACCTTTTTACTAGTAAGCCGTTAAAAGGTTTTATTCGTGTATAAAATTTATTATTTTTAAAATGAGTTCTTCGAGAGGTTTGAGTCTCCTCCGGTGTATACATACTCTATGTGATCAAATTCGTCCCCTTCCCTGGTGTATACATACTCTATGTGATCAAATTCGTCCCCTTCCTCTTGCTTTTCCCAATCTCTCCCCCCTTTGACACCCACCCGGTTTTGTGTTCTTTTTTTCTTTTAGCCCTTTAAGACTAATTTGTGCTGCCCAAACAATGTTGGATGTGGTCTTCCACTGGAGTCAACTTATCAGGGACCACAGAAAACTGTCTCTCCCTGTCCCCAGTGGCTAAGGGTTGCCGTTTGTTCCATGGCTGGGATGAGCTGGTATTTGGTCTGGTCTTGGCTTGCACAGGTTCTGTAAATGCTGAAGAAATTGCTGTGGATTCATATCTGCAGCTGCCCTGATGTGCCCATAAGATAATTTTCCTTGTAGCCACCTTTACATTCTTTCTGGCCCTTCGTTGGAAATGATTCCTGAGCCTCCCAGGTGGAGGTGTGATCTTTTAATTGTTGCACTTTGTCCAGTTGTGGTCGCTGTGTTAATCACTACATTACTACAAATAGAAACTCTTCCATGAGGGTTGAGAGACAGTAGGAGACCGTAGGTATGTGGGGAAAGGGGTAAAGAAAGGCAGACACGGAGTGGGGTTACAAGGCAGGTCTGAGGGGGTCTTTCTTCTGCATATCAGTCCTTTACTAGATACGTGATTTGAAAATACTGCCTTCGGTTTTATAGGTTGCCTTTTTTTTTTAATCTTCTCAATGGTATCATTTTTCTCGATGGTATCAGTTTTCATTGCCTGTTCACTTGCATTCTCATCGTCGGCTCCCGAAATGTATTTGGCAGAGACAAAGCTAGCAAGAGAAAGGCAGTAGAGCAATCCGAAGATCCAGGGAAACAGGAGTAGAGTTAACGGTGGGCAACACTCAGGCAAAGACAACGGGTGGGTCAGCAGAGCAGAGGATCTGAGCTGGGGATGCTGGTGGTGCTCAGGGTGGTGCTCAGGGAGCACCAACCCACTTTTCCTGGCTCTCCCGGAGGTGGCTGCTCACCCCCAAGCCCTTGCAACCTGCTGCTGCGGACTTGAGAAGGTGTCCTTGGTAGCATACAAGCTGGATTCGCTCTCTTTCTTCTCGGAGAAAGGATGCAAATGTGGAAGGACTTTTGAGGTTATTGTATAAGATAGACCAGTGTTCTTTGCCTCTTAAAGGCAGGGAGCTGTCTTAAAACAAAGCCTGGCACACAGTCTCCAGATAAAACGTTCCTTGAAAGACCGATAGAGGTGGTCAATTGCTGTGGTAGGATTTTAATAGTGGCAGGAGATGTTTGAATTCAAGGAAGAGCAGACAGGCCAGGAGAGGAAAAGTTGGCTTAGTTGGCAACTACATAGATTCTAACCCTCACCACGTACACGAGCTGATAGCTCTCCAGGAAGGGACCCAAGCGACAAAGCCAGGGCCACACCGCAGCAGAGTTCTTAAGGGGTGGAGGAAAAGGAGGAGAGAGGCAAGCAGAGGGAGGAGGAGCCTCCTTGCCGTCTTTGGCCAGTAGAGGTTTGGAAGCCTCCCCTCCTCCCGCGGCTGCCTCCACCTGGCTCCTCCCCGTGTTCGCCAAGCTCCCCTCCCCCTTTCCCCAAGGACAATCTGCAAGAAAGCAGCGGCGGAGGAGAGCTAAAACTACAAGGCAAGAAGGAGGCCTTGGGTGGAGAGCGAGGGGTGAAGCCAAGAGTGAGGTGGGAGCAAACGTGCCGGGAGCAGGCGGTGGGGAGGACAGAAGGAACAGAGGGCCAGACGTGACAAGGCATCCGAAATCGCAGGCGAGAGGGGGATGGGTGCTGGGCACTCGTGAAAGAAGCGGAGCCCCTCGGTTAACCTCCCAGCGCTTGCCAGATGCATAGCCAGGGGTGCTCGCCTGCGTTGGACTTAGTTGCCTGACCCCTCCCCTGGCACATACCCAGTTCTAATTGGTGCCCCTATGATGCTTCCAAGCGGTGTTCCTGCTTCCTGCGAGCTCACACATCCACGATTTTGTATATTTATATTTAGCATCAGTGACTATGTCACATGAATGTCACTGTGAGTCCATGAAGTATGTGGGTGTACGAACTGCATGTATTTTTTTGTGTCCTGTGCCTCTTGACATATAGACTCAGGAGAATCTGAGCCGCTGTTTACAGGCCAGCTAACCTTGGTAGGTAGCTAACTCTCCCCCTGAAACTAGACATGGAGATGTCTAGGGGCTTCTACAGGTGATGAGCCAATCTGGTGACAAATTTCAGGAATAAAAGAAAAGCCCCAGGGAAAAAGAGCAGGACAGTTAGATGTCTGTTCTTTTCCAAAATTTTGGGTTCCCATTTTCTCCAATCACGTAGCCTTTCTCAAGACCAGCAGACGTTAGGCATTCCAGGTTTATGTATGTTCATGTTGCTTTCCCAGTTTGTCACTTTCTAAGTACTACATGTGCCTGAGTGTTTCGTTTTGTCTTTTATTTAAAATTTGCATATGAGTTATTAGATATCTTTGTGACATTTTAGAACAAAATGTGTTTTTAGTAGATCCTCCTTTGCCCTTATCGCCCCCACCACCCTTGCCTTATCCCCCTCAGTCTCCTTTCATGTCCCACCCCCCTGTCCCTTCATCACCTATTCTTTTTTTTTTTTAAGATTTATTTATTTATTATATCTAAGTACACTGTAGCTGTCTTCAGACACCCTAGAAGAGGACATCAGATCTCATCATGGATGGTTGTGAGCCACCATGTGGTTGCTGGGATTTGAACTCAGGACCTTTGGAAGAGCAGTCGGTGCTCTTAACCGCTGAGTCATCTCTCCAGCCCTCATCACCTATTCTTGTCTCTCGGTCTCTTCTCTAATTTTTAAGGTTTTACCCACACTTACTCCCGTTTGTGGACATACAATTCTACTTTACAAGGTAGGAACTTAATATGAGAGACGGAGAAAATATAGTTTTTGTCTTTCTGAGTTTGGGTCACTTAATACTACACTTTGTAGAGCTATCCATTTTTCTAAAAAAAAAGTAATAATTTAGGATTTTTTTCTTTACATCTGAGTAAAATTCCATTACATACATGTACCACATTTCCATTACCCATTCATCTGTTAAAGCCATCCAAACTGATTGTATCTCCTTCTTTCTTTCCTTCTTCCCTCCCTCCCTCTCTCCCTCCCTCCCTCCCTCCCTTTCTCCTTCCCTCTCTCCCTCCCTTCCTTCCTTCCTAACCTGTGATGTATCCAACCCAGGGCCCTTACAAATGCTCCCAGACCCGAGTGTGTTTTTAGTCATAGAATATGGAGCTATACCCATCCCAAGCCTGTTCTTCATGCATTTGTGTACATCAGGTCATTGACGCTTTTCAGCAAGTGTTACCAAGCTTCTCTATGTGCACAGACTTCATAGGACCTGGAACTGGGTTTGCTATCTTTTTTCTTTTTCTTCTTTTTCTTTTTCTTGGTTGTAAGTTTTGTCTGAATGCATGTCTGTACCTCACAGGTATGCTTCATGCTTGTGTTCCAGTCAGTGCTCTTACCCACTGAGCCATCTCTCCAGCCCCTCTTTCTTTTTCTTTTTCTTGGTTGTAAGTTTTGTCTGAATGTATGTCTGTACACCTCATGCTTGTGGATGCTAGAAGAGGGTGTCTAGTGGGGATGAGTAGCAGACAGTCGTGAGCTGCCATGCGGGTGCTGGGAATTGAACCCAGGTCTTCTGGAAGAGAAGGCAGCCACTGCTGAGCCATCTCTTCCAGCACTGGATGTAGATTTAAAAATAAACAGCCCTGGAGGAATTTTCGGTCCACGTAGAGGAAGTGTCCCCAACAGTCGTGCGGCCCAGTGGTCGGACTTTGCTAAGAGGACACAGTAGTTCGGGCTTTGCACAGTGGTAGAATCTGCTCTAGTCCCTGCCCCAGTGTGGACACGGTATTTCAGGCTTTGCACAGTGGTAGAATCTGCTCCAGTCCCTGCCCCAGTGTGCAAGCACAGAACAGGAGTGAACAGGCAGCTCGGACTCCGCTTTTGCTTTTTCGTTTTTGTGTCTGTGAGATGGGGTTGTGTTGCCAGGTTGGGCTTGCAGTCTTAATTTCAATCAGGTATCTTGCTTCAGACTCTGGAATAGCTGGGACTACAGCCAAGGACCACTGTGCCTGGCTATTCAGGAATTGGAATTTCAATCATTTTTCATGTCATAAACTATTTTTGCAACCATTTGAGATATAAGGACTCTATATAAATTTGTGAGAAAGGCTGATTCTGTCCTACAGGCTGTAGTTTGCTGGCCCTTGATCCAACCCAGCCCACCTAATAGTGTATAAGAAGCAATTAAAGTGTCACTAAAATCATTTACAAATGCTAAATGAACAATTACTTCCAAACAATATGTGACTTTCAGATTAAAAAAGAAGGCTTCCTGGCCCTTTGATAGCTAGTAAAGATTTAGTAGATTAATAAGGGTGAGGAGGTGTGGCTCAAAATGGAGTGAGGTATGTATGTATGCATGAATGCATGTGTGTATGCATGTGTGTATGAATGCATGTATTTATGAATGCATGTGTATATGTATGTATTATGAATGCGTGCACGTATGTATGAATACATGTATGCATGGTTGGTTGGATGGATTGATGGACAGGGACAGGGATGGGTTAGCCTGGGCAAAGAATGCAGTGGGTGTAGACACCAAAGTGGGGCTGAGGGAAAGTAACATCAAATCGTGGGGATCAAAGGATCCACGAGTGGTGAGAAGGTTGAAGCCATGGGCAGGACTCAGTCGTAGCTTTGAAGGCCTAATCTGGAACTTTGGACTTGACCTGTCAATGCTGATTTTGTAGTATGTTTGTCTCTAACTGTGTTTCTGTTTTCACGTTTGTCTCACCACCTGTATTTTATGGCATCTATGGGTTTATATGTTTATGTGACTTAGTTCCTATAAGCAGCCTCCCTGATTTTCCCAGGTGCTGGACAAAAGCACAAACTTCCCTTAAAGCGCCACTCCTCCACATGAGTCCTCCCTCCGCAAACACCTCCGAGGCTGCAGCCTTCCCGTGAAGGCGTATTTCACATTTCTAATAAAGCCAAGAGGGGCAGTGCAAGCTACTGTGTTAAAGGGAGACCAGCTCGCTGTTGCCACAACTCAGGAAGAAGGCAGCAAGGAGAGGAAACAGGGGATGCGTAGGGAAGAGAAAACGGAAGGGTAATATGGTTTAATAGAAGGCAGTTTCCATTCTGAGAGGCAGCTGAGACACATTTTAAAAGTAACAGGTTTTAACCTGGGTAACGGAGAGTGATGAGCCTATTGAAATTTTATGGGTATGTATGTACATATGTATCTATCTATCCTATAAACAGTATATAAAGATCTCCTTATAACACCAGTGTGTGTGTGTGTGTGTGTGTGTGTGTGTGTGTGTGTGTGTGCACGTGAGCACGTGCATGTCTGAATGGGCAGAACTGTAGAATGATTGTAACCATTCTAAAGATTTGTCTGGCTCTAGTGGGCCTTTATAGCCTCCGACCCCAGTTTCTGCTCCTGTTGCTGAGCCTTGCTCACTCCACTCTCCTCCCAGTCAGGAGTCAACCTGTGCTTGACTGTTTGCTTCCACATTGCTGGTTCTCTGTCAGTACCTCAGACCTCACATGACTTATGCCCTCTGCATCACCTCCCTACTTCATGAGAAGGAGCATCCTAAACACACTCCGATTTGCTCCTTGCTTTCAAATTTCTCTCAGATCAAGTGCCCTTTCCTCTCAACCTCAGCCTGTTTTGAGGACAGGTTCCAGGAGGGGTGGGAGGGGACGGGGAAGGGTAAGCCAGGACTTACGCAGTCTTGGTTGGATTACTCTGACCTGTTAGCTTGTCTGAGAGGGTGTGGTTCTCCTCTGGAAGACTTCCAAAGATCTGTGGCTGCACAGCCCAGCATTAGTGGGAGAGCCGGACTGGGTGGCTCTAGCCAGTCTAAGACAGACATTTCTTGAGCAAGTGGCACCTTGATCCAGTGCATCTTAACCAACCATTGTGTTGAATTCTAGAGTGGATCATGACCCATGAAGAGCATCATGCAGCCAAAACCCTGGGGATCGGCAAGGCCATCGCCGTGTTGACCTCTGGTGGAGATGCTCAAGGTAAGCAGAAGAGACAGAGGCATGGTGGCTCTGACCCTTGACGCTCGAGTCTGTAGGCTAGAACTGTTCTCAGGGACGTTCACACTGCAGTCTGAGCTCTCCTAGTCTCTGACAGGAGCCTCTAGGCAGGTTTAGATATTGTCTGCTCTGCTACGGTCAACTCAGACTTTTCTAGTACTCCTTCCTATCCAAGTCTCTCTGGAAGTTAGTGCTGTTGGTCCTGGGGCAGCATTGCAGAGCATTTGAGATAAGACTGTTGAGAGAGCAGTCTGTGGATGCATTAGAGCACTCGGGCAATGAGAGCAGCGTCACTGAATCACCACAGCCGCAGTGGGGCTGCTGGGGCAGGAACCGGAGAGCCTTTCTCTGCATAGAGTCTAAGAAGCCATAAACATACAGTATGTGGGGGAACTAAGTGGGAGGGATGATGTATGACTTAGAGACTAGAAATTCCCACTTTTGTGTTTTTACGTGCTTAAGCTGATAGTATGCTGTAGAGGAGAATCTCTGTGCAGGGTTGACATGGCAAGGGGATAACGATAGGAAAAGAAATGGCAGGCTTCAGGTGCTTCTGACCTGAGCTTTCCAGACCTCACACTAAGCACTCAGTTTGTACAGAGCCCTGCTGCAAAGAAGCTGAGTTCCCCTGAGAGAGATCCCATGTGTCACCAGGGCTCTTACTCAGGCACAGGAACAGAAGTAAGCCAGTGTGCATTAGCCATGTTGGGTATGCTTATGCAGCAAAACCATGATCCTGGTGAAAGTAATAGAGAAATACTTCACAAGAAAAATGCTTTAAAAAACTGATCACTTTAATCAAGTACAGTGCTTATAAGAGTGGTTGGCCATAGTACACATTCAGTAAGTGAACTGATAATAAATAAAACAAATTACTGAGCACCTCTTGTAAGCAAACAGAATGACAGGTGCTAGGGTGAAAAAGACACTATTTGTTCTCATAGTTCTGTGCTTGTGCGTGCGTGCGTGTAGAAACTAGAGGTCAACATTGGATGTCTTCTTCGGTCTCTCTCCTATTTGTTTGTTAGTCTGTTTTTGAGAAGCATCTCTCACTGAATCTGGAGCTCACTGATTACATAAACATATCCCATCTGGCTAGCACCCCTGGCTGGCCAGCTCAGGGACCCGCCGGCCGTCACACTTCCAGTGCTAGGTCTACAGATGCATGCTACGATGTCTTGCTTTACATGGGTGCTGGAATCTGAGCTCTTGACTAAGTTATTTCCCCAAACCCTACGCCTATTAGCATATGTTAAAACCAGATCTTAAATTATTAACATATTTATTGATTATAATTATAACATACATAACAATTATATGATCAGAATTAACTGTGAAGAAATTGAGGGAGGCCGACATGGCCCAGCGGCCTGAGTGATCAGAGTGGAGGTGGCCC
The DNA here is from genome assembly GCF_008632895.1 of Mastomys coucha. NCBI lineage: Eukaryota > Metazoa > Chordata > Mammalia > Rodentia > Muridae > Mastomys > Mastomys coucha. The sequence continues at coordinate 29,214,695 of NW_022196893.1, forward strand.
AGCGGCCTGAGTGATCAGAGTGGAGGTGGCCCAGCGGCCTGAGTGATCAGAGTGGAGGTGGCCCAGCGGCCTGAGTGATCAGAGTGGAGGTGGCCCAGCGGCCTGAGTGATCAGAGTGGAGGTGGCCCAGCGGCCTGAGTGATCAGAGTGGAGGTGGCCCAGCGGCCTGAGTGATCAGAGTGGAGGTGGCCCAGCGGCCTGAGTGATCAGAGTGGAGGTGCTGCTAACACACATTCGGCTGCTTCCTTACAGGCAGAGTTCCACGCCAGTGCTGTGACCTTCAACAGACACTTTTTAGTGATGACCCAGTGTCCCCTGTACTTAGATTAGGGAAAGAGAGAGTCTGGAAAGGAACGTATGCGACCATATGAAAAGAAAGAAAGATGACCTTCTCTGGAAAGAAGAAGGGGGAAGGAGGTGGAGAGAAGGGGAGGGAGAGAGAGGAGAGGAGAAGTGGGGGAGGGGAGACAGGGGAAGAGAGCCAAGGCCACTGGGACTTTCTGATAGTTCCCATAAGTGTCACCTGTGAGCCCATATACTATGATAGGTGCATGTCACCCGGATCCAGAGAGATAGAAAATGAAGTTCTAAGGAGACAAGGAGCCAGAGCAGAAGTCTGCAGTGCTGCTGGGAGAAGTCCCAGGATAGAGGTGGCTTTCCCAGAGACAGTGCCGGGCCTCCCACGAGAAAGCACAGGCACTGTACAAGGGGCTGCAGGCATCACAGTAGAGCAAGAGTGAACCGCATAAACTCCACAGGAGCCCCAGCTCTCAGGGCTTGAGCTCAGCAAAACCACTGTCTTGAAACAGAAATATGGAAGCTGAAAAGTCATGACTTCTGGAATGTTGGGTTACATGGAATAAATACTCCCTTTCTAATCCAGAAAGTGCCCAGCCCCACTAATCCTGCTCACGGAGCCTCCTGACATTGGCATTTCCTGCCTTGGAAAAGGCCTCAGCCACCTGCTCCAGCCTCTCTCCAGACCACAGCTCCAACTGTGCGCACATCCTATTTTTAAAGGGGTACAGGCTGGGATTCTATTACCTCTCTGGATACTTATCCTTGGGTTTATAATTCTTAGCATACATCCACTAGAAAGTACAGTTCACATATGACAAACATTTGCCATGATTCTTAACGTTTCCAAGGCCTGGGAAGAAACTTTTCAGTACTGACTCCAAAAATCTTGTGGTTCGGTTCGGTGGTGCTCAGTCGATGGAGTGCCTGAAACATACCCGGGGTGTGGTGGTGCGCACTGGGTATCCCAGTTGGGAGGTAGAGGCAAGAGGGTCAGAAATGCAAGGCCATCCTCACTGGAGCAGGTTTGTATTAGCTCTGCCTTCTGCTTAGCCTTGGGAAGGAACCCATGGCCTGGCTCTTCTCCCCAGAGGGAAGCTGCCTTGGCTGCTTCACACCAGGAGCTTAGGGCGTTCTTCAGAGCCCCCTCTGGTTGTCCCAGAATATCTCTTGCATGCTCCCTGTAACCTTATCCTTCGTCTTGCTTCTAATAAGTCATGCAGTTGCTCATAGAGGTTATTTAGGGAAACATGGAACAGCCAAGAAAAGTCTGGCCAGGACTGGTTAGGGCCAGACTGGGCTAAGCAGTGAGGTTGGGTGGGAGAGACCAAAGACTTCTGGGGACTCCAGGTTTAAAGTACCCTTCCCCGTCTGATGTGTTTAGGCATAGGGTTAGAGCACAGGAGAACAAAGGGGATCCTAAAAACCACTAGAAAGCACCTTCAGCTTAGAGGCTGGCTCGGCGGCCTGTGGACCGCAGGGCTGCGGTTGGGAAGCAGGAGAAGGACATGAGAGAACTGATTTCCCTTGTGGTGGGGTTTTTCTTCTTCTCAATGATTTGGCTATTCCCTGCCTAGCAATGACTGTCGCTTTCCGCTTTCCAGAGGGACCCATCAGTTCATAGTTGTTCCCCTCCCACCTTTACTCAGCTTGGGGGTCAGGATGCTCCACCCTGTGCACTTCAGAGCACGCTTGTTTATTTCCTGAGTCCAGAGCTGCAGCTGTAGAGTGTCCCAGTGGCCGTACGGTGGGCTGAACACGAGCCTCAGTTTCACACGGCCATGGTTGTGTTGAGCTGGCTTTATTCATCTCTCCTGACCCTCGTTCCCTCACACACTGGATGTCCTCACACCTCCAGAAGCTTCTTCCAGAGCAGATATTTGTTGTTGTTCTGAATCATTCCAGCGCTGTATGTGAACTTAGACTTTTAGATGTCACGGGACTTTGCCTCAGTGACTTCCTGAGTAAACAAGGGCTCACAGGTGCCTCTGTTGACAAGCCCGACCAACGTTCCTGTCTTATCTGAGATTTGTTCCTAGATGCATCTAGAAGCTGCGCAGGCATCTAGAACTGCTCCTGATTTTGGAAATGGTTCTTTTGGCTCCCAAGCTGTTGCTAAGTCCCGTTTCTTCTTGTCTCTCTTGCTACTGTTTGTTAGCTACTGAGGCCACTCTCACAGTTCAGTTCCTGACCTTTGTGTTTCTAATCATGTATGTTTTCTCCTCCAAGTTGCTGTGGATGTGCCACAAGAACTTTAATTTCAACCCGTTCTAATGTGAACACAGCGTTGCCCACCTCTCTCTTCCCAGACCAAAGCATGCCTCTGCTCAGCACGTCAGCTTACCGTTTGCCTCAGTCCCCAGTCATGCAGCTTTCCTCCAAGTCTGAAATGTAACCACATTGTCTCCTGGATCCAAGTCCTCCTCTTTGTTCTCTGAGTGTCTTCTGTCCAGTATCTCTTTGTCCCACATGTCCCTGTCCCGTGAGGCCTCCTCATGTCTTATCTAGGATGCCAGAGGCCGCCCAATCCCAGTGATCCCTGTACTCAGGGGACTGTCACCCTGCTGCCAGAGGGCTTGTGATATTCAACACAAATCTTATCATGCCCCCAACCCTTGAAATTCTTAGAGATTCTTGATTATCTGTGACTATTTTCTTGTACATGAGAGAAGTCACAAAGCTCTTTAAGAATCATGAACACTCTGGACCTTCTTCCAGAAGAACTGCTATGACCATGTACTTTTCATAGGACTGGGATTAAATGCACGTGCCTCCACCGCCTGGCTGAAGTTATTTCTTGCTGCTCCCCTTTCTGCAGACATTATTCCTCATTTGTCTGCCTGACAAAAAGAACAGGAAATTGTGTTGTAGATTTCAAGACAAACGATGCAGTTTTGGGCCACTCCTGTCTTGTTGGGCTTTTGCATCCTTCCCCCTTAGGGATCCTTTCACCACACTGTAGTGTTTTAGGTCTCGACACGGGCGTTCCGGACCACACTGTAGTGTTTTAGGTCTCTCGACACGGGCGTTCCGGACCACACTGTAGTGTTTTAGGTCTCAACACGGGCGTTCCGGGTCTTGACACAGGCGTTCCAGATGGTACTGCTCACTGTTGTGTTCTCAGCATGCTGCGTCATGCAGGACATGGTGGGCGCTCTGTTTACCTTTGCTCAGCGGCTGAATGGACCTGCAATCCGATTTGGAGCCAATGACTACATAGTAGATACTGCACTTGCTTGTAAGAGAGGAGAGTGGAGGAGAGAAAGAGGAAGAAAAGGAAGCTCTTCTCATTGTGTTCCAAGTAGCTCTGTGTTGTCCATTGGTTTGTGTTGTACAGCTTCCCCTGCCCTCACCACACAGAATTTAAGAATCATCTGATACACTCTGGGTTCAAACAAAAATATCTGAAAGGAGCATCAATGGCGCTTATAGAAGGTGATTTATTTTGTCTCTGAAATGCATGAGCATCACCGTGAACCTTGGTGATGTAACAAGGTGGGATGTTGGGGAATACATGCCTCTCAGATTCTCTCTACACACTTGTTACATTTCCTGGCACTGATAAAGCTAGAGAATCACAACTGTAAGACACATAGGGAAGTAGATAATTCATATGCTAGCTCTGTGAGTTATGTGTGTGTGTGTGTGTATGTGTGTCTATGTGTGTCCTGACAGAATCCACCATCCAGTAACAAACATACTAAAAACCAAATTGTATTCTATTGGATTACTTAGCCTAGAGAAACCATTTTTCTCCACAAACATCATCCTAAAGCTCTAGTCAAGTCTCTCTTGAGGTGCAAAAAGCAAGGGAAGCCCAGGGAGGCCCTGAGGACATTGGGTGTGAGTAGTAATGTGGAGTGCTGAGGCGGGCAGGTGGGACCTTGGATTCAAAGTGAACTTGGCTAGGTTACTGGCCTCAGGACCTCGACCCCTTGACTGAAACTGGGGAGAGCAGACTTGATTGAGAAGAGGGTTCTAGCTTCAGAGCAAACTCCAGCCAAGGACTAACTCCAGGCTTTAACTCAACATGACTGCTATAGATTCCAGGGCTGCCCCTCTTCAGAGTGACCTCTCCCTATCTTTCTTCTCCCCTCTTGCAGGTATGAATGCTGCCGTCAGGGCTGTGGTCCGAGTTGGCATCTTCACGGGCGCCCGCGTCTTCTTTGTCCATGAGGTTGGTTCTGTGCTTGGCTCTCCGCCTCTCTCCTCTCCCACCTTCTCTTCTCTTCGCCTCGCTACCCTGCTGTGGTTTCTTGCCCTTGATTCTCTGTCTCACTGAGTCTCTCCTTCCCACTGTGACTTCAACAAGAATGCTGGAACCTAGATTTCTGCAAACTCGGTCCTCACACTGACTGTTGAGAAGAGGAAGCACACAGAGAGAGCTGAAGTGGCAGGTCTTTCCTTCGTGTAACTCAGGGCTGAGCCCGGCAGGCAGAGAGAGTCTCGGGGTCTCTGAAGTTTCCTGGCCCCTCCTTGGCTCCCTTTCCTCGGCCAATCTCATGCTTCGCCTACACTTTTTCCCCTGTATAGTCTGTTTGCCCTTCTGTCAAGTTTGGAAGTTTTATAATAAGTCCTGTTTCTTCTCTTCCTTCCACCAGTATTCTAATCCTTCTTTTTTCTTAGGTTATCGAAACTAGCTGTCTTCTCAGTCTCCTGGGAATCATCTCAGAGATGAGAAAAGGGGGTGGGGAGTACAACAGAAGGGTGTTTTGATATTTCAAGAATGAGAGAGAGCCAGGCATGGTGGCCAGTGTTTTTAATCCAAGTACTCTAAAGGCAGATGTAGGTGGATCTGTGAGTTGGAGGCCAGCCTGGTCTACATACTCCACATATGGAGGTCTAGACCAGTCAGAGCTACACAGTGAGACCCTGTCTCAAAAGAAAAGGAAAGGAAAGGAAAGGAAAGGAAAGGAAAGGAAAGGAAAGGAAAGGAAAGGAAAAGAAAGGAAAGGAAAGGAAAGGAAAGGAAAGGAAAGGAAAGAAGAGAAGAGAAGAGAGAGAAAAGAATGAGAGAACCTGGAACATCAAAAAAAGTTGACATGTCCTTTTTTGGACTGCTTTAATTAATTAATCAATCAATTCAGCAGTGCATCCAGGGCCACTCTTGGGAGGATGTGTCTTGAGCCTCTTCCTAGGGAAGCTGCCCTAGTCATGGCTGATGACTAAGGAGGAAGCTTACTGGAGGCCTAACAAATGCCCTGCTCCCCAGGGTTACCAAGGCCTGGTGGACGGCGGCGAGCACATCAGGGAAGCCACATGGGAGAGCGTGTCCATGATGCTTCAGCTGGTATGTATGTCCCGGAGAACCATGCCGTGCTCTCTGTTTGCACCGTCCTTGCCTCATCCCTCTGCTATCCCAGGTCCCCTGCCACGTGGTGCGTGAAGGGTTTCAGTGACAGAAGGAGGGCTTAGATTTGCCCTTTACTCTTTGCATTTGAAAACATCATCCTGGCTCCTCACAGTGGTGAAGGGGGTGGGAATGTGGCTCCGAAGTGGCTTGCCCTTTATCAAAAGGTCATAGCAAGCTGGCTCATCTTAAGCAAGTCCTACTCTGGGGTCATGGGGGAAGTCTGGCCCTGAAAATAACCTTAGAGGACTGAAGCCAGAAGCAGGCTTAAACCCAGTCCTCATGTGACAGAGACGTGACACCCTGAAAGCAGACCATTTAAGGGAGAAGGGATGGAGACAGTCTTGCAGAGTCTCAAAGAATCCCAGGGAAGTTGGCTTTTGCCATCTGCAGCCTTCTATGATATATTCCATGTTGATCAAGTTCCTTTAGAGACATAATCCAAGCCGGGCAGTGGTGGCGCACACCTTTAATCCCAGCACTTGGGAAGCAGAGGCAGGCAGATTTCTGAGTTCAAGGCCAGCCTAGTCTATAGAGCGAGTTCCAGGACAGCCAGAGCTATACAGAGAGACCCTGTCTTGACCCCCCCCCAAAAAACCCCAAAACCAAAAAACAAAACAAAAACAAAAAACCAAAAACAAAAAACAGAGACATAATCCACTTTGCTAGCTTAGAACTATAACCATTTGCTGACCTAGTGAAAAACTTACAAATTACATTTGTATCCTGTTCTTTACATAAATCCACTAATAATTCCATGGGAAGCCACTTAATATGTACTGCTCTGGTGATATTTTTATATAGGGAGTATTGTCCAGCACAAAGTGACCTGAGAATAAACAAGCACTCTCTCTAATACCCTAGAGTCATGAATGCCCAGGAGTACCTATTGTTTATGAGAACTCTTAAATCTACATACCTCTCAGCGGGTCTGTAAGTTCCCTGGAAGTCAAGACTTCCTATCCACAGAGCAGTTTTCCTCTGCAGATCCTTGAATAGTGTGGCTCCTGCCATTAACACCATACATGCCAAGGAATTAAGGGGAACAAACTGGCAGTGACTGGGTAATCTTAGGTAGAATTTTAGTGTGTTAGTGAGGAAGACATACTACCAAGCACACTGCGGTTGAATTCCTTAAAATAGTGTGGATATAATATAATAGTTCCAGGCACTAAGGAAAATCGAAAGACTGAAGTCAGTATGAAAGGTGGGGATAATTCTAGAACAGAAACTAATGTGTATGCAGATTCCTTTGAAAAGAATCACTCTGATGGTTAAATCTTCAATGAGATATATGATGTCAGTAGGTTCCTAGGAGTGTGACAGATATCTTTTCCTTTGTGAGGGACAATGACCTAGGGGTGTCATGGAACTTAGGGGAATGGCATGGTTATCCTGCTCTGTCACTGAGTTGGAATGGGGACATCTTAGCACATTGAGCCCAAGTGTGACTATGCCCACCTCCTGTCTCTCCCCTAAAGGGAGGCACAGTGATTGGAAGTGCCCGATGCAAGGACTTCCGGGAGCGAGAAGGACGACTCCGAGCGGCCCACAACCTGGTGAAGCGGGGGATCACCAATCTGTGTGTCATCGGAGGTGATGGCAGCCTCACTGGGGCTGACACTTTCCGTTCAGAGTGGAGTGACTTGCTGAATGATCTCCAGAAAGATGGTGAGACATTTCATCATCCATACCGCTTATCATGTAACTGTGTACGCATGTGTTGTGCGCGCACTCTTACCGCCCATCAGAGAGACGTGGTAACCACACACAAACGAACAGTCCTTGCCGTCCTTTCCACCATTGCTCTCAGTCTCTTTAGTAATCTGCTCTGTACACGTGTGACTCCTCACCTGCTGGCCTCCACTTTGCTTCCCTCGCAGGGAAGATCACAGCCGAGGAGGCGACAAAGTCCAGCTACCTGAACATCGTGGGGCTGGTTGGCTCCATCGACAATGACTTCTGTGGCACTGATATGACCATTGGTACTGACTCTGCCCTGCACAGGATCGTGGAGATTGTAGATGCCATCACCACCACCGCTCAGAGGTAAGAGCACCTAGGAGGGAGGCAGTAAAAAAGCAGAGGCGAGAACAGACAAGGCCGGTGAGAGCGTTTGACTGCAGAAAAGTGTGGCTTTTCTGGAGCCACAACTTCCTTTTCTGAGACTCAGCCCTGGAGCACTGAAGGTGCTCTGCCCCTAAATGCTTTCTGCCACTCTCCAGTCTGTTCTTAGGCATGATGCTCTGGGGTCCCAATGAATACCTGTGATCTCAATATCGGTGCTTCTCAACCTTTCTACCCGTGCAGTTCCTCATGTTGTGGTGACCCCCAAACATAAAATTATGTTGTTGCTACTTCATAATTGTAACTTTGTTACTGTTATGAATCATAATGTAAATATCTGATGTGTAGGATATCTTGATATATGACCCCTGTGGGGGTTGAGACTCACAGATTGAGAATGGCCATCTTATGTGGTTATGGTCCAGACTAAGGCAGATCTTGAGAGCACACAGTCTGAGGTGCCCTCTCTGACTATGTGGATGCTGTAAGCGACACTGCTCAGAAGTAAACAAGTGGGCAGAGGGTTGGTGGAGGAAATGGAGAGACAGCTGGCTGCCAATTTACCCAGGTGATCTTGTAGTACTCCAGTTTAGCCTAGTCCAGTGTCTACTTTTTTTCTATTTATCTCTGATTTGGGGACTCATCCTTTTTGCTGGAATGGAGTCTCCATACTGCCAGTGAAGTTAGACAGTGCCGCCCACGTCTTCATAGACTTTCAGGAATGGCAGCAGCATGACTGCATCTCCTAGAGGCCAGGGAGCATGGGTGTGTGTGGTGGTGACTTGGTCCTGGCCACAGGAACATGCAGGCTGCAAATCCCATCTTTGTCTTGCAGCCACCAGAGGACATTTGTGTTAGAAGTGATGGGCCGCCACTGTGGGTAAGATCCCCGTGCTGACCTAGAGACGGCCCTTTCCTCTTCCAGAGTCAGTTCAGGGAGAGCTCTGGAGGGTCTGGAAGTCATGCTCCACATGACAGGACGCTCTTTCCCTGTCTCCGCACCATCTCTTCTACCTGCTTACCCGTGCATTTGGGCACGTGCTCAGGCACACATGAAAGCATGCGTAGTCTCTGGGCTGGGAAGCCTGTGATGTAGTAGTGACCTTCAAGGACAGCGTCTCATCAACAGGTCTAGTGCTCATCTGCCTCAAGATTGAAACGCTGAGTCCCTGTATCTTTCATCAACCATGGAGGCTAGGAGATCCTTCTGGGTGTGATGAGGCTAATTGTGGAATATAAAGGTTCCTAGTTCATGCTCTGGCTCTCATCCTAGATACCTGGCCCTCGTCACCTCTCTGTCCTGTGGGGCTGACTGGGTTTTCATTCCTGAGTGTCCGCCAGATGATGACTGGGAAGAACACCTTTGTCGCCGGCTCAGTGAGGTATCAGCACTTTATCTTGCCCTTGAACAGAACCCCTCACCGTGTTCCATAAGTTACCTATTTTCTACCCCTCCATTTAATTCCATTAACCACTTTCTCTCTCGCTCTTGACCAGACAAGAACCCGTGGTTCTCGTCTCAACATCATCATTGTTGCTGAAGGTGCAATCGACAAGAATGGGAAGCCAATCACCTCAGAGGACATCAAGAATGTTAGTGTGCAGCCCTAACCCTCAGCACCCTTGGCTGTTCCTTTGGTGGCTTCTGGGTTGTGACTCTGCGTCTCCTCCTGCTCCTTCTGTCCCTGCTTTCCTCCCACCAGGAGCCATCACAAGACAAAACGCTTTTGTCATAGCTCACCTCAGTAAGCCACTGCTGATCTTCTCCTGGTGGCTTTGTGTTTTCCTTTCTTTGTCCTTTTAGCTGGTGGTAAAGCGTCTTGGATATGACACCAGGGTCACTGTTCTGGGACATGTACAGCGGGGTGGGACACCATCGGCCTTTGACCGGATCCTGGTAAGTCGGGATTCTGAGGTCGCCACGCCTTAGAAGCCCCAGCCTTGCTGTCCTACAGGGCTTATGTCATTAGTCATGCTGCCCCTCCTCCGGCCTAGGCCACAGTGGTTTTCATCCATTCCCACACACAAAGATGATGGCAGGCACTAGCAGCCCTAGTCCTGAATCCGGATCACTGTCTTCAAGCTCTAAGCATCAGCAAAGCTGCTGGGACCTAGCCCTGGATCGTCAGTTTGGTCGTTATTAGCCCATTTCACTTGGAAGAAAGGCAGTCTTCTTCGTTAGCAGGCAGAAGAGCTATTGCTAAACTCCCACAATCTGTTGCTCACAACATGCCATGGACATGCTTCTTTAGAACCAAGTACAGTCCTCAGGGTTCTGATGACAAGAAGGCAGAAAGCCTTGAGTTTTACATGAGGTCTGGGTGGGGAGGTCAGGCACAGCAAGTGCCTGGGTATAACCTCTCACTGAGGATGTCAGTGGAGGATCCTGAGCATCCCGGCCCTTAGCTAAGCAGTTCCTCTGTTCCATGGACTCCTGCAGGGCAGCAGGATGGGTGTGGAAGCAGTAATGGCTCTTTTGGAGGGGACTCCAGACACCCCAGCCTGTGTGGTGAGCCTCTCGGGTAACCAGGCTGTGCGCTTGCCCCTCATGGAGTGTGTCCAGGTGGTAAGTACTGACCCCACTCTTCTCCAAGGGGGCATGAGGTCAATGTCTGTGGTCCTAGTAGAGAAGGCAAGACATACAGGAAAGGGCACAGTGGACTGCAGCCCCTCTTGGTGCAGGAGCTGGGGCCACCGCTCACTCAGCACCAGTTCTCTCATCTGTAAACTGTTACTAAGAAGATGGAAGGGCCACATACTCTGTGATATTTTATAAGTGCCAACCTCATACCCTTCTCATGTAGTTATGTAGGGACACAAATTCTGTGTCCCTACCTATCAATACTAAGACTTGGGGAGTGCTAATTATTAACTTCTAGCAGGTTATCTCACATGTCTATATGTGATATCTACTTTAAATGTGTTTCTCTAAATCAACATAGGGTGACCACTACTCACCTCCAGGGTGATAAAGTTTTGGGGGAGGCTGCAATGCCTCTGACACAGTACCTTGAAAATGTTGGGTTCTCTCCTCCAGAGTAGCCATTCCTTAACAATATGAACACAGTGGCTGATTGCTGAACTCGAGTGTTAGTCCTGATTGTTGGGGCTAACTGAATTTCCCTCATTTTGGGACCCACTTCTCTCTGAGACTTGAGAATCTCAATAACCTCCAGGATAATCCATGATAATAACCTGATAATCCACATTTGAGACTGCATCCCCAAAGAGCAGAAGCCAAATCCCTGAGTAGATGCTGGGCATTGAGCAGCATGTGGCAGGGACCCTTCTTACCTTTAGAAGTTCTTCATTTCCTTGGTTGTCCCAAGGCTGGCCAGAACCTGAGTGTAGACAGGAAGCTCGGCCACCTGTGGACACTGCTCCGCTGTGCCCAGAATTCCAATCTAGTCCTTTTTGCTATTTGTTATTCAGGAAAAGTTAAAAAGAAATAAAGATGCTTCTGAGATAGTTTGGGGGACTGAAAGAGATGCTGTGTAGATGAGCAGGATCCCATCTAAGCAGATCTGGTCACGCAGAATCAAGCCTTGGGGTTGTGACTTGCTGTATTCCTCCCTTAGACCAAAGACGTGACCAAGGCTATGGATGAGAAGAGATTTGATGAAGCCATTAAGCTGAGAGGCCGGTGAGAAGATAACCAGAAACTGACTAAATATAGCAGATGCCAGAATGAAGCCAAAATGATTATCACTCTAGGCCCAAAACATGAGCTGCCTTTTCTAATTATTGTCTACAACGATTTCTTCCCCAAGGAAATCAGTAGTGAGGTGCCCAAGAGGCTCCGTTCATCCAGGGATGCTCTCCCTGGAAAGAGCCTTTCATTCTTACCTGTCATGTCTAGACGTGGAGCTCAGCTAGGTTCCGGGCGTTGCTAAGCAAGGAGTCATCCCCTGTGCTGAGCACAGCACCTGGGACAGGAATGCTCAGGGAGTGGTTGATGAATGAACATCCCCCCTACAAGCCCCTCCCTACTCCCTCACTCCCCACTGTGCCTGTTTAGTTCCTCAGAGGTCTACCCTGTGGAAATGCATTCAGGAGACCCAACTCCTGACCAGATTCCTTCAGAAGACCCAACTCCTGACCAGATTCCTTCAGGAGACCCGACTCCTGACCAGATTCCTTCAGGAGACCCGACTCCTGACCTATGGCCGCTTGCCCCGGGAGCCGCCTGAAGACACCCTGTTCTCTTTGCTCTTTGTATAGGAGCTTCATGAACAACTGGGAGGTGTACAAGCTTCTAGCTCACGTCAGACCCCCAGTCTCTAAGGTATTGGCACCTTGCCCTTTCCTGACCTCACTTTCTCTTTATGAAGTGCTGCCCGTGCTCCACACAACCTTGCTAATCGCTGTCCCTGCTCCTGTTCAGTGCTGCAGCCCTGACCCTGGTTGATGACTTTCCATCAGCCACCCCAGATACCAGTCCCATGCTTTTACCTGTCCTGACCAGAGAACCCAAGACTCACCCTGAGTCCAGGGTTGACAAAAGGGCATGAAGAAACAGGAAGGAGGGCTTCGATCCTGTGTGTCTAATCACACCTGATCCACAGCAGCACTGTCCCCTTGAAAGCATGGTTCTCAGTTTTGTTTGGGGTGCTTATAAAGTATGCGAATCCCTGGGCCCTTCCCTCAGCAGAGTGAGGTCTGGACCGGTGGCAGGGTGTGCAGTTCAGTAAGCTCCTCAGTCAACTGGGATGCAAGTGGTCCGAGGACCACATGCTGGGAGCGATGTTCTACAAAGGCTGCTAGTCTATTACCATGACACCACTGCCTATGGTGATTTGTGGTAAAGAATCTCACTGCTGTAGGATAAAGTTACAGACTCTGCAAGCTCCTTGGGGGTTGGGAGGTGAATATCACACACATCCCTAGGGTCTCAGAGTTCTGCCTCTCCTGGTGATTTCCCCCCTGAGGGTGTGTCTCTTTCTTCCCTGAACAGGGCGGGCTGCACACAGTGGCCGTGATGAATGTGGGGGCCCCAGCTGCTGGCATGAATGCTGCCGTTCGCTCTACCGTGAGGATCGGCCTTATCCAGGGCAACCGAGTGCTGGTTGTACATGACGGCTTTGAGGGTCTGGCCAAAGGTCAGGTATGGAAACACAAAGGACATACACACAAAGGATGGGGCCATGAAGGGTCAGCATAGGAGTGGCCAGTCCATCGTCTCTGCCACCTCGCCACCCTAACTTCTCTCCAGGAAGCATAGTTAATTCGGGGGCAATAAGGATAGGAACCCTAAAACGAACCTTGCCAAACATCACATCTTATTATTTCTTTGTCCCAGAGCTCAGCATAGCATCCACCGTCTTAGGTGCTTAATATTCCCCAATGAGTCAGGAGGAAGAAGTTCAGTGCAGGAAACAGGCCAGTGTCTGGGTCATCTTCCCACCCAAGGGACTCTGAGGCATCAGAAGTGGCCCAAGAAGTGGCGTTAGTCACACGTGGGCTTCCCTGGTGCTCTGGTCATGGTGCAGAGCTGTATGTCCTTTCTCTGCAGATTGAGGAGGCTGGCTGGAGCTATGTTGGAGGCTGGACTGGTCAAGGTGGTTCTAAACTTGGTACTAAAAGGTAAGCACCCTGTCCCAGTTGCCCAGTCAACATGCTTTTGAATGTGGGTGTCAACCCATTGTAGCAGGGCCTATGTCTACCGCTCTTCAAACTCGGCATCTTCAGTCAGGACGGAGAGGCCCAACCTCCTGTCGTGTAGCAGATCTGCCCACTTAAAAGGTCTGCTGTGTACTCTAGAATGTGGGAGAGTGTGGGAGAGTGTTGTTGTTATTTGTTTTTCCAGAAAGGCTTCCTGTGTGCAGCCCTGGCTGTCCTGGAACTCACTCTATAGACCAGGCTGGCCTTGAACTCAGAGACCCACCTGCCTCTGCCTCCCAAGTGCTGGGATTAAAGGCATGCACCACTACTGCTGGCTTGCTTTCTGATTCTTAACTTTCCTCTCCTTCCATCTTGCTGTCTCACCCCCCCACCCCCCGATTTCCTGACCTCTGCCGCTGGTCAACTAGGACTCTCCCCAAGAAAAACCTGGAACAGATCAGTGCCAACATAACCAAGTTTAACATCCAGGGCCTTGTCATCATTGGGGGCTTTGAGGTGAGTGTCTCAGCATGTCCTCCTCCCTCCTCCTCTCCCTCCCTCCCACCCTCCCTCCCTATAGACATGCTCTCTTTCCTGCTCTCTCTCTCTCTCTCTCTCTCTCTCTCTCTCTCTCTCTCTCACTCTCTCGCTCTCTCTCTCTCTAGGCTTACACAGGGGGTTTGGAGCTGATGGAAGGCCGGAAGCAGTTTGATGAACTCTGCATCCCATTTGTGGTCATTCCCGCCACGGTGTCCAATAATGTCCCTGGGTCAGACTTCAGCATCGGGGCTGACACAGCACTGAACACCATCTGCACGGTGAGCACCTGCCACCTCCCAGATCATTGTCCTGGTCCAAGAAAGTGACCCTCTTTTAAGTAAATAGCAGTGTTTGAGACAGTCTCCATCCAGCCCAGGCATCTGTGCTAAAACTCCTTCTTCCCACCTAGAAATCTGTCATTGCTGTCAAGGGCCTTTTGGTTTTGCCCTCTGAGGGGATAAAGTGTGACACCCCTATTCTTAGCAACGTTAAAGACACAACAGCTTCCTTTCCAGGAGAGTTCTACAATGCAGTGCCCTCTTTGAATGCAGGCGCTTGATGAGGTCCAGGGTCTCTCCAGCCTGGGATATAGCTCTGGAGTTGAATTAATGAAAAAGGCTGAAGAGAAAGCATCAGACTTGTGACGCTGGCTTTCCACGGCCCCTTGTCTTTCCAGACTTGTGACCGAATTAAGCAGTCTGCAGCAGGCACCAAACGCCGGGTGTTTATCATTGAGACCATGGGTGGCTACTGTGGTTACCTGGCCACCATGGCAGGACTGGCTGCTGGGGCTGATGCTGCCTACATTTTTGAGGAGCCCTTCACCATTCGAGATCTCCAGGTAGATGGCCGCCAGAGCCTGCTGGGGGTCTCTCCTATTCCAGCCTATCTCCTGAGTGTTCCTTCAGGAACTGGAGCTATGAGAGTCAAGGGGAGGCTGGAGCTGATGGGCCCCTCACAGGTGCTCTCCAGCACAGTCTCACATACATGGGTTGCACAGCTACTATTATGGGTTGCATTTTGTCAGGTAGCATCCTGCTAAGCCCTTTGTGGAGTGTGTATCTTATCTTCACAACAGGCATCCAAAGCTATGGTCGTATTGTAGGTGCGAAAGGCTTAGCGGGTTTGAACATTTGAGAGCTCATAAGACAGCAGCTGGTTTAAATGCTCGAGGAATCATGACTGTCTTCTCAGTTCTGAGGGGTGTCTCCCTTCTCCTTGGGGGGGCAGGACTCAGTTCTTCTGGGAGTCTCCCTTCACCTAGGGTGGGGGGTGGGGCAGGACTCAGCTCAGATGTCACGGAGAGGGTCAGATGATGGTCATGATTTTTCCAGCTTTGAGTTCCGTGGAGGGGAAGAAAGCTACAAAGTAGAGATTCAGCAGCTAGTTGGGGGAACTCCCAGCTCAGGGCCCCCTGCCAATCCTTGCCAAAGGCAGAGAGTAGAACTCTTCTTTATCTGCCCACCTCAAAGCTCCAGTGAGGGTACATCCCAACAGCTGACTCACCACCGTACATACAACCCGCCATGCCGAAGGGGCTGAAATGTACAATCAGGGGAGCTTTTTCCAGCACTCCCTCTCAGATCTGCCTGTCTCCGTTTGGCTCTTTCTAAGTCTCATAGAGACTTAGACCCAGTTTAAACACTGGCTTGGGAGCGCCCCCCAAGCCCAATGCCCCAGAGGTTTGATGTAGAAGAGGGGCAGGGTGTTTGTCCATCCTGAGCAATTCCAGCTAAGTGTGGGATTTCCTGTTTCACGTTAAGGTGAATGTTGAACATCTGGTGCAGAAGATGAAAACAACTGTGAAGAGAGGCCTGGTGCTGAGGTACCTTGGGGCAGCTCGGCAACAGCACTCCTAGTTAGGAGAGACTAGGCAGGGAGGTCTAGGCTGTGGGCCCATCAGTGGCTGCAAACCTGAGGGATTTGATGTAGAGGAGGGAGGAGTGAAACGGCCTATCCCCTGAGCCTTGGGAGGAGATAAAATAACTTATGAAAGCAAAGAGCAGAGAGGAGGAATGGACCCCCAGGCCTCTGCTTTCCTGGGGGAGAGGGATGGACCCCCAGGCCTCTGCTTTCCTGGCAGGAATGAGAAATGCAATGAGAACTACACTACTGACTTCATTTTCAACCTCTACTCTGAGGAGGGGAAGGGCATCTTTGACAGCAGGAAGAATGTGCTTGGCCACATGCAACAGGTAACGAGACACAGCCGCGCCTTCACGGCTACCAGAGCCCCCAACAGCTAAAGAGCTTCAACCGCATAGCTCCAGTTACCTCATTGCTACCGTGGAACAAGGCTGGGTAGTAACATCAACACTTCCTTATCTTAGGCCGACCTGTCTTAGTCACTGTTCTGTTGTTGTGAAGAAACACCATGACCAAGGCAACTCTTGTAAAAGAAAGCATTTAATTAGGGACTTGCTTGCACTTTCAGGCTTAGTCCATTATCATCATGGCAGGGAACATGGCTGCACATATGATGGCAGGCATGGCATGTCTGGAGTGGTAGTTGAGAGCTACACCCTGGTCCCCAGGCTGAGAGAGAGACAGACTAAGCCTGGCTTGGGCTTTATGAAACCTCAAAGCCCACCCACTGTGACAGACTTCCTTCTAATCATTTCTAATAATGCTACTCTCTGGTGGTGAGCCTACAGGGCCATTCCTACTCAAACCACCATACGGTCCTAGAGATGGCATCCATTCTCTGCTTAGGATACAGTTCCTCGACCTGGGCATCACTGCCACTGGGGGATGAGGAGGAAAATGGGGTCAGAGAGAAAAACATTTTCCATTCCACTTACCAGATGAGAATTAGAGCCGAGTGTGCCTATTTAAGATGGTTTTCCACTGTACCTTCACCTTTCGTGAGCCTGAGGAGTGAGTGTAGGCACTTGTTCGTTTTGGCTCCCACTTCCACTAACTGGCTTCAGGAGGAAGGCCATTACTGGGTAGTCCTAGTTCCAGATGGCCCCAGCTCATGCCTCTTGAGCACCAATGTTCCTCTATCCACAATGAATTCCCAATATCTTGGGTTGAGGAAAGGTGCAGCTCCTGCGGGAATGGAGTGTTATTGGATGGGTGTGTATATGTGTGTGTGTGTGTATTTGTATGTATACACACACACACACACACACACACACACACACACACACTCCCTCCTGCTTCTCTCAGTTCATAGAAAAGCTGATAGAATATTCTGAGCTCCTCTCTGGTACAGCTAGGTTGGGTTACAGAGGACATTTCTGTATCAGTGATGGCAGTGACTGCCAAGCTGCCACACTAAGAAGTAGACAGACCAAAATGGGATCTGTCACTTGTGGAGTGAAGAGAGCCATGTGATTACCATGTCCTTTAACTGACTGTCCCTGCGCTTGATCACAGGCCAGCTCACCCCAGGTCGCTTCAGTGTCTAAGAGTGTCCTTCTAGTCTGAGTTCCGTCCTGTAAATCCAAAGACCATTCTTTCTGTATATCTAGATATCTGTACTTCACTAGGATCCTGTCTCTTAAGTTTTCTGATTTTCTCTCCCTCAGGGTGGAAGCCCAACTCCCTTTGACAGGAATTTTGCCACTAAGATGGGTGCTAAGGCTATGAATTGGATGTCTGGGAAAATCAAAGAGAGTTACCGTAATGGTATGTGGGGTGTGAGGGCAAACCCCCTGTCCAGAGGTCTACTTCTCGGTTGAGAGAGTAATTGACCCATCCTTTATTCCAGGACGGATCTTTGCCAACACTCCTGACTCTGGTTGCGTTCTGGGGATGCGTAAGAGGGCCCTGGTCTTTCAGCCAGTGACTGAGCTGAAGGACCAGACAGATTTTGAGTAAGTCATGCTTGCATTCTGGAGTCGCCCTCTCCCTCCTACTCCGTCAGGCCTGCTCCCATGGCCTGTTAACAGTCTCCAGTGCACTCCCTGTCAGGCCTGCTTCCATGGTCTGTTACCAGTCTCCAGTGCTTCCTTTGTGGATACTCCTGCCGATTCTGTCTCCCTTCTCCCCATAGGCCTTTGGCAGAACTTCTCTGGGGTACACCGACATCACCTCACCATTCCTTCATTTCTCTGTAGGCACCGAATCCCCAAAGAACAGTGGTGGCTGAAGCTGAGGCCAATCCTCAAAATCCTAGCCAAGTATGAGATCGATCTGGACACCTCTGACCATGCCCACCTGGAGCACATTTCGAGGAAGCGGTCTGGAGAAGCTGCTGTCTAGACCTCTTTGGAGGGAGGGGAAAAGATCATCTGATCATGGTCAGCTCACACCCTGGTAGATCTAAATCCATGGCTTCTCAGTGGTCTAGCCCAGCCCCCTACCCTTCTAAGTTTCCTCCCTGTACTCCATACCTGCAACCAGGATCAGCTGAGGCCAGGAGCTGGGGGAGGGGCGGTAAGTGACTCCTAGGTGGCTGTCCTTCCTTCCTTCCACCCCAGCGCCATCTGTCACCCGGGCTGGATCTCTCTAGTGCTACTGCTAGATTTCAGCTACTCAAGAGTTTTCCTAAAAATGAGCTTTATTTATTTCTTTGTGATAACAAAGAGCCTTAGGTCCCATTACTTGTGCCACAGTGATGACGTTTAACTGCACTAATAAATGCCAGCCGGCCACTGTGCTTTGGGTACTCGGAACTGTCTTCCCAAGGGGACTCTCATATCAGCCCCGGAGAGCAGCACGCGTGACTGTCCTGTGCACTTCTGCTTGGTTTTCGTGGCACCCAGCACACAGGACTGACCCTCAGCTTTGTCTCCCACTAGACCCTCTATCGTGTTTACAGAGGATGTGTCTTTCTCTGAGCACGAAGTGATGGTTTATTTCTTGGTCACATACCCATTCCCCAGCCATCCCACAGTCTCTGCTCAAATCAGCACGGTTTCGACAGGTCCTTTGTGGGGAAGACATGTACATTCTGTAAGCCTGGACAACAGCGACACTGGTGCTGAAGCTGCGTTGGCTGGAGTCGGACTGACGCCAGATCTTACGTAGCCGAGATCTGTCTTCTGTCCCACATCAGAAGCTGTACCTCTACAGGAGGATGGGCTTGCTCAGTGGGCTTCAGGCTTGGGACGATAAACTCTACCCCAGTGTGACAGGAGCATGCCCTATTTTTAATTTGCGGTGAGGATTAGCCTCCACACAGCGGACTGAGACTCTCAGGTGCACATGAGCCCATTCCTCCCAGTCCATATAGCTTTCTTCTTTCTTCTTTCCTGCAGGAGAGACACCTGCAGTCTTTTATAGGTATCTGGCTGTGGGAGGCAATCCAGCCGTCCTTTTTAGCAGTTCTAAATGGGCTGTTGCCAGAGTCTGACGTTAGGGCATTCTTTAAAGGCCAGAGAAACTAACATTAAACGCCAAGTGCACCATTAGGCATTCTACATGTTACCACTGAGTCCCCACAACAGCTTCATGAAGGGAGTGCTGGGAGCCCTCTTCAGAGGTGAGGGCATTGTCTCCAAGTGATTCAGGTCTAGATTTTAAACTGACCTTTAGAATATATACACATTTTAAGCTAGGCATGGTGGCACCTTTTTTT